>NC_060125.1:275975896-276301289 GCF_021461395.2 Schistocerca americana | reverse complement strand
GTGGCCGGTCAGTCCGTGAGATCATAGCACGTTGGCTACCAGCAACCGACTGAAAAGTATGCTGTATTTAATATAGCCCGCAATTTTACTGAATTTCCTACCGTCTTAGTGACTCTGATTTTGTGTGCTACCTTGTTCTCTGAAAGATGGCTGGGAAGTTTGGAAACTGATATACGGAAAAACAGAAATTCTTTGGCAGTGACGGAAAGGTGGGAGTAGCGGGGGGGGGGGGGGGGGGGGGTAGGTCATGACTCTCATAGCCCCCTCCCCCTCCCGCATCTGAAACGTTATCACTTAACTCTTTTGTGTTCTTTCCAGGATAAGAACCTTCTTGCCTGCCGTACCTCAGAACACACTGAAAAGGGTCGTGTCAATTTGCCACTCCTAGCCGTCATCGGCGTTAAATAAGGGCATGTGCTGTCGTCAAAAGACATCGGTTGTAAAATCGCATTTGCACGAAACCATGGACGCAGGAATTCTTAAGGGACACGGTGAGTCACACCTTCGGTCCTTTCAGAACGCTATTGCAGACACACATCCTTCAAATGACGCATCACTGCGGACGAAAGGGAAAGCATCGATAAGATAGTGTAGTGAAAGCAGAGACTTCGGTCGCCTAGTAAGACTTACTTTCGGCTACGCATGTCGCAGATGATGTCATAGTCCCTCTACAGACATTCACTGATTACAATGGTGTATTACTAAGCTTTATAAGCTGCACTGATTATAATGGTGTATCATTAAGCTTCATCAAGTTGCATGAAACCACCACAACAATACACGAAATAGATTCATACAATTTCATTTCCCTCACTAAGGCAGTGTCATCACAGCTAGAAGTATCTTCACTGTATATGGTCCTCCAGCTTTAGCGTATCGGTTTGCTGGCCTGATTTTTTTTTCTGAATTTCCCTCATTTCGTTTTTTTTTTTTTTTTTTTTTGTGGCACGAACAACCATTCAAATGACATTTAACAAACATTATAGTTGCCTTGCCTTAGTATTAATGTAGACCACAATATCAATACAGAAATCTGAGTCAATCCGCGACACATTTTACGCCTCACTCAGAACAAAATGAAAAAAGAAGCGAAAATGATAAAATGTATCAAGAAGCAGGGGATCGAGCGTAAAAGGAAAAGCTGGAAAAATATTTTCCCCCAAAATTAATATAGAGCATTTCAAGACACAGGAAAAGCGACTAAGCTATTCGATTTTTTCATCCGTGCTTCGACGAGAACGCATAATTTAGAGAACTATCGTTAATATTCCACAGTTATCTATTTCATTCTTCTCATTTCGCAATAAAATTGCTGGTCTCGCATATTTCTATTGCATTATCCAAAATATTGTATGTAAACGTAACGCCTATAACAACAGTCTAACTACTGACGAAGCTGTCTCGAACAGTAGACTTATAGAGAGACGAACGCCTGCAGTGTATCATTCGATAACACAACACGTTCATTTCTTACGTGATTTGCCAGAGAGAAGTCGTAGCAACTCGCCAGCAGTGTTTTGAAATCAGATGTTGGGTTTGGCCTTAAAGCACGCAGTTGAGATGTTTCATCACAGATGGCGCTGGTTCGAGGCGCAGCAGCGAAGTGGGTGAGGTATGCGTCAACTGTGAGCAGCCGACGCGCAAAGCGGCCGCAGGTGCCCCATTGCACTCTTGCGCCGAGCGCCGAACTGTCTGTGTTTACTTCATACGAGCGTGATTTCGTTGTGTACATTTGTGCATTGAATTGCGTAAGGGTATTTGACAACCTTGTACGACGACAGTTAACATTTGTTTGCCGTGTATAGCGTAAAGTACGTGTTCAGCGTTGTGCGGGAACGAAAAAAGAGGGCGAGTGTCTCCGCCTTTGCCGTGTTCGACGACCAACTTGTTTGGAGAGGGCTATTCGTAGTCTCTGCTGGAGTCCACGGGGCCACAGGAGGCCGAACAGCAGTCATTCAAGTTGCTTCATGGTTATGTTAATACGCGCATTCCTTTGCCAAGGCATCTGAGCGCTGATTGGCTGGTGAACATGAGTTGAAGGTGACGTCACGCTTCTCATGATAATGAGGTATTCAACATGGCGGAGTAGCTAGATTGTGAATTGCCAGTTGCTATACTTTTGGATGGATTTAACTAGTGAAATATGCCAAGGAGACGAAATGGAGAGATACCTCTGCCCGACGGTTGGGATTTTGGAACGGACTACGATGGGAAGATCTACTTCATCGATCATAATAGCAAGAAAACAACGTGGATTGACCCGCGAGACAGGTGAGTTGAAAAAGCGACTTAACCCTGCGGAGCCCCACGTCAAATCTCCGAATTCCTTAAATGTTTCTGCTGTATTGTGTCTCGTCATCCGCTGAAGCGCTGCAAAATGCATTCGCTGTGTTATTTCAGCCTGAGTTTGATTAATGCTGTCGTGAGTTACTGGTCATTTAAAGCATTTAAACAATAACATACAAAACTCGGGATTAATTTCGTCTGGATTAAGCACATGTGCTGCCATCTCCATGGAAACACGCCGTGTGTTGCCATAACATTTGTTTCACATACTGTATAACTTTGCGAATGAGTGAACTGTAAATATTTTTTCATCGGTCTTAGTTGATTGTTGTCAAAACAGAACATTAACGTTCGTTGTGTGGATGCGTGTTTCTCGCTGTGCGCTTTGGACAAAGGGTTGCTATTTGATTTGCAGTATGTAAAATATAAAATATCAATGTTTTCCCAGTTATTTACGCGAAAACATAATTAGTGATTTAAGTAACACGTCCACCAAAATAGTGATTGACGCAGTGTGTGACTATTAGCACATCGTGTTTGGCTTCGAGAAAGATGCCGCACGACCAGTTTGTTATAACTTGTAATTGGACGCCAGTGTTATTCTTCGCGAATGTGTGTTTAAAAAGGTTTTTCACTGCATTATGTAGTATGTTCATTGCATTCACAGATTACATTCGTCTTGCAGTAAGAACGTGTAAGTAGTTTTCTGCATTCGCCGCAGTCCCAGCGTCTCGTAATAGCCAGAGGTTCCAGAAGTTTTGTTTCTATTTTTGGATGGGCGTTAGCTTTTTCGTCTCGTCGGGCTCGCAGTGTGCATAAGGTTTCGCACCGTTTCATGCCTTGCCATCTTCGACTTTTTGTTCCATTGTGGCGACGTTTACTACATTTTAAGAAGTCTCCGAGGATAGAGTTTCGTTCACCGGTGAATAAACAATTTTTTTTCCAGCTTCATCTGAGGCGAACACGGACACTGGGTGGAACACATTATTATTATTATTTTTTAATGCGCTCTCTAATTTACTCCGAATTGCTATTTTTCCCGAAGTCAATCTATAGCGATTGGTTAGGATACATTGTAGTTAAAATGAAACCTGTTTGCTTTGCCGTTGCTCCATTTGCGCTTCACTGACAGCACCGTGCGTGCGGTTCCCACATGTAAACGTATATTTGCAACAGGCCGCAGAAATGCTCTGCCGTTGCCTTACCATTGTTGATAGCGCAGGAACCTGTGCCACGGGGAAACGGGGGTGTGGCCGTGCAGCGCACGCCGTTTGTTTACATCCCTTCTCACCCCGTGCAGTTGGGTGTCAAGGGCAAGAGCGGGCGTCCGACAGGAATTTGCAGACGGATGGGGGCTGCGCTCCGGAGTGGGGGCAGCTAGTGCCACCCTTGTCCATTGGCGTTGTCGCTCTGCACCGGGGTCGGGGTAGCTCCGCCCATATTCTGCGTGCCTTACCGCAGTCGGCAGGCCTGCTCAGAGGGTTCGATTCCCACAGTAAACGCTATTTAGTATTTGGTGTTTACTTGCTACCTTCAACTGTGCATTGAACCTCTCCCTTGCAGGACAAAATTGTTTTCAACTTTATTACCGCTTCATTAGCACACGACGATATATTTGTTAGGCTTCAGTGTCAACAGAAACTGCCAATTTCAGTGTACAGATACGTAAGTAGTAAACAACAGCATGAAAGGCGAATGGTGTTTGATACTGGCTGTTTGCAACCATCATCACAGTGTTAGACATTTCAGGAGGACAAGTAATTGTTTGACGTTATAATACTTTGGACGGTCTCAGTTAAATTTTCTTTTAAATTTGTATCAAATATCTAGCAGATAAAATGTTCTAGCTGCCTTTATTGATGAGTTCAGTTCCGTTCGCTCAGCGCGTATAACAGCTAATAACCGACCATTTCGTTTATACTGTTTTTAATTGTGCTAATTTAACTTGTAACAGCATGTACAATATTCGTAACTCACGTCGACTAACGAATAAGTTACATCTCTGTAGATAAGTATCGTGTGGTGTGATCGAGAATGCTTTACTTGTCGAATTGTTATACAGGGACCTGTGTGAAGCATTCTAATAAAATTCAGCTGTGACTGTTGAACGTTTCGTTCACTACAAGATCTCGCCTGTTCCAGGTAGCTTTTTTTCCTACCATAGTGACGCCCCAGAATTCTAATATTCAGTTATGGGACGTTACTTATTGAAAGAAGTGTCAAGCTTTGATGTCTGACGTTGCGTTTTTGTATGTGCGGGTTGAACGTAATCGAGATTCACTGAGCAAGTCAAGAGAAGCACGCGTAATGACCGTACAATCTAAAGAAAGAGCTCTGAAGACTTTTTTTTATTTCTTTCAGATTTTAATTACGGTAAGCATTGATGAAATATTGATGCTCGAAATAGGATCGAGAAATCATTAATATCTATGAGAGAGGGCTGCAGTTTGTGTATGACAGGAAACACTGTCACCTACAGCTAATCTGTCCGTACAGTAAAGGCGCATCGCTTTTTTTGTATCCCAAACTGTATCAGAACGAAGTACATCATGAAATGAATACTGACTCTTGGATAATTTGGTTTCCAAATACTGAGAAGTCACGTATTTGTTTTTGTAAAATACCCTTATGACAACCCTGAGGCAAATATCATTGTAGCATAGTGCTTTCCTCCAGTTGTTCTCTACCTGTGTACCGAGATAACGCATGAAAATGGAAAATTAAGCACAAACACCCTCGTGACCACATTTAATTCAATTCTTATTCATTTAATTCACGGTTTTGTCCATAACAGAAAATAGAAAAATCTGCTATTTGAAGTTACTAGTGGCAGTCGTGTACGATACACACACATGCTGCATACACCTTATTCTGGGGACTAAACAGAGTTGAGCTTAGCTATTGGGGAGCTTATGAGGCCATTTAATGAATTCGTAAACTTTTACTGCGTGATAATGAAAGTTATTTACGATTTGTAGGTATGAGACGTAGGCGTTAAAGGAAATCTTTCATTTATGGCATGTAATACAATAGTATTTCGTTTATTGGCTTTAACATGGAAGGTCATATTTTCAAGGATTTTTAGATGCAGTATTATCGACATGAAAATTTTACAGTTATGTGTACTCATCTAGTATTTAAGCATATACGCGTAGATATAAGTAGCAGTGTGTTAGCAAAAGACAACAATAAACTAGGATTATGTGTCTTTGAATAAAATCAGTTTATTCCGTTTATTTATTAAGGGTCCAACAAAAACGACAAACGACAAATCATATGTTTCCATGTGTAAACTGCAAACTTTTCTTCTGGAATACTCAGCCACTCCATGTAACAATTTTATGTGAAATTTCGTTATAGTAATCTTACCCCTGTCAAACGAACAAAAATGTAGCTATCCCGATTTATCTTCCCAATAATGTGTTCTTTTGAAGGAAGTAAATGATGGCGTACAGTGCAGCGTTAGACACGCTTTTTCTTAAAAGTGTGAGGCACTGTTGAATTGTGTGTTTTGTTGTACTGTCATCACGTATACAGAATTTATTCTATTAGTTTTGTGAATGCGTTACCGTGTAGGGATGCTTACCGGCCCTTGCATTTCTTGCTTCTACGGTGCAAGATGTTCAAGTAAAGTATTTAATATCAAACACAGAAGCCACTTTAATAAGAGAAGTCTTGAAGTTTGCAACTACGTGTGAAAGGAGGCGCCTGACGGAGGGCAACGGTTCAGATCTCCGACTGACTACCCAGACTTTAGGGTCGCTGGGGTTTCTCACAAACGCTTTACTTTGCCGGCATGGTTCGTTTGAAAAGGTCATAGCCGATTTCCTTCACCTGTTCGAGCGTGTGTTCCGTCCCTAATGACCTCGTCGTCGACGGGACGAAGACCCTCATCTCCTCTCGAAACTGGACATCTGCCTTTCACCTGCAGTTTCTTTCTGAGGCATCAGCGCGCATCTCACCGACCGACTCAACTCTTCGTCTCAGATCCTATCAGCACCTTTCAAACTCAGCAGAAACTCTACGTCATCGGAAAACAACACTGGGAGGAAGGATGCAGCATAAAACTTGACTTGACCTTACAGTCATCTTACTGGGAACCACAAGTAGTTCACCTTCACAGTATTTCCATGTAATAACAGTATGCCACATTTAATGACCACTTTATGAAAAATGATGGTTTGTTAATGGTTTCCCATAAGTGTTTTGCAAGTGTTATGAAATGATCACTGTTTTCTTAAATTTACCTTGGCAAAAAGTTTAACACTCGTGCAAGACCATCATAAAACTTATTTTTATATTTGCATTTTATCTAAACGATTTTCTTGCCGCTTAGTAGAAAACGCCCTGCGCTAGATAATGCTGTTGAGATAGGATGTAAATACAAACAAAACATTAGTTTTCAACAGCATTTATTATACTTCAAAAGGAAAGAAAACTACTGATGATATCGCAGAAGTGGCGAAACCTGACGGGATAGTCATACGTTAACTCCTGTGCATGAAGCGATCGTAACACAGTATAATAGTATTATTAACCTTTTGTTTGATACAGTTTTTAAAAGCCTATGTAGTACAATGCTTCTCTGCCCAAGCGATTCTTATAGCCAACACAGGAAATCTATATTTGCTGTGCTGTGAAGATAGCTTTATACATTTACAAGCATGTTTACTGTCTTTGTCTTCCTTTTGTTTATATTTTTGTTCATGTCTTCTTTTTCGTCGAGTTTCATGTCTGAAGTGCCGTTATTCCCAAACTGCACTGTGCATCCTTGGTTTTCTTCTCCGCTTATTGGAAGGAATAATTGACATTGGTTTTTTGTTACGGCACTCAAGATGTACTTTCATTTTATATGTTGCTGAAGTTTCCTTTAACTCATTGTGTATTAGTTGGCGTCTTCGTAATACTCCCAATTCGCGAGAATCACATTCCATCAGCCTTTATTCTGCTCTCGATCACCGATTATGTTCGTAATCATAGCTGGCACCGTAGTACCGAGTCGTATGAAATGATTATTCAAAGTCGCCTTCGATGCTGTATTCGGTTTTTGTTGTGGTGGCACCGGGAAAACATCCTTCGTCAGGTCAAGGTACCTGAAGTCGAGGTCGCCTGGCGCTACTCTTGGAATTTTACTGATTTCGGCCGTGCCAGCTGGTTTGTTTCCAAATTTCGGGTCAACTTATGAAGGTCATATACGCACGCATTATGATAATATCGAAGAGACGAGTGCCTTATGAAGCTGTCATATGTTAGTACGTGCCATATGTAACGGCCGTGTGCTGATCATTAAGAAACACTGTAAATGACAACAGGTTTTTTTCAAACCCAACAATGAAATACATTTCAAGATGTACCCTTTGGGAATACAACAAACCTGATTATGTATTTGTAAATCTGCTATAAAATATGATGTGGTAAATATTCATACCAACGAAGCAGCAGAAAAACAGTTATTAATGGTAATTGTAGTTATTTACTGCTGGTATATATGTTAACCATTGTCACCTATAGAGTGCACACAGTCTCATGGAATTAGAATTCTGGTAATGTCACTATTATCCAGTGTTAGTGAAGGGACTAGACCTGAGACTGATGTATGTGAGGCATGTTCATATGCAGGAGTCGATCATCCGCTACAAGGAATCGTGTTGTTTATGAAACCCATAACGCCTCTGCGGGCCTTAAATACAAAATTTTGTTTGCAGACGCGAGAAATAGATCTGTATGCTCGAGGACACATACAACTTTTACTACTTCTAGGAGAATGTAGAGGAGATTGATTTGAGGAAACCACTAATGCTGCAATTAGAACATTTATTTGAATCCCTCTCCTTCTAGATACAACCATTTCTGCATCACGTTACTTATTCATTTATTGTTTATTTCGTATGACCAGATCAGAGCCTTCTTATTGCCCTCTCTTACATCAAACCGAGAACAACAGATACTAAAATTTATTAGAAAAAGTTCTCAGTCATCACACACACTTCTAGTTCTATTATCTACATCTGAGAAATTATTAGGAGAACAATTACAGTTACCAACACAAACAATAACAGTGGATAATAATACTAATGGGCAATAATAATAATAATGATAATAAAACAGAAGAAAAAATTGAAAAATACATCCAACTGGCTGAGGAAGTCAAGGACATGTGGCATCAGGATAAAATTGACATTATACCAATTATACTATCAACTACAGGAGTCATACCACACAATATCCACCAGTACATCAATGCAATACAGCTACATCCAAACTTGCATATACAACTACAGAAGTCCGTAATTATTGATACACGTTCAATTACCCGAAAGTTCCTAAATGCAATATAACATATACCGTACAGTTAAAAGGAAGTCACGCTTGATCAAGGTCCGCGTCACTTTCCATTTTTGACCAGACATAACGCCTGAGAAAAGAAAGAAAGAATGAATAGTAATAACAATAAAAGGTGTCGAGAATATCAGTAATATTGATTAGTTTATCACATTTGAATCCATGGGAAGGCGAAGAAAGAGATGATTGAAATGACAATGACAACAGCCCTAAGAAAGGACAGACTTTCATTACAGGACTCTGTCACAAGGTGGAGGCAAAAGTGGTGGGGGAGATGTAGTTGACAAGAGTGAGCAGACAAATAAATAGAAAAGATACCTATTGCAGTAGGAGATGGGCCATTAGCTGTGTTTTTGAAATTAGGAAGTCACTTAATTTCTCTGTGATTTTGAAGAAGATCATTCCAAAGTCAGTTTCCTGATACAGAAAATTATTTTGAGAAGATGGCTGTGTTATGTAGCGGTATAAAGGTAGTTTTACTTTGTCGAGAATGAGTAATTCAGCTGTGCTGTTCAGACTTCCCTTATTTGTATACGATGCAATCTGACACGTATTTGTTAATCTGTGTGAGGAAACTGACTTTCTCTTCTTCGCGCTAACAAAGCAAGAATGATTCGTTTGCAGGCATAAGACGAAAGCATCGAGCGAGGAGGCACATTGGTAAGACATTGGACTCATGTTACAGAGGGTAGCGGTTCGTATTCTCTTGCTCTAGGTTTTTCCGTGATTTTCCTAAATCGCTTAAAGTGAATATCGGGGTAGTTCTTTTGAAAGCGCGGAGGGCTTCCTTCCCCAATCCGTGTTTCATCTCTGATGGCCTTCGCCTCCATCGACTCTTGATCACTGCATGACTCATAGCAGTATGGACATGGCATAGGTGCTCGATTGTTCGTTTTTTTATTTACCTATTTTGGCCTTTGGAAGCAGTGACCATACAGCCAGCAGTAATTACAACAGTGCCATGTTAACATAATTGCAAATTTCAACGGAGAACACAAATGATAGTTGGAGGTACAAACGTAAGTTCTTAATGTAAAATAAAAAACAAAAAATGACGAACACAATTACAGCTAATAGTAGTTACAATAGTACCGAGTTAACAGATTTGTAAATTTCACAACAGAACAATGGTGAGAGTTTGACCTGCAAAGATAAAGAATTATTATAAAATAAAAACACCAAGTTAGACCCGGTTTTCGAAGTGGGGTGGTTCTATATGAGGACGAGATCCACAGCAATTTATAATTAAAGGTGGATACCGGTGTCTTTTAAAAAGTCCAGTATCCGGACACACCCAAAAACACACGTTTTTCATATATTAGATGCAGTGTGCCACCACTTACTGCCAGGTACTCCGTATCAGCGACCTCAGTAGTCATTAGACATCGTGAGAGAGCAGAATGGAGCGCTCCGCGGAACTCACGGACTTCGGACGTGGTCAGGTGATTGGGTGTCACTTGGGTCATACGTCTGTACGCGAGATTTCCACACTGCTAAGCATCCCTAGATCCACTCTTTCCGATGTGACAGTGAAGTGGAAACGTGAAGGGGCACCTACAGCACATAAGTGTACAGGCCGACCTCGTCTGTTGACTGACAGAGACCGCGGACAGTTGAACAGGGTCGTCATGTGTAATAGGCAGACATCAATCCAGACCATCTCACAGGAATTCTAGACTGCATCAGGATCCACTGCAAGTACTGTGACAGTTAGGCGGGAGGTGAGGAAACTTTGATGTCATGGTCGAGCGGCTGTTCATAAGCCACACATCACGCCGGTAAATGCCAAGCGACGCCTCGCTTGGTGTAAGTGACGTAAACATTGGACGACTGAACAGTGGAAAAACGTTTTGTGGAGTGACGAATCACAGTACACAATGTGGAGATCCGATGGCAGGGTGTGGATATGGCGAATGTCCGGTGAATAGCATCTGCCAGCGTGTATAGTGCCAACAGTATAATTCGGAGGCGGTGGTGTTATGGTGTGGTCGTGTTTTTCATGGAGGGGGCTTGCGTGGCACTATCACAGCACAGGCCTACATTTATGTTTCAAGCACCTTCTTGCTTCCAACTGTTGAAGAGCAATTCGGGGATGGCGGTTGCATCTTTCAAGACGATCGAGTACTTGTTCCTAATGCACGGCCTGTGGCGGAGTGGTTACACGACAATAACATCCCTGCAATGGACCGGCCTGCACAGAACGCTGATCTGAATCCTATAGAACCCCTTTCGGATGTTTTGAAACGCCGACTTCGTGTCAGGCCTCACCGACCGACGTCGGTACCTCTCCTCAGTACAGCACTCCGTGGAGAATGGGCTGCCATTCCCCAAGAAACCTTCCAGCACCTGATGGAACGTACGCCTGCAAGAGTGGAAGCTGTCATCAAGGCTTAGGGTGGACCAACACCATATTGAATTCCAGCATTACCGATAGAGGGCGCCACTAACATGTAAGTCATTTTCAACCAGGTGTTCGGATACTTTTGATCACATAGTATATATATATATATATATATATATATATAAAACCGGTAAAGAAAAGCAGTTATGCTAGTGGGGAGGGAGTAAACGATCGCAGGAAATTTCCTGTACAGGACTGCTTCCACTGTCGTGTCTTTGGTACATGCCAGTACGAGGTGGTTCAGATCCGCCATTGCTGTTTGGTCTTTATCGCAGTGTCCAGAAGCAATAAATTTTAACCGATGTAGGTGGGAGTGGAAACACCCATGTCCCTGCCTTATGCGATTGATGGAGGTCACATGACGTCTACTGAACCTCACCGAGGCGAACCACGGAGGAGAAAAGACCGTCGGTTATATGGCAGCCCTTATAGTGCTGGGATACGTGCGTTCACAGCTCCAACCGCGATAAGCAACTTTCTTAATCGTCGATTTGAGATCCTTGTGAGGGACCTATGTTGAGCGTAACTGTCTCTCCGTAATGCTCGTCTAGACGAAGCTGTCAGCAGTTTCAACAAGGAGAATTCCATGACGTCCTTTTGCCTTGCGCCTTTCTCCTCTGCATTCATATTGTGTCGGTCCTCTGGGAAGCCCCCATTTGACAAGTTGGTCCCAGGCTTTCCCCACAACTGATATCAGCCTGTTCAGTGATATCCAGATGGACCATTCCGATGTACCTCAAAGCGGCAGACAGCTGGTTTCATCAACGGTTGAAGTTGATCACTTCTAGCTGCCGACAGATGTTGTCTGCCAGCAAGTGACACATATCTTCTGGAATTGAAAGGATTAGACGTGAGGTTCAGATATTTATTGCGTTACCTTCGGGGAGTCTTCTGTCACGTACTCCACTTTGGCATTAATGACTGTGGTGGAACGAGCTTGAGATTGGAATACTGAACGTAATATTTTTGTAATGAATGGCTTCAGTAAAAAATTGGATGTTACGTACAAAGTGTAACTTTGTTGTTATTTCATCACCCTCTCCCCACATGGGCGGGGAAGGGATACAGCCAATCTGCTCTTCAGCCAATTTGACAAGTAAAACCAAATTAGATGAAAAAATGCTAACATAAAGATATTTACAAGGATTTTAAAACATTTAGGAGGGTGAAATTAATGGAAGTTTTTATATGAACGAGGGTTGGAACTTTAATAGTGGCAACTATTTATTTACAGCTCGTACGAAATAGATACTTGTTTCAAAGTTTTACTGACCTTCAAAGTAGTCACCAGCATTGTGTATAACCCGTTGCCAGCGATGTGGCGATGTGGAAGGCGTAGGATACTCTTAGCAGTGCCAGCTGTGTTGACAATTCGAGCGACGCGATCTATTGCCCGACGAATTTACAGCAGTTCTGAAGCGAATGCCGTGAAGTGTTTCCTTCAGTTTAGAAATCGAGTTGAACTTACGAGGGCTCAAGTCAGGGGAATGCAGTAGGTGGTATAGCACTTAGCAGCCCCACCAGTCAAACAGATCAGTAACAGTTTTGCACTGTACATGCTTGAGCATTGACCTGCAAAATGATGGTCAGATCCTGCAGGAAGTGTCATCAATTCTGTCCCTGTGCTGTTCACTTTTGGAACACAACCTACGAGAGGGGTCCAATCTCCACGTTCAGCTAGTTAGTATAGTCTATTGTGGAATACTGTTGGCTAGTTAGTAGATGAGGTTTCCGTGTTAATTGCCGGCACCTCGAAAAATGCCGAAATGGAAATTGTACATTGTGTATGACATTTTGACCTCAAGTTACGAACGCTTGCAGCGAATGCTAAACGTTGAGCAGATGGGTGGACGGTGAGGTGGGTGCAGAGTTGGTCGGGGAGTCGGTGAGGTGAGGCGGTGCGACGCGGCCCGGCTGTCGCCCGTCTCGGTGTCGCCTCCTACGCTCGACCTTGCGTCTCTTGTACATGGAACTGGGAGGTCGCGGCTGCCGAAGCGAGGCGCGCCGCACAGCGCCGAGTTCAAGGAGACGCGCGCCATCTGCAGGGAAACACGCGCGCAACAGCAGCTGCGCCGCCGCTCCACCTCCCGCCGCGCCGCGCGGGCTGGCCGCCCGAGTTCTCTTCGCGCCGTGCGGGGCCCGGTCTCGGACGGCTACCCAAAGCGTCACACAAGTTTGCGGCAAATACTATTCTGCACTTTTTCCTACGACATAGCGTTTTCTAGTACTGCCCGCTTTACCAGTGTACGCTTCTTCATTTCTCAGAAAACCATTATTTCCGAGCTGTCGCGTCTTCAAGCAGGAGGCAACCAATCGTACCACCGTTGTGTTGTGACGCTGACCAGCTCTGCGCGCCATCTATCCTGTGCAGGCCGCTTCATCTCCGCACAAATAGTGCAACCTACGTCCATTGGAACCTCCTTCATTTTATTAACTGGAAATATAAAATCACAAAGGGATATCCACAGTGTTCAATTTTAGGTCCACTCCTATTATATAAATGAACTTTCACTTAACAATTCAACAAGCAAAATTGGTACTTTTTGCACACGATAACAGTGTTATAATAAATCCCATTAGAGAGAAAGCAACAGAAGAGTTGGTAAATGATATTTTCCAGATAATTATTGAGTGGTTCTCTGAAAATGGACTCTCCCTAATTTTTGAAAAACACACTACATTGAGTCCTGGGTACAACTAATAAGAGTCAAACCAACAACTGATGTAGCACACCAGCAGGAGTCAGTAAGTAGTGTAGAATCCTCCAGATCTTTGGGTGCACATATCGATGAAAAATTGAACTCGAAGAAGCATATGACTGAGCTTCTCAAACAACTAAGATCCGATACTTTTGCTCTTCGTACAATTGCTAATCTTGAAAACAAACCAATTAACCTCATTGGGTGATTTTCTGGGGCAATTCACTACTTAGAAAGGAAGTACTGATTACACAAAAGCGAGCAGTAAGAATAATATGTAGTGTTTACACACGGACATGCAGGTACCTCCACAACAAGCTAGGCATTTTAACTGCTACGTCACAAAATACATATTCGGTAACGAAATTCGTTGTTAGCAATCCATCACAACTTGAGGAGAACAGTAATGTACATGCTTACAACACCAGAGGGAAATATGACCTTTATTACCTACTGTTAAAGCTGTCGGTGGCTCAGAAAGGAGTTCAGTATGCAGCAACAAACATTTTTGAACATTTGCTCAATAACATAAAATCTCCGACAGGTATCAAAGCAGTTTTTAGATCTAATTTAAAATAATTTCTCCTGGACAACTCTTTCTATTCCACTGACGAATTTCTTCTTAAAGTTGGTAGCCAATTAAAAAAAGCAAGTGTAGTTTCATGAGCGGGACTGAAAATAATAATTTGTTTATTAATGTTAACATTAATCTTGTATGCATATCCTATACTGACTCGTCCCACATCAGTTCGATAAAGTAGTCGTTCAGATGAACTATGGAACATGCAACGAACTAAATTACTGTAGTCCGCCTCGGTAGCTGCGGGGTTAGGCTCGGATTAACAAGCAAAGGGGCCCAGACTCAATTGCCGTCCGGATCGCAGATTTTTCTCCGTTCGGGGACTGCATGCTATGTTTTCCTTACGTTCACATCGTCATAACTGACATTTCACTATTGAGGTGGTTGAATGGGCACGTCCCGAAAGCATAAAAAAACTTACTGTAGTCAAGACTTGGTCTCCCTCTACAGTCCCCCTCCCTCCCTCCCCCCCCCCCCCCCCCCCCCCTCCTTCAGCACACTTCCTTCCATTTACCAGATGACGATTCCTTTATGCCTCAGGTTGCGCCCTATCAGCCGATCCCTTCTTTTAGGCAATCTCTGCCACAACTTTCTTTTTCCCTCAATTCAATTCAGTACCTCCTCATTAGTTATTCAATCTACCCGCCTAATCTTCAGCATTCTTTTCTGGCATCATATTTCAAAAGCTTCTATTATCTTCTTGCGTAAACTGTTTGCCGTCCGCGTTTATGAATCCGTACACTACTACACTCTACATAAATACCTTTAGAAAAGCCTTCATCACATTTAAACTTATTTTTAATTTTCACAAATTTCTGTTTTCCATGAATGCGTTTCTCGCTATTGATAGTCTGCATTTTAGATCCTCTCCACTTCGGCTATCGTCACTTATTTTGCTGCTCAAATAGCAAAATTCATCTACTACGTTTAGTGTTTCGTTTCCTATTCGTTATCCCTCAGTATCGCCCGATTTACTTCAGTGACATTCTGTTAGCCTTGTTATATTTTTGTTCATGTTCATCTTTTCGAGAAGCTTTGCATTCCGTACCACTGCTCTTCCACATCCTTTGGCGTCTCTGATAGATTTATCAGGGGCGATCAAGAAGTTTCCGTTTGAGGGTGCTGCTACAGCGTATGTGCAACGTAGTGCGACTCCGATATGAGTATGTAACCACCGATATGTAACCAAGAGATTAGTGGAGCATTCGTGTCTTTCCGACGTGCGTGCAGTAAATGCAGAAACGTGAACTGTGGCTACCTTATTAGCAAAATGCATGCAAACAGGACCAACGTGTTCTTATTCTTTTCTTGACTGCCGAAGGACGATCACCGGCGGACACCCATTGGAGGATCAAGAAGGTGTCTGGGGCAGGATGTGTGTCGAAAACACCATTTTGGAATGGTACAACAAGTTCCGTGCTGTTCGTGATTCGACACAAGAAGCCGGTCGACCTGGGAGACCAATCTCATTCATTACGGACAAGTGGGAGATAACCGAGCACCTGCCCCATAGTTCTGATCTCTCCCATGCGCTTAACACGCCATCAATCCCTCAAAAAATGCCTTGAAGGGTCGACGAATCCTGTCGGACGAGGAGGTACAGCAGGTAGTAACGGAGTTCTTCACAAAGCCGGACACGGCGTTTTACCAAACGGGTATCTTCAACCTGGTGCTTCGGTGGGATGATTTGCCTCAGTGCTCACGGCTAGTTCGACCGATTGTCATATAGATTCTGGACTTCACGGCGTTCGAACGGGAACTTTCTGATCGCCCCTTATACATCATCGGCAAACTGCGAAGATTTTATTTCTTCTCTTGAATTTTGATCCTCTTTTTCCGTATATTTTGTTGGTATCCTGTGATGCTTGCTGAATGTACACGTTGAACAACACTGGGACTAGACTACAACCCCGTCTAACTTGCTTCTCAACTATCGCTCCCCTTTCATGCCTATCGTTATTGACGACAAACGGCCATATTCGCTTAAGTTAATATCTGCCAAGTCTTTCCGAAGTATCCTGTCCAGTGTAAGGTTACCCATTCACTCGTCTAATATTTCAAGGATATTAGTGATCGCAAATTTAATTGATGGCAGTCGGGAAGTATTTATTGGAGGGGGGGGGGGGGGGGGGGGGGGAGAAGATCGCACAATATACAGGTAAACAAGGAAAGGATATGAGCTGTGTTCATCTGATCAGTACCAATCCCATGTCATCTGTTAGATTAAATTTTAGCTGTAGGTTATTCATTTTTTATTCAGACAGGTAGTAGAATGTATGTGGTTTATATTCAATAACACAGACGAACATAGTTTGTAAATATAGTCACTGTTTGTGGCTGTTTCAACTCGCACTCACACGAGTCACTATGGTCACAGTATTATTTTCACTCTAGATTGTGTCATTCTGGAATATTCCGCATAAAAATCACGAAAATTTAGATGAAACTTATGGATCAGTTACTGTTTCGTATGATTCAAACGCAGTTGTTAACCTTATAACCACTTGAGATACTTTATAACCATACACAGTCTGCTTAATATCTCCTTAGTACCTTATTTTCCTACGTACAACTACCTAATATTCTTCCTCTGATCAGGTTTCCCTTGCCTACTTATCGTCTACCATGACTGGACATTTTTTTCATAAATATTTCACGTAACGCTGGGTCCCATAGTTCTGAGTGCCTTCAGTGGATTCCAGCGAACCACTGACTACATGAAAACGCACTCGGAGAGACAGAATGTTCACTTGACGAGAAAATTCAGCATATACGCACTGCATTGTCAAAATTAGCGTTACTTGTGAGTTTTGTGTACCAATAATCGCATACTACATGTGCACATACCTACAACTGATGTAGTTTCTTATGAACGAATTTCTGTCGCTCCAGCAACACTGAACTTTCATTTACAGGAGTGTTATAATTAAACTTTCGGTGCTTGCGCCAGTATAGACGCAGAACTATTTGACGTATGTTTACCCAGCTTTATAGGAATGATGTTCAAAGTACAGGATTTGCTTTGTTTGTAGTGTTAGCGTCATGATTTGGGTTCAAGAACATGATTCGGAAGTTCGAATTAACTGGCGATTTGGAAATTGATCCTGGTAGAGGCTGACGGCCAATTACATCACAAATTGTTTAAACTTCGTTGATCCATTATGGAAAAAAAAACAAATTGTTTAAGTTACTGTTGCCTCGGCTGAGAATGGTGGACGCAGTCTGCGATTTTCAAGAGTGCATGAGCTGTATCGTGACAGCTGAGTATTTCTATGAACAATCTCTAGTGCTGTTCCAGGCTGTCGTGGATGGAGATGGTCGTCACATTGAGCAACTCGTATAAACTGGAACGTAAACATTTTACGCAATTCACAAATGTTGTCCTCTCATACGGAAATTAAAATGTGTTTCTTTCAATAGTTAATTCGTTATTTCCCTTCCGCTTCTCCTTAAAAATGTTTTCATAACCTTTCATTGTCCTACGATCGCTAGTTTTTCATGGGGGACCTCTCAAATAGCGGAAGTTTAATTAAAAAACGCCTGTTTTGTTTAATGAAAAATATCGTTAAGAAACTGTTGAAGCAAAGATCCGGCGCAGTAGGTGATTTATGTGCTTGGAACACGAATCACACACTGTGTGGTTTGTGCACTCACAAGTACTTACTTTATGTAGGAATATTTTACAGGTGCACTAATCTTCAGTTGACTGTACAGATATTGCACCAGTAGCGAGCCCCAGGTTGTTGCGCCTCAAGTAGGCTGATGTGGGTCCAGCTCCGAGCCGTTTGCGTTGCGTATTTCCCCATGCAGACCACTGGCTGCGTGCCACGGAGAGGGGTCCAAAGGAGCAGCGCCGCCCGCTTGCGGTCCCGCGTTTTGGAATGCGGTCGGGGGACGCGGCCTTCGAGTTAAAAGTCTGCCTAGAATCTCGCGCGTCACACGGCCGGACCACTTCGTGCGTAAGATGACGTCGAATGGACTCGACTTCTCTCTCTTGTCTCCTCCTTCCAGAACATTGGACGCCGTCGTGAAGCGTGATGTGTGTGGCAGAGCGCTGCGAACAAAAATATCTACACTATAATTTATTTTGGATCCTTTTTCCTCACACCCGATAGCGCCCTTATTTTTACAGAAATTGTCAGTGGTAGACGTGCATTCAGTAATGCCTCTCCTGTCGTCCGATCACTTTCGTCAATTAATACGTGCTGTTCAAACCGAACCTCTTCCCCTTGCTCTCGTCTCGCTTCAGATTCGTGTCTTCCAGTTCCGTGCGTGTTACTAAGTTCCTGTGACATTTCCTTTCTTCGATTCGCGGGGACCGGAGAGGGTGGCATCTTGCTCGTAGAATTCGTTAGAACCAGGGTACGAGTAAAACGAAAACGATGTATTGGAATGTCCTTATTCTTTAAGATTCTTGGAACTGCAGTTGCTTGCGGTAAGACTAGGCAATCGTCGGAAAATTGCACGCTGTCAGCGTTCCAGCTGCATTGTGTTTCGCGAGTAGTAAGCTACTCGGAATGCTGGTCGCAATTACCCTTTTCAGCTCTGCGAGAGCGTGCAGGCATGTAGACACACACACATACACACACACACACACACACACACACACACACACACACACACACACTCGCGCACACACGCTACTCACATACTGTTAGCAATAAAAGGACGCTGTCTATGTGTGAGAAATATATAGCTGTGTGTTCGATGTGAATAGAATCACCGATACAAAAGCTGGTTCTACAGTAGCTATTTTTGTTGTTGAACCTTCATCAGACCAGAATTCCTTCTCCCAAAAACAGTGTATATTTTATATGGCAGAACAAAGCCGTTACAATAACCAGGCAGACTGTAGATTACAGACATGTACTTTTTCTTAGTTATAAATAGGCAAAGATATCATTCATTTCATGGTATTAAAGCCATTCACTCGTTTGGTAACGTGCTTAGTCGGACTATTCGTCAATGAGTTGTTTAAATATGTCACTTTTCTTACGATGTAATTATTTTTTATGATGTGTATCGTTTCGTTGCAAAGTAATAATTATGTTTCTACTAAGACGCCGACGCGGCAGACGTCGTAAAATTGAGATGTTTAATACCATGGAAGGATATTTCTAATTCGATGAAGAGCCATTACTCGAAATTGTTCAGAAAACTTGCAAAATAAGTTGCTGTAACTTCATGTGTCAATTGTTCTGGTGCTATGTGACAAAAAGCGCTGATAATATGTTGTAGATGATTTCGTACATGTTACTCACGATTTTCAATTGCGGTTACTTGCAGATGTATTGGTTCTGTTCTGTTTCGGTACTTACGATGAAGATGATGGTTTGATAATGGACGTCATGTCCGAAACTAGTCACTGCCAGTAAACCACATTTCTTATCGTAGCTTTGACAGTTTCAGTAAAAGTAAGTCACTGACCTCTTTTCCCTGGATCATGTTGGAGATTCATAAATAGTAGTTTAATTAAATGGAGTTACCAAGCTCCTTGTTCCAGTAGAGGGTTCATTAGACTAAAAGGGAAGAAGGAAAGTTCGAATTTAAGCTTCCGTGGAAGTTGTTATCCAAAGAGAGCAAGCTCGGACTGAATGCGAGTGCTGAAGGAATCGCCCCTGATCTAAGTTTTAGGAACCACACACTATAGAATGTTGCAGTACGTTAGAGGTAAACTGTGCTTGCTGGGGCGAAAACGTTCTAGAGACAGACTGGCAGAAGAAAGCCAGTGGATCCGGCCCTTAATACAGTCTACACAACTGATCCAGTCCATGTACACAAATACTTCAGACGTATTCGGTCCATTGTGCTCCACGACTTTAAGTGACCTGTACCGCAAGCAAATTTGTAGAAGGATGGGGAAGGAAATCTATGCTTTGTAACAAGTGCCCTTCTCGGCATTGGCCTTACCGATTTAAGGAAACCATGGAAAACCTAAAATTAGTTGACCGGGCAGGACTTTAAATCACCCTTCCTGTGAAAGTGAGCCAATTCTCTTAACCACTTACTGCGGTACTAGTTGAAATATTCCTTCCTTCTGTCACCAGTTGTCACGTGCAAATAAAAAATTGTAAGATGATTTCGTCTTACGATTATCTGACTAATCTGTTGTAAATAAGCAGCTGAGAATGATCCGTGCATTCGCAAGCCATTGCACGTTGCTGAAAATTGTGCTAAATGTTAGCTCTAGTTGTTGAAAATTGTGCTAAATGTTTGCTCTAGACCATCTGCTGATGTCTCTAAAGCTTTGTTCTACTTTGTAGAACTGATTGCCCGGAAGGCAGCGAGCGAGTAGCGCTTTCGAAGCCTCACAGGGTACAGCAAGCGCTGTCAGATAGTACAGTTGCCGTCGTCATGTGGACGGTTGCGAATGCTAGCAATTTCTACAGCAGGCACTGTTAACTACTGCCTGTGTATGGGTATGGGTGGGCCACATTTGCTGCACGCTGCAGACCCACAGCGACCTTCTGGATGAAAGCGCGCCATTATTTTCCCCGCCTCGTGAAAGTCACCAGCCGCCCGCGGACCCCTTATATGCCACTTACTACGTGCTTGCCTTCTGTAAATCTGCTTCTACAGCCATTTAGCAAACCTTTGGTAAATTCTTCTTATTAAATTCACGTATGTAGCACGGGACGAATGGTTGTTACCACACGTATCATGGAGTAAAAATCCCACAAGATGGCAAACACGACAAGGAAATTAATTCAAGAGTACATGCTGGAAAGTTCACTATTGGAACATTAAATGGTATTTTATGAGAGCGACAAATTGGAAAGGACACTGTGGTGTCACCGCCAGACACCACACTTGCTAGGTGGTAGCTTTAAATCGGCCGCGGTCCATTAGTACATGTCGGACCCGCGTGTCGCCACTGTGTGATCGCAGACCGAGCGCCAGCACAAGGCAGGTCTCGAGATACGGACGAGCACTCGCCCCAGTTGTACGGACGACGTAGCTAGCGACTATACTGACGAAGCCTCGCTCCTTTGCCGAGCCGATAGTTAGAATAGCCTTCAGCTAAGTCAATGGCTACGACCTAGCAAGACGCCATTAGTAACATTGCATGTATCTAAAGAGTCTCACTTGTATCGCCACAATCTCCAGATGTACCAAAAGGATGGATTAAAGTTAAGTATTCCAGAAGCTACGTACTTTTCTTTATAGCATTCATTACGTATCCTGTTTCAGACCTCACGCCTCCTGCTTTAGCTCAGCGCGTGCCTTTCGGCTTCCTCTCATTGTGTCTAGACTGTCTTGTCTAGACACAACAGACACAAAAAATCTTCAGTGCAATTATGAGGGCTATTCGCTTTTCAAGGCCCGACCGATCGCGAATAAAAACCACAGTGAAAATGTTTCATTTACAACATTCAGATACACTTTCCAACTACATAGTCCCCACCCGACTTAGACATTCCTCGTAGCTATATACATGAAGACCGAAGCGATAAATGAACATGTGTACCACGGTCGGGATTCGAACCCAGGTTTCCTGTTCACTAGGCAGATGCGCTAACCAGTACGCTGCTGAAGTACTATTCCAATACAGTTGGAAAACCTCTGCAATGCTGTTCGAGTTTAGGGAGAATACCAACCGGGTTGAGGCGTGAATGGGAATTTGGGCTGCGGAGAGAGGGCGTACTAGGGTAATTCGAGCAGCTGTACAAAGCCATTGTGTCAGGATGGCATAGTGGTTAGCGCATCTGCCTAGTGAGCAGGAGACCCGGGTTCGAATCCCGATCTTGGTGCAATTTTTCATTCGTCGCTTCAGTCTGCTCATATACATAATAGATTTATGATACTTGAAAAGATCTGTAGGAGCATGTAGTTTCATTCGATTTCTCGTAGTGTTGTACCACATTTCCAAAACCCTGCTTTCCTCCAATTCTCTACGCTGGTTTGCAGCTCGTCTTCTATGTGCTAACATGCTATCCTCATGGGCAGCGGTTCATGTGAGCAGACGAAAATAAGAGGAAGTGAAGTCCGACCTGTAAAGTGGGTGAACAAACACTTCCCATCGAAAACAATGCAAGAGCGTGTTTGTTGTAGCTACAGTGTACGGCCGAGCATTGTCATGGAGGACAATCCTGATGACAACATTCCTCTTCGCTTGTTGTGTATTATTCTTCGTAGATGATTTTCTCGAATCGCCTGACCCACTTACTGAACGTGATTATCGGTTGACACCCGCTTCCTTGCCTGACCACCTGCATCAGGGAGGTGCCTACGTCCTGCACTGTTGCACCACTTTGCTGTCACACACGACTGTTACGTTATGTGGGCTAAATGAAATCAGGCGGAAACTACTCAGTATGAAGAATTCGAATGACAGCCCACATTTCACACTTGGCAGAAGACGCTATTGTTCTAGCCATTTGTATGTGATCACTGTCCGCTCAGAACTGAAAAGTGCGGTGTGACGCGATCGATGATCGTACCAGAGACACTGCACAAGACATTTCCGCAAAGCATTATCATATTTTCAGTGCAAGTATTATGACATACGAATTAGAAGTACAGACAGTTAGATCCCAGTTAGTGAAAAGTTCGAGGGCAACTGAGATACCCGTTTGGAGATGATCTGCAGGGATATCCAGGCTAGAAAGGGTGAGGAACGAGCTCAACTAAGAAGAAAATGGTTAAGTTCGATTATTGATGTTGTGGGAGAAAATCAACTTATACGGTATAGATGTTATTGCGCTGATTGCCTTACGTCACAGCCTCTCTCTCTCTCCCTCCCTTTCTCCCTCCCTCCCTCTCTCCCCCTCCCCGTGCCACCCTCCTCTCGCACGCCCCCTCCCCCCCCCCCCCCTCCCAGGGATGTTGATATGCTACGCTGAAACGACCTCTATGACGACGAACCGTTAATCTAAACTTCATTCCCTTCAAACTGTATTGAAAGCACTAATCACAACAATGCTAGACTCGACTCGTTGCCAACGGATTGTGTCAAAAGTCATCTATAGGCGGGACTATTTAGTGGCGGTAATCGAATTTAGTAAAGGTGCAGCTTAGCTTGCCGTGTTACCGGGCATAAATCACCAGTGACTGCACTATTCCCATGCTCTTTATACGGCGAAAGAAAATTCCTATGCTACGCTATACTTTGTGAGGTTATAATATTTTAGCGCAGAACTACAAGCAACGCGTTTCGAGGTTCAAGCTCCCATCATCTGGCTGTCTAAGTGAATCATACATAAAATGCAGTTCAAAAGCATCCAAGGTTAAAATATAAAAGCAAATCAAATTTATTCGTACTTGAAGTCCTCGCCTTACTTCAAAAATGGCAGCACCTGATTCCCTGTTCCGCTTATCCATGTTACTGCACATCCACCAAAGCGTTGCGGTGAGCACCGGTCACACCAGCTGCCCGCCCATGCTCCGCCACTTCGTAAACATACGTACGGCTCCTATAGACTGCACTGACCCGTCAGCCGTTCCATAACATTACAAAGAGGTTACAAGGGTACAGCGAGACACCATACTAATGCTTATCTCTGCCAAATTGTCCACACCTCTTTTATCCACACGCATCACCACTATATCCTCTGTTGCACCTTTCAGGGGGTTACTTGTCTCATATATATATTTGGGAACTACCGTCCTCCCATAGTTGCTCAGGTTAAAAGCGTCTGCATGCTTCCTATGTGTTATCGAAAATTTCCTGCCTTTATGTCCTATATATTTCGCTTCACACTATGTACACTGTATTTTACAAACGCCTGCCTGTTCAAATTTGCTTATCATGTTGCCAACTTCATTCTTTAGACCACTCTGTCCAGTCACATTAAACGTGATAACCTGTCAAAAATCTGAAGAACCACCTTCGCAGCGCGAGACGTGCAGTAAGAGAGGTAATGAGGTTCTGAAAGGTACCGACAGGGATATGGAGCCATGCTTACTCCAGTTCCGTGGCCAGCTGCGCTAGGTTTCTCGGTTGAGGATCCACGGCGCGAACAGCCTCATCCAAGTGGTCCCACAGATTCTCGATTGGATCCAAATCCTTTGTGTTTGGTGGCCATGGGAGCACGACAAACTCAACCTGGTGCTCTTGGAACCACGCACATACACTGCGAGCTGTGTGACATGCTGCGTTGTCCTGCTGGTAGGTGCCTTCGTGCCGAGAAAAGAAAAACTGCATGGAGGGGTGGACATGGTCCCCAAGGATAAACGCATACTTGTCTTGATCCTTTGTGCCTTCCAGAATGACAAGATCACCCTAGGGAATGCCACAATTACATTCCCCAGGCCACAATGCTGTTTACTACGTCCAGGACATTTCCGACGATTGTTGCAGAGCCGTGCACGCACACGACCGTCTGTCCGATGCGGCATAAGATGTGATTGATCTGATAAGGCCAACTGTCACCACTAGGTGGACGTCCAGTTGCGGTATTGGCATGCAGATTCCAGCCTTCGTCGCTGGGGGTACATAATCAGGTACCTGCTGCTGCGGACCAGACGCAGAAACTTCGTTGAACGGTCGTTGAGGGGACACTTTGGTAGCCTCTCGGTTCGTCTGGGCGGTCAGTTACTCAATAATCACATGTCTATTCGCCCATACTTATCTCCACAGCTGTCATTAATCCCTGTCATTTATGGCCCAGGCTGTGCATCACAGTTGCCTCGGCGTCAGTTTTGGATAGCGACGTTTTGCCGTTCACAGTAAAACCATAGCCATTTCGGAAATGCTTGCACCCTTGGTCCGAAAGCCAATCATCATCTACATCTACATACATACTCTACAATCCACCATACGGTGCGTGGCGGAGGGTACCTCGTACCACAAGTAGCATCTTCTCTCCCTGTTCCACTCCCAAACAGAACGAGGGAAAAATGACTGCCTATATGCCTCTGTACGGGCCCTAATCCCTCTTATCTTTGTGGTCTTTCCGCGAAATGTAAGTTGGCGGCAGTAAAATTGTACTGCAGTCAGCCTCAAATGCTAGTTCTCTAAATTTCCTCAGTAGCGATTCACGAAAAGAACGCCTCCTTTCCTCTAGAGGCTCCCACCCGAGTTCCTGAAGCATTTCGGTAAGACTCGCGTGATGATCAAACCTACCAGTAACAAATCTAGCAGCCCGCCTGTGAATTGCTTCTTTGTCCTCCATCAATCCGACCTGATAGGGATCCCAAACGCTCAAGCAGTACTCAAGAATAGGTCGTATTAGTGTTTTTTATAATCGGTCTCCTTTACAGATGAACCACATCTTCCCAAAATTCTACCAATGAACCGAAGACGACTATCCGCCTTCCTCACAACTGCCATTACATGCTTGTCCCACTTCATATCGCTCTGCAATGTTACGCCCAAATATTTAATCGACGTGACTGTGTCAAGCGCTATACTACTAATGGAGAATTCAAACATTACAGGATTCTTTTTCCTATTCATCTGCATTAATTTACATTTATCTATATTTAGAGTTAGCTGCCATTCTTTACACCAATCACAAACCCTGTCCAAGTCATCTTGTATCCTCCTACAGTCACTCAACGACGACACCTTCCCGTACACCACAGCATCATCAGCAAACAGCCGCACATTGCTATCCACCCTATCCAAAAGATCATTTATGTAGATAGAAAACAACAGCGGACGTACCACACTTCCCTGGGGCACTCCAGATGATACCCTCACCTCCGATGAACACTCACCATCGAGGACGACAGGTAAATCACTCCGTTTCCGCATTACAATGACTGTCCTGTTTCTTGCGTCCCCACCCTTATTCCCCGACACTGCCAGAACTGCCTGTAACCTGCCGTGTGTGGGTGAGTGGTTATTGCACGTTGATGTCGAACGTACGCGTTGGTCGCATTAATGTGATTGGATCATGTAAACATATCCGCTATAGTGCCCGAAATACTTGAATCCGTAGCTATCCCATTTTCCTTGATGTAAAATCTGTTGTTAAATGAAAAATTGTTTGCGAGCTGGCTACGGGCGCTTTGCGATAGACTCGCTAACTGTCGTCGCGGGAGACATTACGCAGTAACGTCGTATGAGAGACGAGCGGCGGCTAAGCGAGCGACCGCAGTGCATACTAGTGGCAGCTTATCTGTGGGTCGGTTGCGCGGCGGACGCGTGGAATGCGGCGGCCGGCGGTTTCACAAGAGGAAGCCGGAGAAAGTCGCCGGCAGCGGCAACGACAGCACAGCGCCGGCCACTGGCTGGCTGTTGGGCGCCGAGTACCGCCGCCTCCTGTCCTCTCGCACCGAGCCGTGCCCGTTCTGCTGCTCTGAACTGCTCCGTGCTTCATCGATTCCCGGAATACCTCGGCCTTGTGACTCACCTGCCACTGCCCGCTCGTCTCCTCTAAACGGCCCCTCTCCCCCCTCCCCTCTACACACACACACACGTACACAAGACAACGCGCCTTCTGACGTAGTGGTCCTGATCACTACTCCCACGTGCCACCGATAAGCTACTTTTCCAGTCCTAGTTTAGTACCTTCGACTATTCGATCCTGTCTGTTATTCTCATTCTCCGTGCTAATAATTCCTGTCAACGCCACATTTATGAAGGAGGCGGTGCTACTAGCACGTCGAACCGATCGTAAGGAGCGATCAGAAAGTTTCCGATCGAAGACCAATCACTCAGGCGAAATCGGCTTGAGCATTGCGGTAACCATGCCACCGACGCATCGGGTTGAAGATACCATTTGTAAAAAAACGCCGTGTCCTCCTGCGCGAAGAATTCCGCGACTGCCTGCTGCCCATCATCGCCCGGTAGGAATAGTCGGCACTTCAAGGCCTTTTTTAAGGAAGCGAAGGCGTGATATTCGCATGGGAAGATGTGAGGATTATAGGGCGGGAGCGCTAATGTCTCCCACTTGTCCGCAATGGATGAGGCTGGTGTCCCAAATCGACCGGCGTCTTATGTCGAATCGTGACCAGCACAGAACTTGGCGCACCATTCCACAACGGTGGTTTCCGACAGACGTGCTGTGTCATATACATTCTTCATTCTCCGATGGATGTGTATCGGTCTATCCTTTGGAAGTATCTGGTAATAACACCACCATAGTTCATGTTTCCGCATTTACAGCACGCACATCGGAAGGACACGAATGCCACCCTAAATCCATGCCTACATCTTGGCGCTTATGTATCAGCATAGGAGGCGCGCTTCGTTGCGCATACGCTGCAGCAACGACCTCAAACAGGAACTTTTTTGATCGCCCTTATATTTTTCAAGTTATCCGCAATGGATATGATGTCGTGGTTCAAAAAATCAATGTTAAAATGTCAGTGCAATGACGTATTTACAGTTTAAATGTGCTAGAATTTACTCTTTCGAAGGTGTAGTGCTCATCATCAGAATAATTGTACAAAAATTTCTACACCTGGCGAAGTTGAAACATAAACAAGAACAATAATTAGCTATTTCATTGTAAAACAAAATGTCTAGCCAGAGTTAACGGTTACCATGAAGGCATTGTGAATAAATTAATACGCGAGAAACAGGGCACGAATGTGAAGGAGATCTTTCTCAGAAAGTGGCTAATATTTTCAAATCTTTTAAAGCCGGTGCCATATTTAACAATACGCTCCGATTAAAGCTAAGAAACAATTTACGACATGAGGCCGACAAATACGACAGGGCCGATAAGTTCAAATTTCAATGTAACTCCTGTAATGCGAGCTACGTAGTCCAAACGGGTAGGGTCCTTTAATTCAGGTACAAAGGACGTAGGAACGCTTTTCGGCTTAGCAATTTCGAGAAGTCAGCCGTAACCATGCATATTCATGAAACCGGCCACCCTATGTTGGGAATTGCTGAGGATCTAGCAATTTTACATATACAAGTTAAAGGCAAGAAACCAGATCTACTAGAACAAGTGGAGAGTACAGGTACTATAAGTAGCGTGGTAAATCATAATACGTTAAATGGACAGCTTACAGGTGACACAAATAACTTTTTTCAGAAATTTTTAGATCATCTTTAATATGTGTTAATTATGTAGTGATCTTACAGCTTTCTGTTCGTGATGAGAACTGAATATTCAGTACATACCATGGAAACAGTAAATAATGATTTCATCCAGTCTTTATATTTCTGTGCGTACTCCAATAAGTGCATCATCGTTTCAAACATTATCTGTTTACAGTTACGGACTTACTGAAGCCGAACCCTGTATTTGATACCGTTAATCGACTGTTGGTCATGGAAGAACCTTTCACGGTTCCACTGAACTTCTTTGTCTACCTTCAGGTATTTCCGCTGTGAACTGACCTGGTGGCAGTAGTCTGAATACAGTGTAACTGTCAACGGCAATCACACTTAAGTCTTAAAGACATTTTCTAAAAGTAATGATCTGGATTCCATGCTACGCAATTAGACTTAGCACCAGCGGAAAAGTTCCTATTTTGGTTAGCGCCCAACGAAGTTTGAAAGGAAATAATCTACTTCAACTACTCCCTACTGCTCTTGCCAAAGTGCTGTCAGTTTTTGCATGACACAGGTGGCCATGCTTCATCTGGCGTATTGTCGGAAGACTCGTGAATATACTGCGGCGTCCTTTTCTGGCAGTGGCCATGCGGTCTGCTTTAGCGCTCCCCGTCTGCCGCAGAGCCGTTAATACCGCCGGATGTTGTGATCGCGCTTGTGGGATGTTTATAGCGCGGTATGCGAGGCATCAGAAAAGGAAAGCCCTGTGCGCATCGCGCAAGGACATGGCGCGGCTTAACGGGTTGGAGGTCGCCCTCTGCTAGGCCAGCCCTTGCCGCACGGCACCCATCTGCCCTTATCTCCTACATATACGGATGGTCAGAAACAGTCTGAAAAGCTTGTAAGGGTGTTGCAGGGTAGGTTGTGCTGATAAGTAGTTGTTAAAAAAACATCGATACTTCGCGCCGTTTCCGAGTTAATTAGGTTTGAAGTTACCCATTCAGACCGTTGCGTTCGGAAATTCAAGCTGCCCTCCGGATACAATTAGTTTCAGTTGTTCTCTTAGCCTTTGGCTTGAGTTCGATCCTCACTACCGTCCCACGCCTAATTCTTGCTTCGCTGTCTTTTTCGGTTTTATGAAACCAAACGAAGAACATTGACAAACCCTGCATGCTCTTCAACGTGCTTCCATGCTGGCCACATGGTGGGTAAGATGTTTTTATGGTTCTGTTCCTCCAACGGCGCGGCTAACAACTGGGCCGTGATCATTGGTGCATGTGGACGTGCTGCAAATGAGTCTCTCAGACACTCACCAAACGTGCTCGACAGGATTTGAATAGGGCGAACTGTCAGACTAGACCATTCGTCGAATATCCTCTCGTTCCAAGAGCTCCTCCGCCTGTGCTGTTCGTTGCGGTCCCGCAGTCATCCACAAAAATAAAGTCGGGGCCGAATGCATCAACGAAAAGCTATACATGGTGAAGGATTACAGCGTCACAATAACGTTGACTCGTGGGTGCACCGTTGTCAAGCATATGGATGTCTCTACGCCCGTGCAGCATTATACCTCCCCACAACATAACACCTGGATCACCAAAACGATCACGTTCGACAATGTTCCTGGGTGCATTACGCTTTCGCACCTCTCGCGTATGATGGTACGTCCAGAATCGCTACCATGTGTTTGCAGTCCTGTAAAATGCGGTTACAATGGCACCCGCTGTTTGACGTGTGTCCCAAATTGAATGTTCCTGAACGTAGTGATCATCTGTTACTGTAGTCGACCGTGGTCCACCACCTCCTCTCCTTTGGACGGTAGTGCCTGTAGTTCGGAATGCTCTCCATGCGCTTGAAACAACGCGGTAGGCAATACCAAACTCCTGAGCTACGCTTGTCACACTTGTTCCATTTTCCTGTTTCCCAATGATTCTGCCCCGTGTGAAGTCATCCACATTCGTCTCCGGGCCATTTTGCAATGAAGAACACCACCACTGTAATTGCTCGCTGATGTCCCGTTTCTTCATCTGCCTCGTGTTACGAGACAAGCTCCGGTATCGCTGTGTGACATGCTGCTTTCTGTGCAAGACTGGGAGACCTGTGGCAACATGCTCCCGCACTTTTAATCATTTCCATCGAGTAGTCAATATGTTAATTTATGAATATCGCCCTTTTGCAGAGCAGTGTACCTTTGCGTTCGACAGCTGTTGTGTTACCCTGTGTTTTGTGTTATACGATTTGATGCTTGCATTGGTGCGAAGATATTTTCATACAAACGAAGGTAACTGGGGTTACAGACCAAATACATCAACATTACGTCGTTACTGTGTTACTAGCCACCAGCGAGCACGATTCCCTTTCATCTTAACAGAAAATAACCTTGAGAGAGATTCGAGAGTTTGTCGCAGGAATTCGGGTTCACCCTGTATACAGTGATAAAATCCATACTTCAACGAAGCGGACTTGTTATATTCAAGGGTTTCGCCCGATGACACACTTTAATAGGAAGTTATCGTTTTCAAGCAGAGTGACCCCACTTTCCAGCTAGACTGCAGTGTCGAAGCAAAACTCGCTCCGTGTCTCTTCTCTCCGCATTCCTTCTGTAGCGCGGAGGTGCCGGCGAGGTCGCAAACAGTCCTCCGTGACCCACTAGGTGACGGCAGCTGCGTTTTGACGTCAGAAGAGTTCGGGTTAATGCCGGCAGGCGCGCGCCGTGTTTACTGCGGGCTCTGTTGTGGAAAGGAAGCGTGCTGTGTCGAAAGCGGCGCGGGCGGCCGCGCACATTCCTGCCTGACGACCTCCCACCGCTGGCTGCGCCCGGCCCGGCCGTTCCCCGCTTCAGCTGGCCGCTGTCACCGCTCCCGCGCTCCCGTCTGAAATACCACGCCACTGTTATGGTCTTCACGTGAAGACTGGTCTGATGCAGCTCTCCGCGCCACTTCGTCCAGTGGCATGAATAGTACCACCTACATCCATTTGTGTTCAAGCCTTGGGTCCCCTCTACAATTTTTACACCCCCCCCCCCCCCCCTCTCTCTCTCGCTCTCTCTCTCGCCACTCAAACACACTTCCCTCAGTCATCAAATTGAAGATTCGTTGATGCCTCCGAATTTGTTTTATCAACCGACTCTTCCATTGATCAAGTTGTATCATATATTTCTTTTCTCCCCAATTCGATTCAGCATCTTCTCATTAGTTATTCGATCAACCAATCTACTCTTCAGCATTCCTCTCTATCACCACATTGCAAGTCCGCCGCCGGTAGCTGAGTGGTCAGCGCGACAGAATGTGAATCCTAAGGGTCTGGGTTCGGTTGCCGGCTGGGCCGGAGATTTTCTCCGCTCAGGGACTGGGTGTTGTGTTGTCCTAATCATCATTACTTCATCCCCATCGACGGACAAGTCGCCGAAGTGGCGTCAAATTGAAAGACTTGTACCCGGCGAACGGTCTACCCGACGGGAGGCCCTAGTCACACAACATTTCGTTTACCACATTGCAAAAACTTGTGTTCTCTTCTTGTCTGAAATATTAGTATTCCGCACTGACGTTTCACATTGGAGCAAGGCCACGTTGCAGACAAATACACTGAGGTGATAAAAGTCGTGGGATACCTCCTAATATCGTATCGGACAACCTCTTGCCCTGCGTAGTGTAACACTCGACGTGGCATGGAAGTCCCGTGCAGAAATACTGAGCCATGCTGCTTATAAAGCCGTTCTTAATTGGAGGTGCAGGATTTTGTGCACTAACTGACTACTCGATTACGTCCCATAAACGTTCGATGGGATTCATGTGCGGCAGTCTGAACGACCAGATCATTCGCTCTAACTGTCCAGAATGTTCTTCAAACTAATCACGAACAATTGTGGCACGATGACATAACGCAATGTCATCTATAAAAATTCAATCATCGGTGCAGTTGGACCATGGCATCCAGTCCATTCCATGTACACACAGCTCCACCATTAGGGAACCACAATCAGCTTGCACAGTGCCTTGTTAACAACATTGATCCATGGCTTCATGGGGTCTACGCCACCCTACCATCATCTTTTAACCAACTGAAATCGGGACTCTTCTGACCAGGCCACGATTGTCCAGGTGTCTAGGGTCCAATAGATATACTCTCGAGCCCAGGAGATGCACGGCAGGTGATGTACATTAGCAAAGGCACTCTCGTCGGTCTTTAACGGATACGTTCTTCGTACGTCACAAATTGATTTCTGCGGCTGTTTCGCGTAGTCTTGTTTGTCCGTTAGCACTGACAACTCTACGGAAACGCCGCTGTTCTCGGTTGTTACGGGAAGGCCGTTGACCACTGTGTAGTCTGTGGTTTGAGGTAATGCCTGAAATTTGGTACTCTCGGCACACTCTTTACGCTGTGGATCTCGGAATATTGAATTCTCTAAAGATTTCCAAAATGGAATGCCCTGTGCGTCAAGCTCCAACTAGCATTCCGCGTTCTGAGTGTGGTAATACTCGTCGTGCGGCTGTAATCACGTCCTAACTCTTTCCATATGAATCACCTGCTTACAAAAGACGACTCGAGCAATGCACTGCTATTTTATACCTTGTGTACGCGGCACCACCGCTATCTGTATATGTGCCTATCGGTATGCCGTGACGTTTGTCAACTCAGCGTTCCTTCAAAAAAAATTTCTAACATTTAAGGTTAAATTTAACTTTAACACATTACTGTTTCTGCAGAAATGCTTTTCTTGCTATTACCCGTTTGCGTTTTGTACCTTCCCTACTTCGGCCATCACCAGTTATTTTGTTGCCTAAATAGAAAATCTCTTGTCTTGATACTTTTAGTGTCTCATTTCCTAATGTAAATCCCTCAACATCACCTGATTTTATGTTGGGCCCGGTCGTCTAGCGGTAAATCGCATACCTGGCACCCGAGAGGTCGCGGGATCGAAATTTTCAGTCTGCCTTTAATCTAGCCTTCACGTCTCAACGATGTGAAGAGTCGCCAGGAACGACACTTGGTCGGGACTCCATGTTAAACGTTTCCGGTTGACTAACTGGAGTAGATTCGGGAGACGCAAGTCGCCCAAATGGCGTCCAATTGAAAAACTTGCGCTCAGCCGTTGAGCCACACGCTATTGATATGGTCCCTGATTTAATTCGACTACACTGTGTTATCCTCGTTTTATTCTTGTTCATAGTCATGTTATAATCTCTTTCCAGGACACTATCCATTCCGTTCAATTTCTCCGTCTCTTCCGATAAACCTGCTAAATAAGTACGGTACGATATTCCAGTGCTTGTGTGGTTAAGAAGGACGATGTAATGTTCTGTTGGACAAGCGAGAATGCCCGAAGGAACCTGCAGCCTTCTTCTTAAGGACACAGGCACTCAATTATAGTTTTTATCCGCCGATACTACGCAGCGAATTTCAATTAACGTTTCCAGAATGAGATTTTCACTCTGCAGCGGAGTGTGCGCTGATATGAAACTTCCTGGCAGATTAAAACTGTGTGCCCGACCGAGACTCGCACTCGGGACCTTTGCCTTTCGCGGGCAAGTGCTCTACCAACTGAGCTACCGAAGCACGACTCAGCCCGGTACTCACAGCTTTACTTCTGCCAGTATCTCGTCTCCTACCTTCCAAACTTTACAGAAGCTCTCCTGCGAACCTTGCAGAGTGAAAATCTCATTCTGGAAACATCCCCCAGGCTGTGGCTAAGCCATGTCTCCGCTATATCCTTTCTTTCAGGAGTGTTAGTTCTGCAAGGTTCGCAGGAGAGCTTCTGTACAGTTTGGAAGGTAGGAGACGAGATACTGGCAGAAGTAAAGCTGTGAGTACCGGGCGTGAGTCGTGCTTCGGTAGCTCAGATGGTAGAGCACTTGCCCGCGAAAGGCAAAGGTCCCGAGTTCGAGTCTCGGTCGGGCACAGAGTTTTAATCTGCCAGGAAATTTCAATTAACGTGTCCTCGCGTGCACGGGAATTACATAATGTTTGTACGATTACAGATTGTAACACAGGAAGGGCGTCTATGGCAGGAATATTTACGAGCGGTTGTTCGTAGACACTGCGTCAGCTGCTCGAAGATTCCGCGGAAGCTTAGCGGTTGGTAGCGCGCCTTTCGCCGCGCCGCGCCGCGCATAGTAGCCGGTTGGCAGGCCTGGCGGCTGCGGTGGGACGGCAATCAGGCTGGTGCGCCGCTGCGCGCCGCGTCATAAGGCGCGGGGCTCGCCCTCCAAATGACGCGATTTCTGGGAACCGCCGCGCAGCGCCGCCTCGGGATGCTCCCTGCTCATCAGCGCCGGAGTTTTTTTCCTCAGCTGCAGCCTGTCGCAGCGACCCACACCCGCCCTCCTCTCCTCAACTCTCACTCTTCCGTCTTCTGTCCGAAGTGACTTGCCTGTTTTATGTAGCAACTGGGACGTTTTATGAACATAATCGTCAAGGCATCTGAGGAAAGTATAAGTTGCTGTATACATGCTGTTTCACAGTCTTTGTATCAGACGGTACAGATAAAATGTTTTCGACTCTAGCCATCTTTTTAACGAATTCAACTACCCTGGGACGACGAGATTTCACCGGCCTACCAGGGTCCACTACCGAGGTGTGCTGTGTTAGCATACCACGTACCGCAGAAAATTGATAGTGTTTTACAAATTAGTGTCTCAAAAGCTAGGAAAGGTGTTGTAGAAGCAAACCAGGAATGGCCTCACACCTTCACACGGAGTAGAGGACCGAATTATAGGCCGTGCTGCCTCTCAGGGGAATAACAGATAATAAAAGACACCTGTACCTCGGCAGGGAGCTTCATCGAACATTTTGTCTTTAACAAAAGTTGTTCCACTTGACGTGATCTATCGCCCTAGACTTTTGATGGAAAGACTTTGACACAGCCTTTGTAAACTGCTCATCCCACAAAGTATTAGTCACTTAAAAGAGCAAAATGGGTGCTTTTTAGAGCGCCTTAGATGGTGCAGAATTGGTACCAGTTGAGCATGTGACCCTGCAGTTTCGAAATACGAGGGGCTTTCAGTAAGTAATATAATACATTTATTTTCTGAAATAAGTTTGGTTTTATTTAGGATTCCAGTACAACATATTATTCCCTCTCTTCTGGCTACAATACCATGTTTTTGAACATGATGTCCGTTAAATGCGACGGCCTTATGCCACATTACTGGGAGGGCCTGTATACGTGCATGGTACCGCTCTACTGCTCGACGTCGAAGCCAGTGTCTTGCTGCATCAGTAAACTCCCCATCGTTCACGTACTGCTTCTTGCGGAGTCTATTCATGATTGGGACACACAGATGGACGTCGGAAGGCGCGACATCCGAGCTGTAGATTGGATGAGAAAGAACAGTTCAGTGGAGTTTTGAGAACCCCTCTCGTGTGTGCAGACTTGTCTGAGGGATTGCATTGTTGTAGAAAAGGAAAAGTTCGTTTGCATTTGTGTGGCGACCAACAGGCTGAAATCGTCTCATAATTTTCTGGGGATAGTGATCATTACACCAAGAGAGACCTCTTCAAAGTCCCAGAAGATCGTAGCCATGACTTTACTGGCTGACGGTGCGGCTTTGAACTTCGGATGAGCGGTGGTGTGGCACCAGTTCATGACCTGTTTCCGATCCCAAATGATGAACACATGTTTCATCGCATGTTGTGGTGTTCGACAAAAGACGCGCAAGCAATTCCTCACAGACTGTCTTTTGCTGCCCTTTATGGTCTCCTGTTAAGTGGCGAAGAACCCAGCGGTCACACATCTTTGAGTACCCAATTGGTGGACGAGTGTGTCGGCGCTACCAATAGAGACGTGCCGCTGAGCAGCGACTTGTTTGATTGTGATCCGTCCATCATCTCGAATGAGACTGTCCGCACGTTCCAACACTGCAGGAGTCACAGCAGGCACGCGGGAAATCGGACAGATTTGCGTGACCTTGTTGCGATGATGACAAACGCTTCGCGCAACGATTCAGCGTGCTTTTGCTCACAGCCACATCATCGTAACCACTCTGCAGGCGCCTATGAATATGTACGATGCTCTGGTGTTCCGCCGAAAGAAGCTCAATATCAGTTCTCTGCTTGGAGTACACCTACATTACAGACGCCATTTTGAAGGCTACATGTAGCGCTGCCACCGTAGGGAACTTCGTGAAACTAGAGGGACTAGAGCGAGAATATTTCACAATGTCCCACAACAAAATCCTCATTGATTCAACCGAAGCCGCGCGGAGTGGCCGTGCGGTTTGAGGCGCCATGTCACGGACAGCGCGACCCCTCCCGCCGGAGGTTCGAGTCCTCCCTCGGGCATGGGTGTGTGTGTTTGTCCTTAGGATAATTTAGGTTAAGTGGTGTGTAACCTTAGGGATTGATGACCTTAGCAGTTAAGTCCCATAAGATTTCACACACATTTGATTTTTGATCCCCACTATTTGGAAGTTTAGTGGCAGCTTATCATCGACGGGCTTCAGCTGCATATGATGCACATGAAGCTTGGACTTTGTTCGTTGCCGGAACGAGGCCATTACGAAGAGTAGAGGCAGTGTTAAGAGTAGAGGCAGTGTTGCCCCGCCTTATTAACGCGATGTCTTCGGAAAGGTGACTAATTTTTTCGACACTGAACTTATGAGACGCTACGTTCACTACGAATCTGATAAATTCTGAAGGAATTATCTTCGGTCCCCGAAACAGTGAAACTGCAGTAATAAAGTCCGATTACAGTTACTTGTTATTTGGCACACCTTGTATCTTAGTTCCGTCAGTAAGAGCTCGCAACGTCGCATGCGAACTGTCCGCTGTTTCTGACGCATCACAACAGAGCGACAGTCCACTTGCGGTTTCCAAGTAGTGTGGTGCGTGTTGGCGTAATCCGTTATCTGGCACTTCCGGCAGCCTATTTAACTGTCGCCGCCCGTAGCAGGCAAAAAGTGTGTTCTGTCCGAGCTGTCTGCCCTCTCCCTGTTGTCCCGGTCTTGTAGCGAGGCGCAGCTGACTACTGGAGTGGCAACGTTGTAGCGCCGGGTGACAAACGTCAAATAACCAAAATGCTTTAATCAGAGTTCAACTGCTGATCGTAGGTGTCTGTTCCATTTCCTCAAGATTTGTCGTAAGTTGGGTAATACATATAGTGCAAAACTTTCCAATCCCCATAATCTCAAACACAGTTGCCGCTTACTATACCTGCATCAGAATGACAAAGTGAATGTTTTTTTTTCGTTCGTTTGGTCCGCAGCATACTACACGTCATAAAACAACATTTTGAAAAGCAAAGGTCCAGACAAGGTGGAAGAAATGTAATATTCATTACCATAGCTATTTCTGCTCTATTGTTATGCTCAAGTAACGTCTAATTTGATTTGACGTCCTTATTGCAATTATAGTAAACTTTCATCGTCTAATTCGCAGTGATTACGTGCAATGTAGTGATTATAAACGAATGGAATACGTTTCGAAGCTTATTTGATAGTTCGTTTACTTCGTAGTAGTACTTTTTGTTACAATTATTTGATTTTCGTTTACTTATAAATGAACTTTCAAATAACTGTCAACATGTAATCTATCCATTTGTAATTCCTACAAGTCACATAATCACTATGAATTATACAATGGCAGTTTACTGTAGAGGCAATATAGAAGGGAAACCAAACTAAAAGTTGCTTTAGAATGACAATAAAGCCGAAGCAACTGTTGTAAAGAATATTAAACTTGTTGCAGCAAGTCTAGACGTTTCCCTTCCAAAAAACGTAACTGATCTCTAGCCGTTTACAAAGCTGTTGTCATAGCACGAGCCAATCGAAGAACGCGCTCGGTCGCGCCTTTTCTTCCACTCACCGTTGTTAAACCGCTTCACTACTGCTCTGATAGCCAGTTGCAGATAGGCTTGCTGCCAGTAACCTGTAAACAGCCGTGATCCCTTTTCGTCTTGTGCTTTCTTTCTCTGTGCGCCGAATTCATTTTGCGCTACAAAATGTCTGGAGTTTGCAGCGGAGGAAGTGTGCAGATAAGTGTGGTTGCTTAGCGGAATGTTCCGCGATCTGCTCAACCCACGTTCTGCGTGGTCAGACAGGTGAATTTGTGAGGTACGGGAATATTTCGAAGTGGGGAGAGACTACGATGCGAAACTACTGCTTCTAACGGAAGTAAAAAGAATACTGTGCCGAACGGAAAGGAACTGGTTTATCCAAGCTGCGGACACGTTCTAAAAAGAAGATAGAAAAACGATTAATTAACTTGGACGTATTCCAACAAGACGCTGTTTGTCGCCACATATACGGATATTACGAGAGAAAAGAACATCCGGCCATAAACAAACTATGCGTTGCTCATTATTCAGCCATAAGCTAACTATGCGTTTTCTCTTTATAAGGCAGAATAATTCAGTGGCGACAAGACTTCTTTGCTAAAAGTTGTCAGAGCTCTCCTTTGCAAGTACAAAAAAATTAATGGGCGCAAAATTATAAAAGAGAGACGCGATAATCAAGAGACATTGTTAACCGTTTGAAGATATGTATTATCGAATACCCCTCGGCACAAGTATGACGTACTAAATGGGTATTGCAGTTTCTATTATTTTAATGTTATTAGTTATTGTATTCACATGAAGGATTCACTTCAATTTTATCATCCATTTGAGCACCCATTTCGTATCGAATGCACTAACAGTACGTAAATCATACCGATTATTGCGAAGGACTTAGAAAATCGTGTTGCTTCTGTTGAGATTTACAAATAATAGGAAAAATGCAGAGGAGTGCAACTGTCGAGCGACAGTGATATAAGAGTAGAGCGAACCCACTACCACACATTAACAGGGAGCGTGAGAAGTTAGTAGTTATTGCTGTTACAGCCGTACTACACGCACACGCACCGTCGAATCGACATCATCTCCCCCTTCCACGCTAAATAACGAATTGTGCACCTCCTGAGGAAATGCTCGTGACAGAGCAGTCATATTGATTGGAAAGATGCCTGTAGGAAGTCTGATAACCCTTACGTTAACTGACGGCGATCTCGAACTCAGTATCGTTGGTACATATACCAATATGTATTGTGTCGTGGTGTATACTCTTGCCGATAGAATGGTAGAGCAGTGGCCGTACAAGCGACTGGATGACCGCGAGAACGACGCTTGGCTCCCGGTGGCCGTCGGCGCCCCAAGGCCAGCCGCAGCCTACTCTGCAGCAGCGGCCAGCTCCTCTCATTATCCCGCAGACACCCCGTGGAGAGGCTTGTTAAATAGTCCCTGAGTTATGGCAGTTACTGTAGTAACACAGTAGTAGCTTTTATGGCGCTTTTGTAGCAGGCGAGGACTGCGAAAATTTCTCGAACACAGAAACATTAGAAGGCAGTGGAATAGGATTGTGAGAGCCTACATACAGCAGAGCGAACAGTCGCTAGCGTTTGTGTCAATCGCTAGATGCGGTGCTGAATGTACATTTGACTAATTGGAAGTGTTTCAAAAGGGGGTCTCTACCTCGAATGAATAGAAAGTGCATTTGAAAAGTAGAAGTATTGTACTGCAACAAATTGTTTAAGATTTCAGCAATTGGCAAACCTTTTTGAATGTAATCGTTTTCAGATGTGCATTCAGAGCTCGGCACAAACGTCCTGTATTGTAAATTTTTAATGCTATTCGGATGAAAAATTAGAGCTGCAGTTAGGTTTGTCCGCCTCCGTAGCTGAGTGGTTTGCGGAGGACGCGGGTTCCATTCCCGGTACTGCCATGTATCTTTCCTCAATGAGAAGACAGAACCGGGGATGCACTTAGCCTCATGAGGCTGTTTAAGGAACTACGTGATTGAAAAGCAGCGGCTCCGCTCATGAAAACTGTCAACAGCCGGGAAAGCAGTCAGTGACACCATCGGCAGAGGATGACACGGCAGTCGGTCGGCACTGATGGGCTCTCTAGGACCTGTGGAGGGAGTCTACCGATATGTTTACTTGTGCCGCCTCTTACTGCTGGAAAGCCACCCTACAGTTTTACTGTTGTTCGAGCATACTTTCGGCCATAAACTAGTGGGAAGAGTGCTGCACGCCCCATTCTTTGAGCACTGTATTCCATAGTTTATAACTTTCAAAGCAAGTATGCAGGAGTACACGATGCATTTAACCACACTGCTTAGTGAATCGGCCGTTTATTTGTTTGTAAAGTCGGGAGCATTTTTCCACATTATTTCAGAAATAGGAAGTTATATTTTTGTGGTAAGTCAAAAGATAACAGAGTGTATAGCAAAATGTTGCCGGCGTGTCAGCAGATGGGTATTTTAAGTTTATTCTTTGTGTCAATCGTTTCTCCCACCTCTAAAATTCGACTCCTTAGCGCCTGGAAAATACTCGTACTATAGCCACGTCATTGGGTTTAAAACGGTTTCCGCCTCGAAGTTCTTTAGATATGTAGTTAATAGGGGAGATCTCCCAACAGCTGAGACATCAGATTCCGCAGTTTTACTACTGCCCTAAAGGACCTTTGTGTGTAGGTGCCTAGTCTTGATAAATTAAGATCTTGTTCCTTGTTTAATCGACGCCTTTTCTCACTCCTTGCTTACTAGTTGGGCTGAAGAGTTGAGGTGTATCCTCTAGTTATTGTTTTGCCCTCTGCAAGGTAACCATTAATTAGATTGCTTATTGCTTCATAGAAATCATTGAAATAACGTCTCCAGCAGTTCAGTTCTACGTAAGTTGTTCCGGTGCAGAGCCGCCGGCTCCCATCCACCGCTATACTATTTTGTTTCTGTCATGTAGCGAGGAACTTGCGTTTTACGCACAAAATCGAATCGCCGCACAAAATTAGTTTCATTCGTAATCAGTCAAAACTTTTTCTGAGAAATTGAATTCTTGATTTGCTTTTGCTCAGTAGGTAATAAATACGGCATCCATCATGCACATAATTTTCCTGTACTTAATTCTTATGGTGTAATATGTAGCACTTGTAATATGCGTATGGTGTCAACTATTTCACAAATTTTTGTATGGCGAACGTCCAATACCATACTGGGGATTTCGTCGATGTTGCCGTCTCTGGTTGCTGTTTCGGCAGTGCTTCATGTATATCGTGTTGAAGAGTGGTGTAACCACTTTTGGATGCAGTCACTGGTTTATTGACTCTTGAAAATGAAATTGCGCACTTCTTACAAACCTTCAGCAACTTCGAAAGAAATTTCTTCGATGACAAACTGCCAGAAACAGTCTTTTCTGGCGTTGTAGTAATGACACATTAGTACTTTACACAGCATTTGAATACAACTACGCAAAATTATGATTCAGATTGGCACTGCCCTACGTTATTGCACAATCTATATCAAATTAAGAATAACAAAACTACGTCGATTATCATCTTCATCCTCTCTACCAAGCTTATAACTGTACCAATAACCTTTTTGATGCCGGTCTGTTCCCCCACTCCCCCTTGCTTCCACAGATTCTTGGCAGACAAACAGTGAAGTTTTCGTCCATGCTGGGGTGTGGTAAAGGTTTATCAAAGAACATAGAAGTGGTTTATGGACTTGAAAGGTTATAGCTGAGTGCTTGATAACACCTGCGTTGCTGCATTAGAGCGATAAACAGTGCTAGTGTTTTAAGTTGATAATGAAAGATACACATCCACACTGCCCTCCACGTCTTGCAATTATGTCAGTACAACACTTTTATTTATCCGCCTGCTGAACGTACCTAGTACCTATAACAGTCCGCCCTGCCCTTACTGACAGAAAATGAAAAAAGATAGAAAGAAAGAAAAATATTACCTGTCACTGCAGCTGAGCGCCTCCGAGAAGCCATCGCAAAAGTCGATGGTGAGATTAAAAAAAAGGAAAGAAAAGTCTCCCTATGTTTTGTGCCGTCGAGTGCTTGCTGTGAATGTTCCATGTAGACCCCTGAAACCACAATTGTCCTCATCAATAGTGGCATCATCAGGTGTCCTCCAAGCTAACTTAAATCTTGTTGGGCTCCGTCACGTTGGTCGTTTACACTAAGGTGACAAAAGTCATGGGGAAAGTGCTGCTGGTGCAGGATTTTGTGCACCAACTGACCTCTCGATTACGTTCGATACACGTTCGATGGCAATCATGTCCCGGGATCTGGGTGGCCAAATCTTTCGCTTGAATTGTCTAGAATGTTCTTCAGACCGGTGATATGGCACATTCTCATACATAAAAATTGCTTCGTTGTTTGGGAACATAAAGTCCATGAATGGCTGCTAATGGTCTCCAAGTAGCCGAACATCCAGAGGACCCAGTCCATTCCATGTAAACACAACCCACGCCAGTATGAATCCACCACCAGCTTCCACAGTGCTTTGTTGTTGACCACTTCGATCCGTTGCTTCGTGGGGTCTGCACCACACTCGAACCCTACCATCATCTTTTAACCAACTGAAATCGGGGCTCATCTGACCAGGCCACTGTTTTCCAGTCGTCTAGGGTCAACCGATATGGTCACGAGCCAGGAGAGGCTCTGCAGGGGACGTCGTGCTGTTAGCAAAGGCGCTCGCGTCGTTCGTCTGATGCCAGAGCCCATTAACGCTAAATTTCGCCGCACTGTCCTAACGGATACGTTCGTCGTACGTCCCACATCTACTTAAGCGCCGCTGCTCTCGGTCATTAAGTTAAGGCCGTCGGCCACTGTATTGTCCATGTTGAGAGGTAATGCTCGAAATTTGGTATCCTCGGCACACTCTCGACATTGTGGATCTCGGAATATAGAATTCCCAAACGATTTCAAAAATGGAATGTGTCATGCCTCTAGCTCTAACCACTCCGCATTCAAAGTGTGTTTATTCCCGTCGTGTGATCATAATAACGCCCTAAACCTTTTCACACGAATCACTTGAGTACAAATGACAGCTCGCCAGTGCACTGCCCTTTTGCCTTGCGTATGCGATACTACCGTCGTCTGTATATTCGATATCACAGCCCCAGAACTTTCGTCACCTTAATGTATAAACGTTGTTTTTATTCGTTAAAGTGCCGCGTTTTGTGGGTGCACCACCAATTGGACAATAATGAGTACCACTTCCCTTGAGAGACGCAGGTTGTGTAGAGGGGCCACTGCGTCGTTACAAAGCCAGCGTCAGGTATGGCTCCAGGCGGAAAGCCAGAGTGGTCTAGAGCGCGCGCTGGAAGAGGCCGGCTGCGGCATGCGGGTGGCGCTGGAGCTGGAGGGCGGACTTTCTCAGGCGGCAGCCGCAGCCGGCGCTGGAACGCGGCAGCTGCGAATACCTGCCGCCCGCCGCCCGCTGCCTTTTCTAAAGGTGAGCCGCCCGTAGCCGCGCTCACAGACAGCCACTGGGGAGCCGCCTCTGGATTCTCCGACAGCAGGGGCGACCAGCTGCCAGAAAATGTGCCGTGTCTTAGCCTCACTGGCAATACATGTTGAACGCATGGCGGGCAGTTTAGCTTTAAAGCCGCCCTCTCACAGGACGTGGAAACCCACGTGGACGAGGAGCTGGTGGCGTCAGAGCGTGGAAATCCATGTTCCGTTATACTGCGACACGTCACGTGAAGAATCGGGCACGTCAGATTTTGGCCTCATGGAAAGGAATGTAGCCAGTGAGATGCGGCATCGGTTTTACATCACAAGCAGAACCTACGAGACGCCATAATGTTCGGAGTTAAACTCTGTATTTGCTGTTTTGTTTATTATAAAGAACGTGATTTGAATAGAAGCTGTTTCAAAGTATCAGCAAATCGAGTATCTCTCGAAAACGCGTCATTTGAGGTACTGTTTGCTGTAATAAAATGACTTGAAACTACGTAACGGGAGGTAAAGGCTTCCTGTATTTGATGCTTGTAGTGTTATAACTTGTGTGCTGTGAAAGTATACCGTCTCAGTGCTACAGTAAATTAATAATCTATCAAAAGCGCGTCGTTTTTGATACTTTTGTTATAGTTAAATATCAGATAACGACATTTGTAGATACAGCTATTACACTGTATACTACATAACTGAAACGCCGCTACCATATCGAAGCTGTAGCGTGGTTGATGATGTCGTGAACTGTAAAGAGACAGGTACTGGGTTTGCTGGTACCCACTTCCAATTTCTTTTTCACCTTCTGTTTTCTGAAAGATTCCGGGTCTTTCTCATTAATTTAATAGAAGTATTATCTGCAGTAGTCGATATTACTTATTATGAATAAGGTATTTGCTGCAATTCTTGTTCCATAGGCCAACGACTGGAATGTTTCTCTAGTGGCTAAAAATCTTCATGTGACTGCCAGCCTACGCCAGTATGTAAACACACGTTACATGCAGAAAGTTACTGCTGACATGAATCATTGTGGAAAATATATGTATCTATCTCTTGGTGTTGTGTACTGCCTCGTGTTTGTATATTCCCAGTAAATGTCTTTCTCAGTGATCGTGAGCAGCTTCAGAACAATTTCTTCTTTCAGTTGAATGAAATTACGAAACGAATCCCGATCTTGAAACTTAAAGTACGTTTTTTTTTCAGAATGATGGTAGTCAATACAACAAGATGGAGAATGTGGTTATTATGAATGCGCAAACTGTAATTAGACACAGTTCTTTAAATGCATTGAATTTAAAACCGACGATGGGTTGAAGATTCAATTGAGTTAACGAATAATCTCTACTAATAGGTACCCCAGATCGTCGTGCTGCATTATATAGCGTTCTTCTACCAACAATTAGCTGTTCATGCCATCGATGAGTCTAGAATCTTCCTCGCGATTTTCTACTCTCTTCTTCGAAATCGCTAACAGAATTAACGGAGGTTGCTACGCGCTTCCATTTGTAAAGAAACTGTGTGATGTGCGAGTCAGATGCAGGCGAGAAGTGCCGTTGGTGGGAGCCGCGGTCGTAAATCACTACGAGGAGCACGTTTCGTGAGATGTCGCAGGTCGTTTCAGAGCGTGCGACAGCCACGACGGAAATCTCATCTGACGTGCTTCGCGATGAGAAACGCGTCACATATGATCACGCTTAAGACTACTTCACAGGCGAGCCGACCATCTCAATAACTTCTCGTCCTGGTCGCTCTTCCTCTGTGAAGCCCCTGTGAATTGTATAAAATGGAAAAGAATAATTAGAATGTTCCTACTACCATGTGGAAGACAGTAACTTTTTCTACAATCAAAACAATTTAGGAAATCAGGTACGATGCGGTGCCTGTCTCTTTAGAATTAGTTAGCGACCCGCCCCGACTTCGCGCGTGCAGCAGTACGTCTCTACTATTGGTCGATTTGTCTGGCGTAGCTTTAATAAGCAGTTTGTATACACAAATCTGTCTCTGAATCAGTTTATCTATTAGTGAAAACGGTGTCAAAACTCGTACAATAGTTCCTGCCTGAGACAGAAAAACGTGGCAGGGGTGGCTGGCTTTAACTTAGTAACATGTACAGATTTGCATCGTTGTCTGTTTCTCTTGCGATGTAATTTATGAATCACTCTCATTTGTGAACCGTTCCTTCACAAGTTGCTAACACACTGTCACGTGCTGACATTCCAGAGGCAGACGGTTCGAACTGTCGTGGTGCAAGATAAGGGAATGAGAAGTGGCGGCGTACAGTGCCTGGTCACCAGTCTGGCGTACGTTAATAACCTCGGCAATGCTCGTCACATATTCAAAGTAACTCGTGATGTGAAACTATTGATGGCGTTCCGCCCATCATGTAAGGGACGTCAAGTCTGGTGAAACCTTCGGTGCTTGTCCTCCTCATATTCACACTCTCTGAACCAGTTACACGGACGATATCACACTCACACGTCTGAAAGAAAGCTCTGCAGTGTACGTACCGAACGTGGTCTAATCCAGCTTCTAGTGAGAGATGACTAACATAATTATTGGAATGCCGAGTTGGGCTCTTTGGATGGCGATTGTACCAAAGTCCTGATGCTGTCTTTTTTGGCATTGTCGTACTAGATGATATGGCCTGTCTGAGTGGGGCCGTGCTACGGCTTATATCCGCGTTTTGCGGATGTATGTTCTCTTGGGAACTACTTACGTCACGTAAGGCAGTAGCGTGACGTAGTAACACACACACACAATGTTTTCTGCGTTCCTGTTCATTAGATCAAAAAATCCTCACGTAATCAAAGTGCTTGCCCTATTGTTATGGAACTAGGAACACCTCTCACAATCCCTCTTACATTTAGAACAATTTCACAACACAATGCAAACAGTAGCTGACATCTCCCTCCCATCTTTCACAGAGTCTCCACTGTTACTCGTTAACACTCTGCCATTTGAAGCTCGGCAATAAATCTTGTATGTCAGCAGCTGACAGAAGGTCTTACATTATATAGCACCTTTGATATCCAAATTGTAACAGTTCCCGAAGTCCGCAGCATGTTTCCATCCGTGACGAGCAAGTACCGTGTGCTTTAAATTTACTCAGATCCTGCATTCTCACGAAGTCGGAGCACCCTTCCGATTCGTTGCAGTGGTGTAAAACGCCTGTCATTAAATTTTGAACGCACCACAGCTGCGTCGTAAATAATATACGTGATTTTAGCACCGTGAAAGTAATAGAAAACACGTTGTATCGCCTTGTTCCAAACGTGTTAGGAAATTACATATGTATCAAAAACAACATATGCACTTCTATCTTGGCCTCCAGAAATATATCGTTTTATAATGTTAGTAACTTATTCAAATGTTCTGCATTGCGAGATAAAATGGGTGGCTGCATTTTTCTACTACCTCTTGTGAATGTTCGATGCAACAGTGTTTTGATGAATACACGTACGCTGTCTAAACATGCTACTTTTCTGCTGCAATCACATCATCGTCGTTCGCAGAATCGTTGTACGTCCCATTCGTCGCGGCTCATATGGAGGGCCATGGCACTGTACTGGGACGCTGAGATAAGCACGTAAGGATCTTCTGACGCACACGACCTCTCTGTGTGCAGTCCGATAACGGAATGAAGAGGCGCTGCCAGTAGCTGCCTGTACTAGAAGATAGTTCTAAACAAGTGACGTTCACCTTCATAAAATGCGACTCACTGACCACTCTGTACAATTTTGCATGTCCCCAAACATGTTTCAGATTCCCGTCTTTTGTCTATAAATGACGTGAAAAGATTTTCCTGTCACGGATGTTGCTGGAACTCATTTTCTCAGCTCCGCAGACATAAGACTGTTCGGCAGCAACGCTGTAGTTATTGTTTCGCTACGTCGTCGGTTGACCATTTTTTTCCCGAAAGCCTTCTGTTAGTTGCAGCCTTAAAACTAGAGAATTGAGTGGAGTGCTGTGTTCATTCCTCCGCTTCGAAGAGCTGAAGGCCAGACCCTGTTACATTAATGTGTCAACAGTGACTCAGTTTCCTCATCGACATTCCAGACCAGAGCTGCCCGGCCGGGAGAATTCCGGTGGCGTGACCGCAGCAGAGAAATTTAAACGAATTACTCAGGAATTCCCAGAGGTAATCCGCTGTTGAAATTTCTCACAGTGAATGACGTTGCGCAGTCACCTCACTCTACTGACGGTTTCGCTGGTTGGAAAATCTACGTTAGAAAAATATATCCTCGCATAATTTAATCATCGAGCACGAAATATCGTCTCTTATTCAAAAGTTATTTTAGTACATTTTTCATGGTTGCTGTAATGTGTGGGAGATATGAAGTACTATTGCGGCACTCTTCTGGCAGAAACCTGAGAGATCGTGATAAAGCAGTAAGCAACAATTACGTAAATTAGGAAAAATATCTACGTTGAACAAAATAATTTGGTTGTGTTAGTTTCTGGGAACAACTCTAGTCAGTACAACACATTAGGGACAGTGAAATGAAAACGAGACAGATGAAAAAAAGTAAGTAAGCTGTTTATTATTACAAAAGTCACCGCGATAACTGTGAAGACATTCAACGCATTGTGAGATGAGACGGTCAGTGCCTTCGTGAAAAAATATTTGCATTAACTCTGTTAGCGATTATCGAAGAAGAGCGGAGAAAATCGCGAAGAAACTTCCGGAGTCGTCGATGGCATGGACAGCGAATTGCCGATAGAGGAACACTGCATAATGATGTACAACCATCTGAGACACATACTAGTAGATTTTATTCGTTAACTGAACTCAATCTTCATCACCTCTTCGGTTTTAAATTGAATATAGTGTCTAATGTCAGTTTATGTATTGGCTATCATCACTCTGAATTTACGATTCGCTTCGTAATTTCATTTGAATGGAAGAGGAGATTATTTCGAAGCTGCTCACCATCATTGAAGACAACATTTACTGGAAAGATACAAACCTGAGGCAGTTAGTACATAGTACACAAAGTTTCAAAATAGCAAAAACTTCCAATGTATAACTGGTATTTACTTTCTGATATAGACTTGCAGTTACGTTAAGATTTCTGGCCACGGGGAAACATTCCAGTCGTTGCCCTATGCAATAAGAATTGCAGCAAATACATGATTTATAACAAATTACATCGACTATTGCAGATAATACTTCGTTTAAATTAGTAAGAAAGATCCAGAATCATTTACAAATGGCTATTGACGAATGCTCATCTGTCTCTCTATAATTCACGACAGTATCAACTACGCTACAACTTCGATATGGTAGCGGCGCCTCAGTTACACAGGGTGAATAAGCTGCCCCTACCGATCGGCTTTATACAACTCGCAAGCTATTAGTCCTACAGAAAAAATGAATAGAACTTTTTAATAGCAAATTTAATGTAGCTAAATTTTGTATTGGGATACATTCCTACTGGAGTACATGGGTTTCAAGTTACTCAAGAAAAACGCGTTTGAAGGTCACTTTGTAGATTTTTCTTGAATAATACGAAAACTATGACCTCTAACGAAAACGTATCCCAGTACAGAAATAACCAATTTAAATTTCCTTGAAGAGGGTCCTGTTCATTTTTCTATAGGACTAATAGTTTGGGCATCTTGCACGCGGTATCTGAAGGAGTTGTGGGTTGCTTAAAACCCAGTGGTGGGGGCAACTGAATCACCGTGTATAGTATACAGTGTGTAACGGATTTATCTACCAATGTCATTGTTTGATATTTAACTGTGACCAATTATAGCAAAAACGCCACATTTTTTATAGTCAACATTGTGCTGTAGCACTGAAAGAGTATGCTTTCATAGCACACAAGTTATAACAATAAAAGCATCAAATATGGGAACACTTTAACTACGGATGTGTAGTTTCCTGACATTTTATTACAACTAATTGTAGCTAAATCGATGCTTTTGCAAGTGATCCTCAGTGTGCTGATGCTTTGAAACAGCTCATATTCATATCGTATTCTCTGTAATAATAAAAAAAACACCAAATACGTAGTTTAACGTACACAGTATGGCGTCTTGTAGGTTTTACTTGTGACATAAAACCATTGCCCATCCCATTAGCGAAGTTTCTCTCCAGGAGGCAAAAATCTGCCATGCCAGATTCTTCATTTCACACTTCGCAATGTAGTGAAACGTGGAATTCCGCTGGGGCAATGAGGTATATGGGCCCTGTGGGGTACGTCACAGCACGTGACACAAGGTCGTACGAGTTGCCACGACTGTCTGCAGTCGGGAGCGAGTTACTATTTAAAACCAACTTAATACTTAGCCCCTGTTGATAACATATGACAAAGTTAAGGACTGTATTGGGTACCTTTTCACTGCGTGCCGATTTTCCGCCTGGTCCCAGACGTAGCCGAGCGTTTGCGAGGTATGTCAGACAAGGCAACTAGTGTGACGTCACCGTTGCAGGGATCTGAATTCCATGCTGTGACGTCACCAGATCCTCGTGAAAGTATGTTTTCACGACCCTTGACAGGACGGCCTTAAGCAGGCTCCCATGGATATAGTTTGCGGTAGCTACATAGAGATGGGGAGACTACCGTGGAGAGCAGCATGATACCAGACTTCTAACGACCACGACAACAACACTAGCTGCTGGTAGTTTCTGTGCGAACTTTTAGTTTAGGCTGGTGGTAAGGACAGGCGAGCGGGCGCTGGTGGCAGACAGCCGTGTTGTGCGGCCTGCGCTGCCGCCGGCCTATCTGCTGGGCGGGCGGGCGCGCTGACCCGAGGAATGCGAGCGGCGAGATAACGCGTGCCGTGTGTAACAAACAGCTGCCACGCGGCCGCCGAGCCGCCGCGAGCTCGCTCACGCCACACAGCTGCAGCTGCGCCAGCCGCGCCCATCCTCTCCGTCCGAGGCACACTTCTGGCTTCGGCGAGGCTGCTTTCTGCCAGAGATATCGTGCCAGTGGTTCCTACTTGGAAGCATACTGCTTAAAAAAAAAAAAAAAGTTTCTGCTGCCCACGTATTTGTGAATGTGTCTGGACAGAGATAGAAGAAGCGAAATAGCTGGATAAAGCATTTGACGATGTTGTCTGGAATACACTCGTAGAAATTGTGAAAGTAGCAGGCAATAGAACACAGCAAAAAAGCGGAAGTTCCAAATTTCGCATTTAAGAAATCACGCACGGCAGGAGACTCGTACATGCCTACTGTCGTTAGACTATCGCGGAAGCTTCCGTATGGACGACATAGTAATAAACATCCCTGGTGTAGAGAAACACCTGAAAGAGATGAAAACAACAAGTCCCCAGGTTCGGATGGAATCCCAATTCGATTTTACAGAGTACAACTAGGCATTTGGCCCTTTCTTACGGGACATGCATTTATCGCGAATATCTCGCCCAGAGCAAAGTCCCAAGAGGCTGGAAAAAAACGCAGGTCGCTCCTGTTTATAAGAAAGGTAAAAGAACGGATCCGCGTATTTACTGTCCAATATCCTTACGTCGGTTTGCTGCAGAATTCTTGAACATATTCTGAGTCTGAGTATAATAAATTTTCTTGAGACGGAAAATCTTCCGTTCACAAATCAGCAGAATATAATAAATTTCCTTGAGACAAAAAGCTTTCGTCCACATATCAGCACGGTTTTAGAAGGCATGGCTCGTGCGGAACTCAGATTACAGTTTTCTCGCATGGTATACTACCAACTATGGATAAAGGGCAACAGGCAGATTCCATATTCCTAGATATCCGAAAAGCGTTTGAATGCAGACTGTTAACGAAGATACGAGTATACGGACTACGTTCTCAGATATATAAGTTTCTGGAAGACTTCCTAAGTAATATGACCTAGTGCGTTATCCTCAACGGCGAATGTTCGGAGACAACGGTATTGTCAGGAGCTACCCAGGTAAAAGTGATGGGACCGCTCTTGTTCTCCACATACACAAATGATCTGGCGGACAGGGTAGGCAGCAATCTGCGGCTGTTTGCTGATGATGCTCTAATGTGTCATTGTTGAGTGACAATAGGATACAAGACGACTTACACCAAATTTCGAGTTGTTTTGATGCGTGGGAGCTACCTCTAATGTAGAAAAATGTAAGTTAATGCGCGGATGAGGAGAAAAAGCAACTCCCTAATTTTGGAATAGAGCATTAGCAGAGTTCTGCTTGAGATGTCACGTCGATTAAATATCTTGGTGTTGCAAAGTGATATGAAATGGAACGAGCAAGTAAATACGGTAGTAGGGAAGGTGAATGGTCGACTTCGGTTTATGGGGCGAATTTGAGGAAAGTGTCGTTCATCTGCGAAGGTAAGCGTATATAGAACATTAGCGTGACACATTCTTGAAACCTCCTCGAGTGTTTGGGATCAGTACCAGAAAGACTTCAATTGAATCATTTCGGAAGCGTGCTGCTGCCTGTTTCACCGCTAGATTCAGTAAACACGTGACTGTTACAGTGGTGCTTCGTGAATTCAAATGCGAACCCAAGACGGAAGACAACGTTATTTTCGGGAAACACTATTGAGAAAATTTAGAGAACCGGCCTTTGGAGCTGACTGCAGAACGATTATACGGCCGCCAACGTACATTTCGCGTAAGGAGAAGGAAGATAAGATAAATCATAGCTCGTACGGAGACAGTGTGTAAGGGGTTCCCAGCGAAACTTGTACAGCTTAGTCGAAACAACCTTGACTACATGTTGGCGGACATTATCCTGCAACACAGTTTCCTGGGCGTTTGGACTTGATGCCGCGCTTCAATTTTTGCGAAGTGTCCATGTACTGCTGTATGTTAATTGTGGCGCCGTGTTCCAGATTTCATCATAGGCGAAAAGTACTATTCACAAACGGGTCCAGATATCCTCTGACGTAAGGTGATGGCCGTGTTCGTATGCGGAACCCCTTGCGGAATGGTACCTGTCAAATATTGTCTAGGAAATCGACAGATTTCCAGAGTTCTGTGATGTTGGGAGGCTTCAGTGTTGACAGCCATACGTATATTGTCGCTGTCCATGGTCGCTTTACGACCAAGCAGTACATCGAACAGATCCCGTTGGACCATTTGGTGGTTCCTGCGCGCCGTGGTTCCTTCTAATGCCAGGGCCTACGCGGTGGGCGTCAGCAGGGCTGTTTTGCGAAGCGCGGACATTGAAGTAACAGAATGGCCGGCGGTGAGTCACAACCAAAACACCAGAGTGCATATGTGGGACATTCTTGACAGACATGTTCGTGGTCATCGTGTTCCACCACAGACTCTGATGGTCTCTCATTGAAGAATGGTAACAGATACCAGATGTTGATGTCTATAGACTTATACGGAGCGTGCCACGTAGGTACGAGACAGTGAGAAACGCTAGCGGAGGACATACACTGTACTGAAGGCCTCAAAGTCCAAGGAAAAGTACCCAGGATGATGAGATGAATGATTGTTTCCATTTCGTTTTCGACACATGTTGGGCGGACGTTTCAGCTCTTTTTACGTAAACGCTCGAGAATATAATTATGTTTTGTTGTGTATTTAATTCCTGAAAGATAAAGGTATATTTGGCAACGTATCCAGTCCTCTATTATTGCTCAGTTAGAGTGTGGGAGACGCTCAAACTCGTGTTCCCTAATTCTTTTGAGCAGTGTACTTTTGTCGTGTCGCTTGCATTGTGCTGGGCGACGGAGGGACGGCAGAAACGGGCTGTAGGTTGGCGAGCGCGACCCCGTGCGCAGATGTCTGCCGCTACTCGGCGCGGTACGGCGTGGCGCGGGAGGCACGCGAGAAAGTTGATGCGAGGAGCAGAGAAGCGCAGGGCCGGGAAGCTGCTGGCTGCTGGCTGCGAGGGCCTGCGGCGGCGCCGCGTTCGGCCCCGGCCGAGGCGAGCCGAGCCGGGCTTGACTTTCTCCCGCCCCACAGCCGGCGCGGCCGGCATTCCAGCCACTGTGCGCGGACGGCGCCAGCGGACCAGCACACGCTGCGCTCCCTCACACTCTACTCGCAGGCAGGCGGCCGTCTGTGCTTAGCCGTAGCTAAGCTCTAAATATTAGTCACCACCTTAAAAGAGCACACTGGTCTTTGCTGTAGACGGCGTAGAACTGGTCACGTGGTCATGTGACCCTCCACTGCTGACTTATGTCAAGGCAGTGAAGTGGTGTGTATGCGCCAGTCCGTTATTTGGATTCAGCGCAGTAAAGTCGACTTCACATGGGACGTATTTGTCACCACAAAGCGCACCAGACGTGGCGTCCGTCATGATTGCTGCACGCTCTGAAACCAACTGCTAAATCTCGCCGGCCGGAGTGGCCGAGCGGTTAAAGGCGCTACAGTCTGGAACCGCACGACCGCTACGGTCGCAGGTTCGAATCCTGCCTCGGGCATGGATGTGTGTGATGTCCTTAGGTTAGTTAGGTTTAAGTAGTTCTAAGTCTAGGGGACTGATGACCTCAGATGTTAAGTCCCATAGTGCTTAGAGCCATTTGAACCAATTCGCATGTATAATATCCACATTCTCGATGTTGTGTTGACTACCATCCTGTAAAGTAACGTACCTCATCACACACGTTTCAAGATCGGGATTCTTTTGGTAATTTCATTCTAATGGAAGAGGATATTATGATGTATGGCCAATAGGGAAACATTCCAGTCATTGGCCTATGCAACAAGAATTGCCGTAAATACGTTATTTATAATAACACCGACTACTGGAGGTAATAATTCAGTTTATTTAATGAGAAAGACCCGGAATATTTTAGAAAACAAAAGGTGAAAAAAAGGTTGAAGGAGGTAGCGTCGACGTGCGTTTTCACGTCTCATGAGAGGTTTTCACGTCTCACGAGAAGACGGCTTAAGACAGGTCGGTGTGGAGACGTTTGCAGAATGACAGAAAGGAGCTCTAGTGTTTCGACGTATCCACGATCACATTGTGAATCAAGCTGTCCGCCGTGTAGGATCACCTTGTCGTAAGAACACCCTAACCGAGAGGGACCGGAGACGGGTGTTAGGCTTCACAATGACAATCGGTTTCACGCCTCATAGGAATTGTTGCTGTCAGTGAATACAGGTCCATCTCAACCAGTTTTCGAATGAACTAGTGAGGGGAACTGTATGCAATGGACATGGGTGCTCGCAAAAGGTCATTGGTCACTGGAGCACATGAAACTGCGCGTCTACGGTGGGCGAAACAACGCTTCTCCAATGATACAAGGCGTAGAGCGCCCCGGTGGCCAAATGAAGTGTTTTACCGTGCATAGTGCGTGTGTGTGTGTGTGTGTGTGTGTGTGTGTGTGTGTGTGTGTGTGTGTGTGGCATATTCTGCCGAAAGTCCCTTCTGAGGAGTTCGGGCGCCTGGTGCTAGTCATTCTATTTGACGCCACTTCGGCGACATGCGCACCGATGATGACGAAAGCAACAAACGCACCCACTCCCGAGCGGAGAAAATTCCCGACCCGGCTCGGAATAAAACCCGGTGTCACGTAATCGAGAGTCAGCAACACTAACCACAAGCCCATGAGCTGCTAATGTGCTGTAGTAGAGGTTCTGTCATGCGTTCGTGTTATTTTTTGTACCATGACGTGGGTCTGCTCATTCAGGTTCCCGTGGACATATACCACAATACGCCGTCCGATGTTTTCCCGGCGTATTTCTAACTTGTAGAATAATTAGATGTCCATCCACGTCACGTCGTAAGTTCTGCACGATATCTCGGCAAAAAAATTCGCTGGCATCTTAAGGTCATAACCTTGAGATGACAGCGAGTCTGTTTGCCTAAATATCGTGCAGAACTTACGACGTGGTCCGAGGGACAACCGAGTTCTACAAATATGAACACGATGTTTATTTTAACATTACCGATAACCTAGGGTTGACCTTTCCTCTACGTCTTCATGATAAATATGCTATGGACACTCTCGTCTTCCAAAAAACCCCATATTAACAGGGCTGCACTCCTACGTTCCTTATTAGACGAGCACTAGGGCCCACTATCGCAGCTCGACTGGCCTGCTACATAAGCCGATCTTAATTCCACAGGAAACGTCTGAGACTATTTGGAACAACGGGTGAATAGTAGGACACTGCCTCTGTTTGGTACCTTTTTGAGATCTAATCATAAATGTGTGGCTCCAGGTGAATATGGCATACCTCAAGAAACTTGTCAACTTCCTTCCTCTCTCATCAGCAGAGTCTCAAAGTAACATTATCGACTCTGTGCTATGTCTGAGGTGTGTATGATGGTGCAGGGGTTCAAATGCGAAAAGAAGCGGAATTCCAATCCTCGTATGACCATCCAGATTTAGGTTCTCCTTGGTATCAAGTCATAATGCTGGGATAATTTTTTCAACAGAATCGCGTTCGGTTTCCGTATACAATTTAGCTAGTGTGAACCTTCTGCAAGGGGGCTAGTGTTATACGACATCGTAGTCGCGAAGCCATTTCACTACCATCTTCTTACTTTTTAAGGGCGGTCGGTGTCAACTGAATTCCCAAATGTCATCAGCATTACAACAGTGAAAAAAAAATTTCGTCCGTAATCGTGCAGCTCCAAATTACTGCAAGGAGTGGGAATGTCACTCACTCTTGGGTTAAATCCAGATCTTGGCAGCACTTTCTGTCGTGTTTCCTCGCAGTTAAAAAGTCTACATTTGTGTGTTTCGCTATCTACGCAGTATTTTGCTATCAAGTTTGAAGCGATTCTCACACGTTTCGTTTGTTGATTTTCGTCGCCGTTTCAAGGAAAATTAGTCTGGTGGTAAGCATAATACATTAGCAACAGTAGTTACACTCTCGTTTGATTTTTGTCGCCACAGATCAAAAGGAAAGCAGTAAATAATGAAGACAATTTGATTGCCTTTATGTCCCTATTGCTAGCATTAGTTGCACACACGGCAGTTCTGCACAGTCTATAAGATCCTCGTATGGAGCTAAAGAGACTGCTGACGATGTAATATTTGAAACGTTCCTTCCGACCGAGCGAAGTGGTGCAGTGGTTTGTACAGTAGACTCTGACCCCGAAGGAGGACGGTTAAAATCCACGTCCGGCCATCCTGACTTAGGTTTTTCGTGATTTCACTAAATCGCTCCAGGCAAATTCCGGTATGGTTCCTTCGATAGATCACGATCAATTTCCTTCCCCATTATTGCAACAATCAGTCTACGTTGCGTCTCAATGACCTCGATGTCGACGAGACGCCTTCCTTGCTTTCTGCCATCCGCTCTCAGAGATATAGTCGCGACCAGAAACCACACACTCTTGACGATGCGCGGTGAGCGCGACAAATTACACGACATATTGCTCTGCAGACTAATTTGGTCGGAAATCTTTATTGGAGGACCAAACTGATTATCTTCACTGCTACATTATCAACTCAAACTACATGAGGATCGCTAGCCTAACTTTCATCCCCGAAACGGTGCTAAACTTCCCACTACTACAAACTCAGTGATTAAAAGCCTTAAATTACGTAACCACTTTCAGTAAGATTTTAAGATCCGACAACTGGGTTGGAAAATTCATTCCGCCAGTAGTCCGCACACCACCTCCAACTAGACTGGTACCTAGCACATCCGCCGATTAACCGCAACTCCCCCCCCCCCCCCTCCTCCCGCAGATACACACACAAAAAAGCCAAAAAGAACTTACGAAAACACTCTAGAAACAAATGGAATTTGTAGGCTACGATTAAACCTCGTCACATTCTTCAAGCAACGGCTACGAGAGAACGCCTTCCGAGAAGCTTTAATGTAGACGTCCGCCCCGTTGATGTCCAGTGTGAACAGGGGTTAATTTGCCACGCCAGTCTCTCATATCCGCTTTTACCGTCGCAACTACGAATTGTCGGAGACGCTACCAGCGGCTGCCACCGACTGGGACGTAACCGGCGAAGGTCCGCTCAGGAGCGCGGCCGAGCGCCGAGTCGTCGGACGGGCGACGTGCGCGCCAAAGGTCAGAGTTGACGGCGCTGCGTGCGCGCCGCATTCCGGAAACACCCACAGCGCGTTCGCGTTCGTGCGTCACTGCAGTACGTCGTAACGACGCGCGCAACGCAGCCGAAGAGCGTGATCCCTGAGCAGCGGAAGACCGGCTGGCGGACTTCGCATGTGTCAATGTGTAAAACACACTGACAAGCCAAAGCAGCACGACGACTGCCCATCGCTAGACTGGACGCCGCCTGACGGCGTTACGCGCGCTTGATATGGTAAGGGAAATATCTAAGCGGCGCAGAGACGAATGGGGAGTAATTCCAGCGACGATATGGGCCTCAAATGGGAAAATCCACTGACAGAAGCGACTTTCACAAAGGGCAGATGGTTATGACTCGGCGACTGGGAACGAACAAAAAATGGTTCAAATGGCTCTGAGCACTATGGGACTTAACAGCTGTGGTCATCAGTCCCCTAGAACTTAGAACTACTTAAACCTAACTAACCTAAGGACATCACACACATCCATGCCCGAGGCAGGATTCGAACCTGCGACCGTAGCAGTCGCGCGGTTCCGGACTGCGCGCCTAGAACCGCGAGACCACCGCGGCCGGCGGGAACCAACATCTCGAAAACGACTAAACTGGTCGTCAATTCTCGTTCCACTGTCATGTGCGTCTATCCAAAATTGGTGAAGGCCGGCAAAACCACGAATATGCGACAAGTTGTTGAACATGCACGCCTTATCACAGAACGTGAATGTCGGAGGCATGCCCGTCGGTAAAGCAGGATAGGCCGCGATATGTGGCATATGTGACGACTGAGTACGAGGCTATCACAGGCACAAGTCTTTCGTAGCACACCTTCAGAGCAGTTTGTCAAACATTTGAATGTTTCAAATGGCTCTGGGCACTATGGGACTTAATTTCTAAGGTCATCAGTCCCCTAGAACTTACAACTACTTAAACCTAACTAACCTAAGGACATCACACACATCCATGCCCGAGGGAGGATTCGAACCTGCGACCGTAGCGGTCGCGCGGTTCCAGACTGTAGCGCCTAGAACCGCTCGGCCACCCCGGCCGGCCGAACATTTGAGTCCGTAGCAGAAGACGAGTGCGTATTCCCATGCTGATTCAAAGACATCGTCAATACGACTCTAGTGGACAGGAGGACATCGAGATTGGACAGTGGATCAGTGAAAACGTGTTGCGTGGTTGGATGAATCACGGTTCTTGTTACATCAGATCGCTGGTCGTGTCCGGAAATGCCGTCGTCTAGCCTAACGGCTGTTCGGAACTTGCACGACACCACCGGCGCGGTCCAGTGGGGGCACCGCTGTGCTGCAGGGGACATTCAGATAGTATTCTGTGGACCTGTGGTAGTTGCCGAAGGCACCGTCACAAGCGTGGACCACGTGAATTTTATTGCGGACCGTCTGCATCTCTTAATGCTTGATGTCTTCTCGTGGGCGATGGCATTTTCCAGCAGATTAACTGACCGTGCCACAAGGCCAGAATCATGCTACACTAGCTTGAGGAGCATCATAGTGAACTCATGCCTGCGACGGTAAATATCCGGCACTCCACTGACGCAGTCCGGTAGCGGCAGTATTGTGCTGTGGGGGACATTCGAACGGGGTTCCATGGGATCTTTGGTAGCGATCGAAGGCACCGTGGCAGTTGCTGACTACATGCATATTATTGTGGACAACCTGAAATCCTTCATGGTTGATCTCTTCCCCGTCGACGATGGCATTTTCCAACAGGATAACTGTCTGTGTTACAAAACCAGAATCGTGCTACAGTGGTTAAGGAGCAAGACAGTGAAATCATGCCTGGAACGCAATCGGGTGCCATTCCGCACCCAGAAACTACCAGCCCGTAATTTACGGGAATTGGGTGTCCTGTGCGTAGACGCGTGTTGCCTTACGCTTCTGGAGCCCACCAAAAGCTTGTAGAACCCATGACACACAGGAGCGCTGCCCTGTTGCGTTCTCCCCCATTTCGCAGCTCATAGCTATACTCACAACTACGAGGTGGTTGCAATAATGATGTACTGACTTCATGTTATCTTACTAGGACACTTTCAAAAAGATCGCAGCTGATTTCTTCCCCACCCTCGTCGAACCCCTGTCTCCTCTACCCTTGGACACCATGACATCGTTGTTGGTGGGACGTTTAGCAGTAGATGTAGTTCCTCGTGAACTCTGTGGGATGTGCCCGCGCTTAGTGACCTCAATGCGGTCGAGCCGGCGGCAGAGCGCTCGAGTATGTGCCGCGTCTGCTTCGCCAGAGACTGACGTGTGGCGGCCGGTCGCTGGCCGCGTCTCCGTTAGCCCAGAGCGTAACTGGACTGCCCTGGCCGTACCACTCCCCTGCCTTGCTGCACTGGCACTTCATCTGCAACAAGTGTCCCGCCAATAGCGTCAACCGAACCGTCTTACACTTCGACTCAGCTTGTCACGTTAAGCTCCCCAAGACCACTCTCAAACTCCCCGCAAATCTATTATTGCTACCTACTCTCACAGAATGGTTGGACAACATCTGCGAGGCCGGAAGAGCATGGGGAGAATATTGGTAGGCTCGCCAGACGTGCTCCATACATCGTTTCGTTGTGCGCTACTGGCTACTGGCAAAGTTGGAATACTGCTCTTGTACTTTTGACGTGTCACATATAGTCAAATGAGCTTAAGATGTACGTCACTTAGTTGTGCGGCGCGGGAGGGGGGGGGGGGGGGGGACAGTAAGGGGAGTTGTTAGAGTTTGCAGTATAGTCGTGGTAGGAAGGTGTTGTGTCCTGCTTACGGTACCATTTCGGCATTGTGCTAAAATGATCAAGGGGAAAAATTAGATAAGCTACTGCTAGGAAGAAGTGTCTGTGTTCCTAGCAGAGCTCATGATATTTATGATCATTCTGCTGTATGCATAGATTTACTTTTAACAAAAATTCCAAAATATTATCGCGTACACGAAAAAAAGAGCGAAATCCGAAGTATATGGTGTCCGATTTATCTTTACCACCGCAAATAACGTTTTATGAAACAAATGTGTTTAGTTATCAGGGAAAAAATTAACTAGTACGATTGCCTTTCTTGTATCTGTGTTCGTTACAAGGATATGAAAAGCGGTACCTCCTTTAAAAATTCACCCTATATTTTGTCTTCGGTAATCCACTTCCTCTTCTTAAGACCTGTTTAGGAACGTTTCACAGTGTACCATCCACATAAACATGACGTTATTAGAAACTTGACACAAAATTGACTTTGACTCTCCTGTACTAGCACCGAACGAGATGACGCAGTGGTTAGCACACTGGACTCGCATTCGGGAGGACGACGATTCAAATCCGCGTCCATCCATCCGGATTTAGGTTTTCCGTGATTTCCCTAAATTGCTCTAGGCAAATGCCGGGATGATTCCTTTGCAAGTGCACGACCGATTCCCTACCCCATCGTTGACACCGTCCGAGCTTGTGCTGTCTCTAATGACCTCGATGTCGACGGGACGTTAAACCCAATCTTTCTTTCGCCCTTACTGTACTAGCATACACTGCAGGTAACCAAGGTAACTTGATGAAGTTAACATTAACAATTGGAAACACAAGTAGCTGCACACTGATCGTTCAGTCAGCCGTTTTCAGCTGAAGGTTGGCGCGATTACACCAAACGAAGAGAAGGTAGATATGCTCCTCACCTATGGAGAATTTAACTGCAGTAGTGTTTCCTTATTTACAATACAGTATATGTAGTACATACTGTAGTACTTTTAAACGGTATCTTTTATACCGTGAATGCATTCCTTGATTAAGCCGTAATGCTACTCAAGCAGGAAAAAGAGAGAGTATTGCTTTGGGTTGAAACTTCCCGTTTTCTGAAGCGCCACAACAAAGCAAGGAAACATCCGTGCGAAAATCTTACTCCGAACCGAAGTCTGGGAACGACTCTCCGTTTAATCCTGGTATGATATGGTCCAGACAAAAATATGAAAGCGTACAGGATGCGTAAGTTTACCTGTGTATTTGTTTATGTGCACAAAGTCGACATGTTGAATGTGTTTATTTCGTGAAACGATGGTTAAGACATTGCACTCATAGTCTTTAGAACTGGCATTCTAATCCACGATTGTCTACCCTAATTTAGGTTTCCCACGGGTTCTCTGAATTACTTCAGGCGAATGCCCGTACAGTGGATGCCAACTGACCACGGATACTCCCTTTTCCCATTCGTGTTGAACAGAAAAATGGTTCATCTGTAATGGCGTTGAAAGTACAGAATATTGTAGTCCTAACTTACTGGTACTTCAATCTTCGATCGAAAATTTGCCGTAGTACTTTATCACTTGGGTAATCTATATCAATACCACTAACATATGCGTTTGCTGTTCACGTTTTGCTGCTTTCTAGTGTAATGTAAACTTGATGTATTTGACTGTGAGAGACGGAGAAATTCTACGAAAAGAATCTGCAAAAGTGTCTCCTGGGTCTTTGTTAAAAGGTTTCGCTTTATTATGTTATGTGGAAAATTGTGCTAAAGTAAATGTTTCTTTTCTCACAGAGAATCTAGACGAGTGTAATTAATGTGGAGATATTCTGCACATGACGTTCGTCCTGACGATTGCGTGTCAGACAAGCCATATACCCCAAGAAGTTGTTTATTCCAGTGTGTATACAAAAAGACCAGGCACAAAAGGAAAACAGCCCAAGGCAGGGCTGAGGATTTCCAAGCATTCTTGGAATGCAGCCGGCTCCAGACTCTCCCTCCAGAGGGGTGGGGTCGCTTTTGTGTGTGAGACGAAAGGTTGGGTTGAGAGGGGGGAGAACGACCAGCTGCTGGAGGGCTGGAGGGTGAGTGCGTGGTGTTCCGGGAACACAGCGGGGATGCTGTGACGCCAGCCTTTCACTAGTCACGTGACCTGTCCGGCAAGTGTTTGTAAACACGGCTGGGACGCGATCGGGAGGGGTGCGAAGCAAGTAGGCTATTTCGTGGCGCGTAGGCGGAGTCGCGTGGTAGCTCGCTATCACTTTGGATGCTACAGTACAACCGTTGATCGTCATCACCTCTGCCTGCCATTACGCATATGTCCCAATTATTTAGTAATTTTGCGAGCAGCTACAGCTGGCTGTGATTTAACTCATGAAAAGGAAAAATATATTTCGTAGCAAGAAAATCTATTTCACCCATAGGAAGAACTGTCGCTGACTACTTACTGGTATTTGAAGTCCACTCAGTGACCTCTCATGACTTACACAAAATGTCATGTTTTAGTTGCAAGAGATATTGTTTTGATGAGGCAATCATTATGTACATATCTATCTTTGTTTTCGTGTTTATCTTTCATTCTGGGAAGTTTATCACGTCACCACGCAAGCAACAGCAGAGTAGAGTTGACCACCTATTTAGGAAGATTCTTTTAATGAAAAGATGACATTGCCTCAAAAAGTTCGAAATAATTCATTCATTATGTGTATCTTTCGGTGTTTAAATTGACGTAACACAGCAATACTACCGTCTCTAAACGAAATCAAAGTGCTGAATTTACTAGGTGTAAGAAAGAGAGAAATTTCTGCTTGGAATGCACTTCAGATTCAACTTCCGCCATACTAACGATTACGAAATTAACGCAGGCTGCTACATCGATTCTTAAATCAAATGCTTAAGAAGAAGACCTGTTTTCTTCTTACAGTTGCTACGTGTCTGGCAGCAGCTATTGACACTCTAAAAGCGATAGCCGGACCGATAGAAATGTCTGTTGGGTCCTGTACAAGGGCGCGCCAGTGCTCCAGTTGGGTGGGAACGGCGTTCCCAGACATATTATGCCGAAATTTGTGTACATAAATTTTATTGCAGTTAACAATCAAGGAATGTTTCTAATAGTACCGGTAGGAAACGGAATTAGTATCTGCAGTTGCGTACTTCAAATGGCTCTGAGCACTTTAGGACTTAACATCTGAGGTCATTAGTTCCCTAGAACTACTTAAACTTAACTAACCTAAGGGCATCACACACATCCATGCCCGAGGCAGGATTCGAACCTGCGACCGTAGCGGTCGCGCGGTTCCAGATTGAAGCGCCTAGAACCACTCGGCCACAACGGGCGGCTCACGTACTTCGTTAAAGAAGAGTTCCCATAAATATTTTATTCCAGCTAAAGCACTGCTCACGTCTGTAACACGAGGGCGTGTTTAAAACTCTTAAAAGTTTGTTTAAATAAAACAGATTTCAACAACCTTCTACATCTTTATTCTTCATGTCTGCATACTTATTTCTCAACATAGTCCCTCTTGCCAGAAGCACATTTCTCCCAACGAGGGACCAGTTTGTTGATACCATCTCTGTAGAATCTTTGACTTTGCTACTTGCACCGCTCCATCATCATCAAAGAAAAGTACTTAAAGGTGTTCTTAAATTTTTGGAAACAGATGAAAATCGGATGGGGCCAAGTCGGTACTGTATGGAGGTTGATCGATGACAGTGAACCCAAGGCGTCGGATTGTTGCAGGTGTCTTTTCAACAAGTCCTCGTATTACCCTTCCGTCGGCTGCATAACAGCCGGTGCCCTAAGAAATTCGCCTGTGAGCGTCTAATCTGCGTGCCCTCGGCGTTCCCAAAGTAAAAATGTGCTCAAATCTGCTGAATTGGCACTGGTATCACGTACATCTCGCAGTTTTGATGCTGGATTGCTTATCGCCGTAGCACCGTCGATGAACCGGTTCGTTTGAGCAGCGCACGACGCAAGGTCGCCAAGAAATGCCTGTGCGCAGGACAACACGTGCTCTGCCCCGCCGATGATAGCAAGCAATGGAATACCAGGTCACGGCCGTTTGCGTCACAGGCTATCGCCCGGTCCGTCACGCCAAGCCGAGCCCAGCGGCTCCTCGTTCGCAAATAGCAGCGAGGCGGCTGGAGAGCTTACTCGCTGCCGCAGTGTTCACTGGGCGGGCACTACGTACGCTTTCCCATTAGGCGCTTCCTGACTTCACCTACTCATTGGAGGAAGCGTCTTTGTTCGTGGCAGGCCTCTTGATATTTGGGGTCATTCTCTGGTATCAGCCAGAACTCTGTATTGAATTTATGACCACTGCAAGTTGCTGTTACGCTCATATCTAAGGTGAAGCAGATCTCCACCGACAAATTTTCGGAGGTGGTACTACGGAACAAAACAAGAAAAAAATGTCTGGTAAACATGCGCTCTATAATGCATACCTTACAAGCTGTGAGCACTGTTTCATCTTCACCACTGTGAGAAACGTCTTTTCTACTGAACGCTCTTGGATTTCTATGTTTTGAGAGGTGGTAATATGGAACAAAACAAGAAAAATATGTTTAATAAAAATGAGCTCTAAAGGCGCATTTATTAAAAGCTAGGAGCACTTGTTCAACTTCGACACTGTGAAACACGTATCTTGTACTGAACAAGTCCTCATAGCTCTTAAAGTATACCTTTTGGGGCCCATGTCTACATGTTTGCAGCCCTCTGCCGCTAGAGAGCTCCAAATTCTAGTGTGTAACAACTCAGTGTGTAACGTAAAAATGTCCGTGCGTGAGAAACAGAATTCTGCGATCGATTATCGAATTCGAAGGGTTCGTCCACACACGGAGCATCCTGCCCTTCATTCAGCATGACAATGCCAGGTCTTACACGAGCGCTGTGACATCGATAACAATTCGATGCCATGGGTTCATTGTCACCGATCATCCACCTTACAGTACCGACTTGGCCTCATCAGATTTTCATCTGTTTCCAGAAATTAAAGAATACCTTTGACGACATCACTTTGATAATAATAAAGCGGTGTAAGCAAAGATGAGGTTGTGTCTTCGTCAACAAAGTCAAACGTTCTACAGAGACGTCACAACAAACTCGTTTAACGTTGGGAGAAATGTGTTCGTTGCCAGGGTGACTATGTCGAGAAATAAATAGTAAAGATGAGGAATAAAAATGCAGAGTATTAAACACCGAGCGAAGTGGTGCAGTGGTTAGCACACTGGACTCACGTTCGGGAGGACGATGGTTCAATCCTGTGTCCGGCCATCCTGATTTAGGTTTTCCGTGATTTCCCTAGATCACTTCAGGCAAATGCCGGGACGGTTCAATAATATTTGCATGAACTGGTCTAGCTATCCGAGGAAACAGCTTCCTAAACACCCTATATTAAACGAGCGGGCAGGATACGACAAAAATGATGTCAAAATTGCACTGTAATTGCATAACAGCGAACCGACAGCATACTCGCCGGCCGGTGTGGCCATGCGGTTCTTGGCGCTACAGTCTGGAACCGCGCGACCGCTACAGTCGCAGGTTCGAATCCTGCCTCGGGCATGGATGTGTGTGATGTCCTTAGGTTAGTTAGGTTTAAATAGTTCTAGGTTCTAGGGGACTGATGGCCTCAGAAGTTAAGACCCATAGTGCTCAGAGCCATTTGAACCATTTTTGACAGCATACTCCCTTCCATGTTTAACTGTCAATCACTTTATTATTCAAGTATAGCGTCCCATGTTTTGTTCTTGTATCAGATGGCTCACACCATCGAGAATCCTCAACAAGCGATCCACTCGCCTTTCCAAATACATAAATCACATGCTCGTTCATATCGTATCGTTTCGTAGTTCGTGGCGCGCTGCCCCCCTCCCTCCTCCCCCTCCCCCCTCTCTCTCTCTCTCTCACACACACACACACACACACACACACACTCGAGATGTTTATCATGTATTATGTAAACGTAGATCTTGGCGTTCGTTGTTTTGTTTATAGTTCACATTTATTCTCACTGCAGGAAGATTCACTCAAGCAGATGTAGTATTTCTTGATTTCCGAAAAGCATTTAACTCATTAGCTCACCTATGCTCATTGTCAAAAGTTCGATCATATGGGGTATCAAGTGAAATTTGTGGCTGAACTGAGGACTTTTTGGTAGGGAGGACGCAGCATGTTGTCTTGGATGGAGAGTCACCGTCAGATGTAGAAATAACGTCGGGTGTGCCCCAGGGAAGTGTGTTGGGACTGTTGATGTTCATGTTGTATATTAATGACCTTGCGGACAATATTAATCATTACAGACTTTTTGTAGATGATGCAGTCATCTATAATGAAATACGGCCAGGAAGAAGGTGCTTAAATATTCAGTCAGATCTTAATCAGATTTTAAAGTAGACAAAGATTGGCTACCTTTAAATGTTCAGAAATGTAAAATTGTGCACCACGCAAAACGAAAACACATAGGACACACACACACACACACGGTTTATTGGTGCCATCAGTGTACAAAGGAGTGTGCTTTCAAATCACTCGTGCAACCCGTCCTAGGATATTGTTCAAGTGTGTGGTGGGACCCGTACAAAATAGGACTACCAGGGAATATTCAGCTTATACAGAGAAGGACAGCACGAATGATCACATGTTTGGCCCATGGTAGAGTCTTACCGAAATGCTGAAGAAACTGAACGGGCAGACTCTTGAAGATAGGCGTAAACCAACCCGAGAACGTCTACTAAGAAAGTTTCAAGAACCGGCTATAAATAACGACACTAGGAATATACTACACTCCCTATGTGTCGCTCACATAGGGATCGTGAGGCCAAGATTAAAATAATTACATCACGCATAGAGACATACAGATAACCATTTTCCCGCGCTCCGTACATGAATGGAACGGGAAGAAACTTCAGTAACTTATACAATGGGACGTACCCTGTACCATGCGCTTCACGGTGCTTTCCAGAGTACAGATGTATATGAAGTTGTAGAAGAGTTGCCCTTCATTACATCAAGTGGTGCAGAATGAAAAATTTATTCAAGTTTGCTGATCAAAATATAATTAATTCTCCTTTCTTATTAATTAAAATAGTTGTTTCGCTGTGGAAGAAATCAGGATTCTTCCGAAAGCGAGAGGAATGTTGCGTCATATGTTTGGCCGCAGGAGACTGAATCCGTGCCCGATTGTTGGACGTGGCTGAACATTGTAGGCGTATAAAGTCAGTCAGGCGGCCGACTGTAGGCGCTAACGAAGAGTGGAAGTGAGCTGGGGAAGTCAGCAGTGACCACTGTAAGCGCTCTGCGAGTGCGCGGCGGGCGGCGAGCAGCTGTGCGATGTGATGCCACAGCGGTAGCCGCAGCGGCAGAAGGCTGCGCGGCCGCCACACAGGAATGTCCCCGGAAGGAAAGCCCCTCGCTGCCCCCTCCCCACCCCACCTCTCCCCCCCCCTCACACCATTCCAGCGCTGCCCCTCCTGCAGGCCGGCGGGGCCGCGGCCGCCGCCGCCGCATTCCGATCCCCTTCCACGCGGCCTCGGGCCGCAGGCGTGTGCTACGTCACCAATACAGGCTACCTCACAAATTCCCGGCCGCTCTGCGCGCGCTGGCTGCTTCTGTTACGTGCGCTCCTCTCAGCCGATGTGATGCGATGGCCTGTGCAGCCTCCAGAGTATCGGGCAGCATATCTTCTTGCCCTCGCGTCATTTTTTCAGAACGGCGTAGAAAATGTCAAGCCAATCACAACAGAAGTTAACCTTAGTACAGTTACAGGTTAATTTTTAAAAACAAATAAAAACCATCAGTAATCCTTTTCATTAAGAGCAAACAGCCATTTTAACACTTCGAAACCGGGAAGTTATTCTTCAGACAGGCATGTAGCTTATGCTTCTGCCGTACATGTGATGTTGGCTGTTTTTCGTCGTAATGCCCTTGGGTTGGTGGTACCTTACAGCGAAAATACAATGTAATAAAAATGACTACTGTAGTTTGATCTATAAATGAATTAAAGCACACAGCTTTCAAAGATAATACTTGAAATAATTTTGTGTGTATCTTACATCGAAAAACTTGAGCAATTTTACTACACAGTTGACTGCTTTAGAGGAAGTTCATGTTTTGCCTATTTGTATTATAACTTAGAAAGCTGTTTTGTGTTCTTTTAATTCATTGGTAGGTCAAATTCAAATAAATTAGACCTATTTTTTAATCGTTTTTTGCTTTGGGATACCGCTACCCGAAGGAACTTTCTCTACGACAAAAAAATTGCCAACATTTCAACTGAAGCGCAAGCTGAATGTAATTTTCAACGTGAACAGCCGTCAGGTGACGAACTTGTCGGTTCGAAACCGATAAATTACTATTCGTTCTTAATAAATATTATTATTAATAGTGGCTGGTTGCTTTGTTTGTAAGAACTGACTTGTGTTCTCACATAGTTTTTGACAAAATATCACATTAAAAACATAATTACAAGTTACCTTACAATATTATCCTTCCTCACTGTCACCGTGGACACATACTCTACGAGCCGTTTATCCTATGATGTGCTTCCCAACTATTACCCTGTACTATTTTGAGAATGAAAACATAATCCAAGTAGGCTAATCGACGTACATCATGTACCCTGTTGCATTGTTTTTGTGCCACATACGCACAGAAATACAATGTATACCTGTCCACCTGTATTAGCAACGAAGTGAAATGTGAAATGAAGCGTAAAACTTAAAATATGTGCTTGAAAAAGACCCACCGTTGAAACTAGCTAGTTTCGCGAATAGTAAACTGATTACAGACTATTTGGGCCATGTTTTCAGTCTCAAAGCACGCTGAGGCTGTGAAGTGCCAAAAAAATAAAATTTTAAAAATTGTTTGTTGTTACATTCATACTGCTTTCTTGTCATTTGCAACTGCAACTAAAACTCTAACGTTAAGCATTTTAAGTATCAAGTAGTCTGACAGTAGCAAATACAATCGGCTATGAATCTCTTTGAACTTCGTGACTATTAATGAGCCATAAGACAGCGACAGTGCTTGGGGAAATATTACTTTTGGCCCGAGGCCAAATACACGTGAATTAGATTTTTCTTTGAAATGCTTTGATTGTTATACAATCTGTGAAAAATAAAAGTACGATAAAGGATGATAAATATTTTGATAGATACTTTGGGAACATAGGAGCTACAGTCACAAGCAGCATACCGTAATACGGAATCACGCGGTCTAACAAGTACGGAACTCATTGTTCCTAAGGTCGCTAGTACAGCTTTATACGAATTGATCGTTAGATTGTGCCATTTAATATCATAAGCTACAGAATTCGCATTTATTTCGCAAAATCTTAATGTAATACTTTTGCTAAAAACACGTGCATTACAATCGATGGTGAAAAAAAAGTCAGTTTTAGGTATTGTGACCTAAATATAAAGGGATAGTTGCAGTCAGGGCTGTCCTGTTAAACAGAGGAAAAGTAGTTCAGACTAGTGAACTTGAATATGAGAGTGGTGAAGGATAAACAATATCTGATAAGTGAAACAACTTATTCTTCAAAAAGCAGTGCACTAAAGGGGGGAAGTGGCAACAGTTAAAAGCAAGAAAGAACAAGTTATGTGCTGACTAGATTGCCGACAGGAAATGGGAACTACGTACGAAATTAAAAATTCCTTAATTCACTGTACATCTTCAAACAGTAGCTCTCCTCCCCCCCCCCCCCTCCCCCCCACCCCCTCTCCCCTTCCATTTCGGATTACATTCATCCAAAGGAAAAGCTTATTATTAACTTTTGTTGCGTCGGAATATGTGCAGAGAGAGGTTTAAAATATCTGTAGTTCGTCTCGTAACTCCGGTCTGTACAACTCCATAGTGCTAAATCTGGACTTGTGAATAAATCGCGAATGTTGCTGCCTGACAGGTTTTCATCACCGACTTCTGCACAATATTCTGGATTCTGCGCCGTGAACGTAATTAAAGGATCCTAATCCAAAACTGTGCACGTTGTGGTGGGCTCCCTTTAAACTCAATTGCTCTCACCAGTGTCACAACATTGGCGACGATATGCTCTTGTTCAACGAAATAATTTTTCTGAAAATTCCTTTTCTTGAGGATGAGCATGCAGTGACTGAAATAATAGCTGACAGGAATCATTTCAGAATAATATGTCACGATAGGGTTACTGATTCTGCCCAAATAGTCAACAACGTTTAAAATGTACAATACTCCCCATCGCTTTTGTCACGTGTGTCGTTTTTAATGCGCGATTTTGGACCACTTCTAACAGATATTGGGCCACTTCTAACAGAAACGTTTCATGTTCTACAGCAATTACCGTTAAAGAATCTGCGTCACCTTTTTATGAATGCTGGTTTTCTCATGAGCTGCGAAGTTATTAATGGTGGCTGGAAAACACCAGCACGTTGTGCTATTTCAAGCTTTTCGATTTCCGTAAGAACACGAAACACAGGTATACTAAATGCCATGTTCGTTCAGCGACGGCATTTCGCGCTGTGGGTCGTTCGTTGCATCACAAATGAATGCTCTGTAACTTATCCATCGGTCAGCTACAGACGCGTCGTCAGTGAAAGTTGTCGGTAGCGACCGGCACTCTCTCCTCTTCCAGGTTACTCCTCCTCCTCTTCCTCTCCCTTCCCATTCCCATTCTCTCTCTCTCTCTTTCTTTCTCTTTCTAACACGCTTGTTTACGAGGAGGAGAGAGGGACGTGCATGCCTAAACAGGAGGAAGGCTGTCATTCCTAAAGACGAGTCTCCCATAATACACATTTGTGCTTATAGGCTTTCAGGCGGTAATTGTGATGAAGCCAGTAATGACTGCTCATTCTGATCTGGAATGAAGAGTTGGTGTTCGCACGTCTCGCACTCATTGCTGGGCACAAAGCCGCGGTGTTTATGGCTGCTGATGTCAGCAATCAGAAGAGCCGCATTTTCAGATAATTCTCTTTCTGTTAAGTAGCGTTCTGTATAGATGTTTTCCGTAAAATCAAAGAAAGCAGGAGACTTCGCACGAAATTCTTCGAGAGCTAAAATCCTGAAATAGCGTTGAAAAAAAATGTCACACGTCTGGCTGTACTGTTGCTGGTATCACGTAATAATAACTAAAGGCAAATACATGTTGCTTTAGTAATAACTTCGTACAGGAGAAAGAGTTAACGTAGTAAACAGCGTAGATCTGTGAACGATAAACAGTTTTTACTTTGGGCAGTAACATTCTTTCACGGGCAGGAATATCGTCATATGAAACTTTTACATTTGTTAGGATCGCCAGTCATTTTTAGCGCAGTAAGTCTGCAAGTATTCTGAAACGCACGGCGTTTTACCGGAGTTTCACTAACATCAACAGTAAGTCATTTGTTCGTTGCATTCACAGACAGAACACTGTCCTATTTCCTACGTAGCCGGTACGATTTTTTCACATCTTCTGCTTCTTATAATTGAGAACAGTAAATGGTTTTCACTACAAACGCGACACGTTACAGTATAGAAACGCTTGTATATTACGTGCAGCTTTCCCGTAATATCGTTTTCACTACTACTTGGCTTCGAGTGTTGTCAGTAAGCCGTTTGAAAGTCTCATTTGGTACGATGAATTTTAACAATTCGAGGAAAAAGAATAACAGTTTGGTTCTAAACTTATGCACAATATATGGAACCTATAGGTTGCAATTGACTAGTGAGTTAATTTCTCTAAACAAGTTGTTTTAAAAAGAAGATGCTTCGCGTACGTTTCCACAGTACTTATTCCACACGAGAAACGTGCAGTGCCAGTTACGAAATTATTTTATCTAGATTTCATTCGTTCGGTGACGACCTTGTTGCGTGACTGACCATACATATCAGTTAAGGCGATATCAGCCGAATGACTGATTGTGCTGTTGTGATTTGGCGCGATTACATCTCTCGTTTCTGAGTCATAAGTTGTTTAAGTCGTTTTCGGCTAACGACCGTTTTTATCACTACCTTAATTTTGTCACGCCTCAAATGAACAATGGCAACTCTGATGCGACAGAAAATTCTAGGAAATCATCTTTAGAAGAAATAAGCTAACTCGTTGTCGCGTTGTATTGATAGGAGTTGCCTGCATATATTGTGGGTGGAAAGAAAGAGTGCTGTTCGCGAGATGCATAAAAGGCTACTTCCATTCTAAGTCACGCGACACCTACTATACTCCTCGTGCTGACGGAGCAACAGTTTAAGAGCAGTTGTTCTTATATTTAAAGCTAATTTAATGCTAAAGCCCCGTTCAATCTAGCAGAGTCTCCAGGTGCTCGAAAAAATACAGTTTTTTTGTAATTCTATCTAAGCATTCTGTCGACGTACTCGGCTCCCATCTTCGTCTAGTTTTTCGCTTAATTACTCCAAGGGAATTAATCAAGCCGACTATCTCGAATTACGAGCCCAGTTACTATATTGTGGGAGTAACTACATTGTGTCATTATCTTACTAAGTTTAATAACCATGTTCCGACTGTGTTGTGTAGTAATATTATCGACAATATAGTAGTTTGGTTGAATACGGATATACACGTAGGTGAAACCTCCGTAAACCCGTTTCATTCTGCTTAAAAGAACAGTGTAAGTGTTAGGAAAGAAACCTAACTCGCCGGCCACTCAGAATATTGTACATTCAGTGACTGTGTAGCGTTCATTCTCAGAAATTTTTTCTTGTAATTAAGGCCGATGTTTGATATTAGCAGACTTCGTTTGACGAGGCGTGCCTCTTTGCGTGAGCTGATCTGCTTCTCATGTCATCCTTGTTTCGTGCTTCAGATATTATTTTTGCTTCGAGGACAGCAGGATTGCCTCACTTCCTCTACTTCGTGGCCTCCAGTTTTGATGTTAAGCTTATCGCTGACCGTCTTTCCTTAGTTTTCTCTGTACCCACAGTATGTGCCCATTAGACTGTCGAACCCATTCAGCAGGTCCTTATATTCTTCCTCGCTTTCATTGAGGATGACCTTGCTATCAGCGAATCTTATCAGCAGTTCGCAGTCTAGTGGCATTAGAGTCCCACAAGAGAGACATAACTAACTCAATGAGCCAAAATCACTCTCAGCACTCTCAGATGTAATAACTCAAGCAGATGACATTTCTGAGTGCTTAAAAGTATCAAGCACGATGTGAAATTCCATATTTAACGAAATCATTAAACAAAAGTCAGCCCCTCCCCTACCAGCTGATCGACCCGACTTAAGAGACAGGAATGAAGCATTTGTTGGAACAATTACTCCAGAGACACTGATCAAGGTATGGAAAGAACTCGCGTGTCAACTCGATGTGTGCCGTGTGACGAACGGTACACACATTGAACACTTATAAGAAAAACAGTTTGAGCTGCTCTTTCATTTGATGTATTATAAGGGGCGATCAAAAAGTTTCCGTCTGAGGGCGTTGCTGCGGCGTATATGCAACGTAGAGCGACTCCGATGCAGGTATATAAGCACCGACACGTAGGCAAGGGATTAGTGTGACATTCGTGTCTTTCCGACGTGCGTGCGGTAAATGAGGAAACTTGAACCGTGACGACATTATTACCAAATGTGTCCAGACAGGCCCAACATGTTGCTATTCTTTTCTTGGCAGCCGAAGGACAAACCCGGTAGACATCCATTGGAGAATGAAGAATGTGTGTGGGGCAGCATGTTTGTCACTGTTGTGAAATAGTACGCCAAGTCCCTCGTTGATCGTGATTCTACATTAGGCGCCGGTCGATCTGGAGGGCCATCTCAACCGATGGACACTCGAGAGCTCTCCCTATAGTCGTGATCCCTCCCCATGAGATTATCACGCTTTCGGTAAGTTAAAAAGGGTCTTAATGGGTCGGCGATCCTGTCGGACGAGAATGTGCAGCGGGCAGTTACGGACTTCTTCACGCAGCGGGACACGGTGTTTTGCCAAATGGGTATCTTCAACCTGGTGCATCGGTGGGATGATTGGCTAAGTGCTTACGGCGATTTTCGCTGACTGAAATACCAATTCTGGACGGTGCGGCCTTCGAACGACAACGTTTCTTACTGCCCCGTATTTTATAAGAAGAATGTAATAAATGCTACATTTTAAGCCTTAAAACCTCGGTATTCATTTTCGAACAAGCGGTCTAGTGGTTATCAGTTCAGATATGAGTGAAGTGCCATGTGAAGAGGAGGCGAAGGTTTTCCGCGGCGGCATTATGACAGCGGCATTGCGGTGGCTATAGTGGTCGAGGAGCACCGACTGCAATGTGGTGTGGTGTGGTGCTGTAAAGGAGGCGAGGCGAGCCGAGGTGGGGCCGGCGCGTGCAGGCACGCCGCGGGTTGGCTGGCCTTGGCAGCGCGCTGCGGGCTCATTGCAAAATTGATTCGGGCCATCAGCATTCCTGCACCGCTCTCCCTCGCACGCAGCGCGGCGCGCCGCGGCGCGGCAGCAGCGTCCGCTAGCCACGCCACCTGCCGCCGCTCCGCGCCGTTTCGCAACAACAGGCGCCACCTACGCCACACCATCGGCTCGCAGTCACTCATTAACGTCTGCTGCCCGCTCATAATTATACAAGGCGGAGGAAAAGATGTGTAGATAATACGTTATCTGGTCAAAAGAGTTCCGGACAACCCTGTGCACAGCGGGATTGACCACCAGGTGTCACGAGAGGCGGACACGCCAGTATAAAGGGAGGCGGAGAGTACTGTGTTGTCAGTAGAGGAGCAGTAATACCAGAACGGGTCGATTAAGACAGCTCACTTCTCCTGAAATCGACTGCTTTTGATGTCATTGTGAAGTGGAAACGCAAAGGAACACCCAGCGCTTAACGACGACCAGACAGACCGTATACTGACACATAAGGACCGTCGAGTATTGCGGAGGGTAGCCGTAAAAAATTGCATCAAATCAACGGAAGGAATCACTCCTGAGCTCCAAAATGTTACCAGCAGTTCTGTTAGCACAATGAATGTTCTTAGGTAGCTAAGAAGAATGGGGCACAGTGGTCGAGCAACGCCTCATAAACCACACGTTTCTGTACTCGGTGCAAAAGGACGCTTCAGGTGATGTAAAGAGCGAACAGGAAAGAGTGATTTGGAGTGATGAATCACGCTATGCTCTGTGACGATCAGACGATATGGTCTGGGTTTGGCGAACGCCTGGAAAACGTTATCTGTTATCGTGTGCGGTATAATAATTGAGTGAATACATTGGAGGTGCTGCTACGGTAAGTTTTTGGTAATTTGGCTGTGGTGCTCTTATTACGCTTAAGGAGATGCGACATGCGAAAGAATATGAACACCTTATACAGCACCGTGCACTGCGTACAGTAATGGAACAGTTCGGAAACGATGGTTGTTTGTTATGAGTATGACAATGCACTTTGTCGTAAAGCAACATCTGTGGAGCAATGGTTTTTGGATAATAACATTCCTGAATTGGAGTGCCCATCCCAGAGTCCCGACCTGAAATCAAATAACACTGTTGCGGCGAGAGTGAGAGGTCGGCTCTTCAGGAAGAATGGGCTGTCATTCCTCCACAGGCATTCAGACACCTGACTGAAAGTATACGCAGCAGAGCTAAAATCGTCAAAAAGGCTAAGTGTGGACACAAATTCCATATTAATGTCCAATAATAGACGTCCGGATACTTGTGGTCACATAGTGTACGCTATTTTACGTCTCTCGACCACTGATTTTATTATATCAAATCGACTGGTTTCGAGCTGTATCGCCCATTTTTTAAATCATTTGTCTTCGTCAGACAGTAACCAGTGTTAACAAAACGGTACCAGTTTCACTGTCATAACCAACTGTCTGTCTGTTACGGCTAGTTAATCTGTAACCACGAGAAATGATCTGAACGTGGGCGACATTAGCCCAAACTGGTCAGTTTGAGAAAATAAAAACAGTGACTGACAGGCGGAAAATTATTCTATTTTCTACAAATAAACACTGCGGATAACTCCTTTCCGACGACTATGTCTAGTTTCGGTAAACAACCACATAACAAGGGTAGAACCGGCCTCCGTAGCCGAGGTCGCTAACGCACGTCTGTGCGTTGGCGCTCGACTCAGAGGTAAGCCGGTCCGATTCCTGGTGGTGGATGAAATTTTCACTCTCAGTGTTTGGCTGGCAAGGAGAAGAAACATGGTGGCGTGGAGTTCCTGATCACCAGTCTTTGCACCAGCGCCCTGGATTAAACTCCAAGCCTATCCGCAGTATTTCATGAAGTGAGGGCGTGTGCCACGGTTGATGGGGACGTTAAATTCGGTGGCCCCCAGTGGTACTTTTCGAGAGGAGTAGGTTATGTGCCGGCACCCGGTTTCACCCTCTCCGTTCCCTTCATCTGTGACAACACAAACCCAGCGCGACATTGTACAAACACTCATCACAGTCATCCATACGACTCAGATAAACACTTCATAATATGTCAGAGAAGAAGGTAACGGCAAACCACCTCCACTTTTATCTTGTACTGAGGGACGTTGCAGGATTCCTGCATCTGCTCTTCCTACGCCCATTTCGTGAGCCTGGGGCTTTATAGTAACAATAGCTGAGCAGGGCAATACAGGGACGTCGAATCGAGCAAATTTTTCCGTATGGCCACAGCCAACAAATGCACAGAGCGCGCAGAAGTTTGTCTGGTGAGCAGCCGTGTGTTGGTGTGTCTAACAGGACGGGTTTTGTGTGACTAAATTGCTGTTGTGGTTGTGCTGCCGGGTACTGCACTGCACCGGTGTCCTATGAACAGGTATTACAAATAACGAGCTAGCCAACCCTCGCATTGCCTACCGAGTGGTGGGATGCTGTGCTCGGTGCGAAAAGATGATATGCTGCACATTTCCTAAACAAAAGTGCGCCAACAGCCCACAATTTTAGGACTGTGGATTATCGGCTGACAGAAACGGACATGTTTGGTGTCAGAGGGCCGGTACATGAAGGCGAAGAACAGTGAAGATTCTGTAATTTCGTGAAGTACTCCAGTGTTCGAAAACGATGCCTTCAACCAGTATCAGAGCAGCAGCTCACGAATTCGATGATACTATCGCCTTCTTTGAAATGTTGCACATCTTTACCGTGCACAAAAAAATCCAAGATTTGAAAGTTTACACAAGGCGAGCAAATTTTTGTGTGTAGGTCTTAAGATAGCGCCTGCGTCCCACCAATATGAATTTTCCGTACTTCAGCCTGTCTACGAATGGGGCTGTTTTTACCAAGGAAGTAGTATTTAATGGTCACAACGGTAACCAGTGGGCGTATGAAAATCGTCATTACATTCAAGAACTTGGTCACCAGGAAATGTTTTCGGTAAACGTCGGGGCAGGAGTTGGTGGTGATAACTTCTGCCTCCCCCAGTAAATGGACACAATTATTTACAATTTTTGCAAATGGAATTACCCACGCTGTCTGAAAAATTCCTCTCACATGCGCCGAAGGATGTTTTTCCAACAGGATGGTGTTCTGCTGCATTCCATTCCGGCAGTCAGGCGATATATGGATAAAGTGTTGGGGCACAGATGTGTTGGTCGTGGTGGACTCCGAGAGCAGCTTCCCAGTTCGCCTGATTTAACACCACTAGACTTTATTTTTTTTATTTTTTTTTTTTTTTTTAGACACCAGTCAACAACCGCGAAGAGCTGGTTACAAATTTTACCAGGTCATCCACAGTCATTATGCGCAATAATAATGACTTGTTCGTACACAAGATTTCAACGAACCCCGAAGCATTTGTAGATCCACAGCAGATTTGGCTCTTGCATCTCGCTAGTATGTCTCATGTCAAAGAACTGACTTTGCAGCCTATATTTACAATAGTATGTAGACCTGATGATCACCAATGACTGAAACAGATCGGAAATAGAAAGTTATTGATATAGCAGCTTTTGGTGGATTGAAATTTGTCATTTCGAAAGTTTTACACTGTTCATGTATGTACTCGATATGAGCGACACGTGCATTTAGACAGAAATCGAGGTGTCAGTTTCATTGACAAAAATCCTCCTCAGCTGGAACGGCACCTAGGAGTATGTATCTTTAGCAGCTCATTGCATTCCATTCTAGAAGGTTCTCATCTTCTACTGGCAGGTTACGAAAATGTGTCCTTCGCAAGTGCTCATAAATCATTTAACTAATAGAACATACTTTTATTTTTACAGCATCTCAGACATACGGGATCACCAATAAATACTGGCACCACTTGAAATTAAATGGCGTATTGTTGGAGCGCCACAGACATTGAATAATATCATTGCATTGTTTTCACTCTCTTCGTTCATGAGTTAATAGCGTTTACGAAACGTGTAGGAGGATACAGTGTCTGGAGGAAGTACGTAGCAGGTATGCGGAGCATACAAGCGGAATCTCACTACAGGAGCGTTCGTCGGTGGTGATTAGTACGTAAACTTGGAAATCCGGAAACGCGTGACCACGGAGGAAATGGCGGTGTGGTGACGCCTCGGAATGCCATTCCGCAGCGCTGACGCCGGTGGGTGGCCGACTCGGCTGGCCGCGGCGTACCGACAGGCCGTGCTTTGGAGTTCACTCCGCGCACGCTCTGGCGCTGGTGAGTAAGCCCGCTGGCTCGCGAGGGGCTCTGCTGCAGCAGAGATAGTCCTTGAACAGGCCGCCGGTTGCAGCACACCTGTTCCTTTCAGTAGCAGCCGGGACTCGCTCTGCAGTTCTGCTCGCATTGCAACCGACGCGTAGGAAACTTTTCCCAGGACCAAGGAATGCGGATGTAATAAGTAACCCTTACGAAATTGTCTTCGCAGATGACAGTAAATCATGATCCGCTGCACTTCGGAGTGTGATAACTGCTCTCTCATGCGTCAGACTACGTTAGAATGATCGTGTTCTGCTCTGCGAACTTTAGCGGTAACGCAATCGCGTACTCGTTTCAGACCAAGCAAACACCACATTTATAAAACGACTTTACCTCTCCATGAACGTGTACGTCCGTCAATTTTATCCCTAATGGTTGCTGTTGAACTCCGTGCTTGTTCCTTTAAAGGGCAGTAATAAAGAAAATCCGCTGACAGTCACTTTTAAAGGCGGTTTATTAAAAAAAAAAAAAAAAAAAAAAAAGGCCGGTTACAGGCGTATGTCCGTCTTCAAGTGATTACATCAGTTTCGTCTTCACACATTCATTATTTGAGTTGACAGTTTAACATAAAAGGCAAATTAGGTGATCACAAGCAATTTTATATGCAGGGCATCTGTAGCTGCTGCAGGTCATGATGAATGTTAACACCGGTGACAGCTGGCAAAACTTGGATTTAATTAACGACGCTACCAGTTGCACGGCGTAAGTTCGCATCTTCAGGTGCAACAAAAATTTTTGTATTAATCCATCATAGGTGAACTCAACGTCCTTAGTCTAGGTATTGCTATTTAGAGAAATTGTAAATATTTAAAAAAAACTAATAGCCTTTGTTCGTCTAGTTTTATAAATATTGACAATATTATTTGAATGGTGGTACCTTGACTGAGAATGTTGGATTCACGTATGATAATTTAATGCAATAATTTTTGTTGCACTTGAAGATGATGCTCGAAGCCGTGAAAGCGGTAGTGTTGTCAATTACATCCAAGTTTTACCAGCTATCAGCAGTGTTTTCATTCGTAATGGAATTATCTGATGTTTACTAAGAAGATTAAAGTGAAAGCATTGAAAGTGGCAGATTGAATTAAATATACAAAGTGATTTGAATGGATGAATGTACTGACTTTCAGATCGAGTTTACAAAAGGTAATTGCATATTTGACCCCAAAGTAGTCATTTTATGCATCATATTGCATATTCACACCTAATTCCAATTAAAATTTTATACTTCCGTGTGTGTAACATCTCTGTATCTTTTAGTTCCTATATCTTTCACCGCAATTTCTGCATTCGAATGTAAAAACGTTGAATGGTGTGAGTTCATATTTTGTCCACGGTTTATAACATTCCAAGTGGATTTCGTATTTTCATCTGAGAATTTGTGATCACTGAATCGTATTTTAAATGAAAATTCTAGTAGATATTTCATCTTTACGCCACACTGAGTATGCGATACATCGCAACAGCATCTTTTCACCTGCATCGAGGGTCATAAAGGTTATTCTAAGTCGTTAGAACTGTGTGTCAAGCCATGATTTCATATCTCTTGCCGTCTTTGGGCAATTCGTTCCTATCCGAAGCCGAACACTCCCATATGTAGCGAAATATTTAATTTGATTTCATCTTGTATATTGTCTCTTATTTCCGAAGGTTTCAAACATAAGAGGAGCCTGATTTTTTTTCTTTTTCTCACGACAGCTGAACAACAAATGACTTAATTTGTCGGATACTGCTCCTCGACAGATGATTGACAACGCACGCCTCTTCCGTGTCCGCGAGAGCTGCTTTTGTCTTGGGTGCCGCGTCTTCCGCATTCTCATGTTTCTCCCCCTGCCCTGCCCTGTGCCCCTCTCCCTCCTCTATCATCAGTGCAGGGCTATACTCGAAGCGACAAGTGAAAGCCTCACCTGACACGGAAGAGACGGACACCTATCCGATTTGGCCCTTTTGCTGTCAGCTTCGTAGCGTTCGTACGTCACCAACTTTGAAGGTAAAGCCGCGAGGCAAGACCGTTGCGGAACATGTCACAGAATAAGCTGAGGTGAGAGGACGCAAGCTTACACGCGTAGGTCATTCTTCATGTATACGTCGTAAAATTCGTTTGATGCTATCAGAAACTTAATTTTTTTTTTTTATAAATCGCTAATGCAGAGATGGGTTATGATGAAATTAAAGTCATTACGTGTTCCTATCATACGTAGTAACCGGACTAGAAATTGTTAAATTCCAAGACGATTACGAATTCAAGTCAGAAACAATTTGCCTACCATCTCAGCCTTTTAGCGTCCATTCCCACTGGGCACATATTCTCATGAGGTTTTAAGAATATTAGCATTCGTAGAGAGGTACCTGGACGAATTTTCAACATTTATTGTTGATTTGAGCGAGCGTTTTGTTCCCAAAACTTGGATGTCACCATATTTCCACACAGTAAGTGTTCGATAACAGAACAGCATGTTATAGATCTATGACCGTACTCTGGATGTCACCTAAGGTGTGCCGGAAGGGAGTGTACATCGTGTGCAAATTCATTTGTCGTCTTCGTATTCTGTTCACGAACAGAAACACTGTCGCTGCCCATCTGTAGGAGTCTGAGTTCTTTCTAATTTTAACGCCGTGGGAATTCCGCGGCTTCATCCTTATTGACAGGGCGTTTTTTTCGTTGCTATTAAGGAGTCGTAATTCAACATACACAAGAAACTTCATACATAAGAAACTTCCTGTGTTGGTTGAAGTAACTGCTTTTCCATCGCTGTTAGTTTTTGCGGCACTGATCTGCATATGAGACACGAATAGATTTTCAAAGAAATGGGTTCAATTAATTGAATAATTGGCTGGTGGTTTGTCTGTTTATCTGACTGGCATACTGAAATGTTCTTTTTATATATACAGGATGTCCCACGAGGAATGATCAATATTCAGGGATATGGCAGGATCGATCATTTGAAGCAAAAATGTCTATAGTAAACATGGATTCTAAAATGCGTATCTTTGAAGCTATGAGCACTTCTTCATCTTCGGTACTGTGCAACAAATCTCTTCTACTGCAAGCTCTTTGCGTTTCATATTTCGGGAGTGGGTAGTATGGGCCAAAACAAGAAAAATATTGTGTAGTAAACAAGGACTCTAAAATGCATCCCTCAAGAGTTATGAGCCCTTGTTCAGTAGAACACATGTGTTTCATAGTAGCGAAGATGAACAAGTGCTTATAGCTCTTAAGGTGTGCAATTTAGAACCTGTGTTTATTAGACTTTTTAGCTTTGCTGATCGTTCCCGCGATATCTCTTGAGTATTTTGCAGTCTTCCTGAGACTCTCTCTATCTGCCTCTCTCTCTATCTCTGTCTCTTACGCGCGCGCGCACACACACACACACACACACACACACACACACACACTTTTGCTTTCTCTCTCCCTCGCTCCATCTCTCCCTCTCTCTTCCGTTAATGCGTATAGGTAAGTACTGCGGACCGACAGACAAACTCAAAGTATCGGTCGAAAGAAAGTTTTCTAAGTGACTGAATTAAAATTCCTTAGGAATCTGCATAGTTATTCCACATTAAATAGCTGCGGAAGAGATTCATAGATAATTGAAGTTTGTCCCTGATTCCCATGATTGATCGGCGTTTGCCATGTCGAGGAAACGCGCATGCCAGATACTGTCGAAATGGTTCAACAGGCTCTGAGCACTATGGGACTTAACATCTGTGGTCATCAGTCCCCTAGAACTTAGAACTACTTAAACTTAACTAAAGAACTACTTAAACCTAACTAACCTAAGGACATCACACACATCCATGCCCGAGGCAGGATTCGAACCTGCGACCGTAGCGGTCATGCGGTTCCAGACTGAAGCGCCTAGAACCGGACGGCCACACCGGCCGGCCTCGAAATGATACACGTGTATTTATAGACATATTATACTGGGGTAACTTAGAAAATCCAGTCGTACTGCCGTGCCTTGCCTGTGCATAAAATACATATTTAATGCATTCATCGATCCATTCGCTTGGCGCAAAGCTTTAGCTAGTGTTTGCAATACAGATATGTGGGCCGGGGACTGGAACAATAAGCAGTGGCGTGTCGAAAGGGTGAGTCTAAAAAATAGGTTTTAGACGATTTTGGATTCGATCACGACAACTACTAAGTCGACAGACATATTCCGTATACAAGCACACAACTCTTACAGTGTAAAGGTACTACACACATAAAGACGGATAACGGGACAACAGACACCTGATTTATGGAAATTAGCGTGTGGTTTGCTTTGCTTGTTAAGCTAGACTAGACACTAAAAGAAGTCATATGGGTCACAGTAAAGCTGGAGAAGCCAACTATCAGACGCTCTAAATCGAAGATATGCCTGGTTCAAATGGTTCAAATGGCTCTGAGCATTATGGGACTTAACTTCTGAGGTCATCAGTCCCCTAGAACTTAGAACTACGTAAACCTAACTAACCTAAGGACATCACACACATCCATGCCCGAGGCAGGATTCGAACCTGCGACCGTAGCGGTAGCGCGGTTCCAGACTGTAGCGCCTAGAACCGCTCGGCCACATCGGCCGGCAAAGATATGCCTGGAAAACACGAGAACCGAATTACAGGGGAGAGTTAATGAGGAAATTTACGGCGCTCAGTACGCCACAATCATAGAGATTTTGAAGATTTTTTTTATGTTGTCAGTCCTAATCCTTACATCTCTGTGTAAATATTACTTCCAATATCTTCTCTGATGTCTGTGCTTGTTTTAAGTTTGATCTGTTATTATTTTGCCTTCTACTGCTCCTTCCAGTGCCACGTTAACTACTCGTGCATGCCCTAGCCGATGTCCCATTAACCTGCTCATTTTTCTGGTAAGGGCATTCTATAGACTCCTTTCCTGAGTTTTTTTTAGTATTTCATTTCTTACTTTATGAGTCCATTTAATTTTTGACGTTCTTCGGTTTCATTTACATGTACGTCTGTGCTTCATAAGTCCAATAACAGTGTGTGGCGGAGGGTACTTGTGTACTACTTCGCTTCCCTCTTTTGCTGTTTCAGTCGCGAATGGTTCGTGGGAAGAACGATAGCTGGTAAGGCTTCGTATGAGGTCAAATCTCTCTTAATTTACTGGTCTTTCCGCGAGATACACGTAGGAGATAATGTATTGGTTGACTTCTACGAACGTACGCTCTCGAATCTGTAACAGTGAAGCACATTGTGAAACAGAACGGGTCTGGTGCAGCTGCTGCCACTGGAGATAGCTGAGCATCTTCGTGACGCTATTGCGCTTTCTAAATGACACTCTGACGAAACGTGGTGCTCTTCTTAGAATATTCTTCGTTTCCTCTATCAGTCCTATCTGGTTCGCACCAGTGACTTACGAGCAATATTCAGTTGTTTCAAATGCTTCCAATTTTTTCTTATTAGTATGTCATACGGTCTCTTACACGTCCATACAATGGCGTGGACCATATGCTCAACTTTTTTTAATTTATTGGCTTTCGGAATGTTCCAACACAGCCTTATAAACACTGGAATTGTTATGTTACAAGTTTGTTTTGACAATTCAAAATAGACATTTGTTTAAATTGTGAGTGTTACAGCAATACGTGTAGTTACACCAGAATCCAGATACAGACGTATATGAGGTACATAGTGACATACATTTAGGGGCTAAGCGTTCCATGTTGTGCTGAGCAGCGCGTGGGAATAGTCAGTTAACTGCACTTAGGTCTTCCCCTGGCATTCTACATCACTGGCCATTAAAATTGCTGCACCACGAAGATGACGTGCTACATACGCGAAATTTAAGCGACAGGAAGAAGATGCTGTGATATGCAAATGATTTGCTTTTCAGAGCATTCACACAAGGTTGGCGCCGGTGGCGACGCCTACAACGTGCTGACATGAGGAAAATTTTCAACCGATTTCTCATACACAAACAGCAGTTGACCGGCGTTGCCTGGTGAAACGTTGTTGTGATGCCTCGTGTAAGGAGGAGAAATGCGTACCATCACGTTTCCGACTTAGATAAAGTCGGATTGTAGCCTATCGCGATTGCGGTTTATCCTATCGCGACATTGCTGCTCGCGTTGGTCGAGATCCAATGACTGTTAGCAGAATATGGAATCGGTGGGTTCAGGAGGGTAATACGGAACGCCATGCTGGATCCCAACGGCATCGTATCACTAGCAGTCGAGATGACAGGCATCTTATCCGCATGGCTGCAACGGATCGTGCAGCCACGTCTCGACCCTTGAGTCAACAGATGGGGACGTTTGCAAGACAACAACCATCTGCACGAACAGTTCGACGACGTTTGCAGCAGCATGGCCTATCAGCTCGTAGAACATGGCTGCGGTTACCCTTGACGCTGCATCACAGACAGGATCGGCGGCCGGAGTGGCCGAGCGGTTCTAGGCGCTACGGTCTGTAGCCGCCCGACCGCTACGGTCGCAGGTCCGAATCCTGCCTCGGGCATGGATGTGTGTGATGTCCTTAGGTTAGTTAGGTTTAAGTAGTTCTAAGTTCTAGAGGACTTATGACCTCAGAAGTTAAGTCCCATAGTGCTCAGAGCCATTTGGACCATTTTTGAACAGACAGGATCGCCTTCGATGTTGTACTCAACGACGAACCTGGGTGCACGAATGGCAAAACGTCATTTTTTCGGATGAATCCAGGTCCTGTTTACAGCCTCATGATGGGCGCATCCGTATTTGGCGACATCGCGGTGAACGCACATTGGAAGCATGTATTCGTCATCGCCATACTGGCGTATCATCCGGCGTGGTGGTATGGGGTGCCATTGGTTACACGTCTCGGTCGCCTCTTGTTCGCACTGACGGCACTTTGAACAGTGGACTTTACATTTAAGATATGTTACGACCCGTGGCTCTACCCTTCATTAGATCCCTGCGAAGCCCTACATTTCAGCAGGATAACGCACGACCGCATGTTGCAGGTCCTGTACGGGCCTTTCTGGATACAGAAAATGTGTGACTGCTGCCTTGCCAGCACATTCTCCAGATCTCTCTCCAATTGAAAACGTCTGGTCAATAGTGGCCGAGCAACTGGCTCGTCACAATACGCCAGTCACTACTGTTGATGAACTGTGGTATCGTGTTGTAGCTGCATGGGCAGCTGTACTTGTACGCGCCAGCCAAGCTCTGTTTGACTCAATGCCCAGGCGTATCGAGGCCGTTATTACGGCCAGAGGTGGTTGTTCTGGGTACTGATTTCTCAGGATCTATGCACCCAAACTGCGTGAAAATGTAATCACATGTCAGTTCTAGTATAATATAATTGTCCAATAAATACCCGTATATCATCTGCATTTCTTCTTGGTGTAGCAATTTTAATGGCCAGTAGTGTAATTACCAACAGCTTTTGAATAGCAGCCGAGGGAGCCATATATTGATGTTGGCACTATTGATGAATTCGTCAGGTAGTTTGTACGTTGCTATATTGTTGGATGCTAACAGGGTTTGGAGGCTGCTTGGGAACTCATGACCAAGAACCCGAAGATTACGTGCAACTCGGTTTACATGATACGTGTTCCGACGACAAGTAGAAATATGTGGTTTGTGGCTTCATCCTCTCCGCAAACGCATAGAGGCCTAGCGCTTAGGCTGACCTGAACAACAGAGGTGTTTGCTGAACTTTCAATGATTAAATTTCAGCTGTGCTAGAACTGTCGTGATGCTCCGTGATGTTTGTGTTGGCTGGCTCTGAGCACTATGCGACTTAACTTCTGAGGTCATTAGTCGCTTAGAACTTAGAACTAATTAAACCTAACTAACCTAAGGACATCACATACATCCATGCCCGAGGCAGGATTCGAACCTGCGACCGTAGCAGTCCCGCGGTTCCGGACTGCGCGCCTAGAACCACTAGACCACCGCGGCCGGCGTGATGTTTGTGTCTTATTATAACATGGTTCTCTTGGAATCATGGATGAATTAGTACATAGTGACTGCTTTCGACGTTAAACTCCAGGAACTATTTCCTCAGATCCATATCGGTGTTTTATATCAGTAGAACTACTTTACAGAAGAAAGCTTTCTTCGGTTATGCGCGATAAGATGGTTGTGCAAGGTAACGTGAGTCTAAATGCAGCCTGCACAGATACAAAGAAGAATCATTTTCTCAACATTCCAACAAACGGGAATAAACGATATTATATGTTACAAAAGGAAGTGAGCTATGCTACACTCAGCACTTCGATTTTTCAGAGTATAGGTACGGATTTGAGAAATAACAAGAAAACCTGTGATCGCAAGCATTGTCGTCGATCACCTGTAAAGCTATCAGCTTTCAAACTGTTACCATACAGCGGGAGAAAAAACCAGAGACGTTGCTTCTCGGAATAATGTGCCGAATGCCACAAACTTGCGGAGGCTGCTAGCTGCCGCTCGTCGAACGCGCGTAGTGAGAATTCCGACGGCGAGAACGACGCTGCTCGCTTCCCGGAATAACGTGCTGAGATCGGCCGAGCGTGAATGGCATGCAGCGCGGCTGCTGTACCGGGAACTATTTGCTTACTTGTCCGCGCCGAGGTATGCGGCGTCAGCCTGAGTTTGGCCGTAACAATCCGCTGCGGCAGCCCCGCGGACTGGCCTGTCGCTGGCGCGCCCCGGCCGTCATTACGTAAGGCGGACCACGGTCAGCTTTACCACTCTCGCTGTAATTCGAACGGCACCATGCCGGCACGGCTGCCAACCACTGGTAATGACGCCCGGGCAGCTGAGCGGTCCCGGCCTCTACTGACAGGAACTCGCCTCCAGCTGAAGTGCTGCCTCTTGTGAGCCGTGCAGCGGAGAATAGAAAAAATGCACAAAATTGCCCTGGTACGAGTTGCAGTTGCTTTCCGAGGTTTCCATTCGAGCTTCATTATGCACGAGGGCTATTCAGAAAGTAAGGTCAGATCGATAGCGAAATGGAAACTACAGTGAAAATCCGATGAAGCTTTGCATAGATACTTTGGGAGGTGTCTCTGGTATAACCATCAAAAATTGGTTCAAATGGCTCTGAGCACTATGGGACTCAACATCTGAGGTCACAAGTCCCCTAGGACTTAGAACTACTTAAACCTAACTAACCTAAGGACATCACACACATCCATGCCCGAGGCAGGATTCGAACCTGCGACCGTAGCGGCCGCGCGGTTCCAGACTGAAGCGCCGAGAACCGCTCGGCCAGATCGGCCGGCGTACAACCATCGATCAATCACAAGTCGCTCATTTCAGTTCTGAGCGCACAATGAGCACGTAAAGACGTCTACAGAATAGTGTCTCCCGCCAAGTACGAGTGCGTCTGAGAGGTTTCGCCTGATGTAATGCAGCCGACACAACGTAGCCGTTATGCGTTTCCTTCCACGTGACAATTCTCGACCGCACACTGCAGGGGAAATGAGCACGCCCCACCAGCGTTTTTGATGCAAAGTGTGTGACCACCCCTCATACAGCCCGGACTTGGCTTCCTCTGATTTTCATCTCTGTTCACATGAACCGCAGGCCATGAAAACAACATTTTGACACGGACAACGAGCTGCAGATCAGCATGGGGAATTGGCGGAAAAAAACAGGCGGCTGCCTTGTATGACTAGGGTATTGAAAAGTTGCTTAATGCCATTACGAATGTCTCAGTCGCTACCTCCCAAATTTCATTATTCCAGGTAAATTCGAAGTACGCTGTAGGTTTTGAAGAGTAAGTTTGCGAGTTTCAAAATTTGTGACGTACATCGCCGTATCTTTTGACACTGCACTGAATTAGACGCTTAAATCTTGTACACTGCTAATGTGCCGTAAATTTCTATTCAACAGCATGATCCTAAGGGATTTCATTTTTACCGAAAGGTGTACAGGACCCTAAAACGAGATATAAGACAAACGTAATTTAAGAAAGAAAGTTGTGTAGCCACACTCATGAGGAGACGTTACGATTGTGTCGCAGCACGAGGAACAAGTGAGGAGCGACATAAACGCAGCAACTTTCGATGAGTGAGGCGACACCAATTTTTTCTTACATTCCATTTTTGTCGATGAAAACTTGTGGTAACAGGTGAGAGTGAAGTGAAAAACGTACGGAAAACAACGTATACATGGTATCCCAGCAGGAATGCTCAGTATTTAGGTAAATGACGGGTATGATCATGGGAAGCAAAGAATTGTCGTAAACATGGGCTCTATAATGTATGCCTTAATAGCTATGAGCACTACTTCATCTTTGATGATGCTGTGGAACAGATCTCTGCTACTACAAACTCTTTGTTGTCCATAATTTGGTAGGTGGTAATATGGACAAAAAAAATTTTTATTCTTCGCATGTGCTGTAAAATACATACATTAAGAGCTATGACCATTTGTTCAGTAGAAGACATGTGTTTCACAGTATTGAAGACAAGCAAGTGCTCACTGCTCTTAACGCTTGCGTTTTAGAGACAATGTTTACTAGGCTTCTTCTGCTTTCAATTCGCGTTTCTGTCATATCCCCGACTATTCACCATTCCTCCTGGGACACCATGTATAATTGCAGCCCACAAAAGAACTCACCTAGGATTTAGATGACGTGCAGTCAAGTCACAAAACTGATAAATGTAGGCCAGCCTGTATAGTCCCATCTTTACAATTAATGCCATCTCAGAAATGAAACGAGACCCATTATAGTTGGCATGTAGGTGTCGAAACAAATTTGGGTAAAGAATAGGAAAAAAGTTCATTTTGTTTTACAGAAGGCAGAGTTTAAAAAAAAAAAACCAAATTATCACTCCCTAAAGTACCGCCTATCTTCTACGCAGAAGCATTTGCTATTCGAGTAGCAGTGACGTGCGGTGGAACTGTCTCACCGAAGAGTACCCTTCAACCGTTGCAGTAGACTAGTGTGAACCAGTCGCCTCAAAAACTTACAGGAGATATCAGGCAAGAAGTGAATTAAAAAACAACGACGTTGGCCTCTCAGGAATAATACTCAATGAACATGTAACCAGACTAGTCAAAGAGGCAATGAACACACCACAAACAAATAATATCAAACCATCACGAGTTGAAATCAATGGTATTATATATAAAAAAAAAGCAACCTTTCACCAGTGGGAAAACCGGTGGATTCAATCCAGAATTATAAGAGACAAAATTTATTCCCAAGTACAAGCCTGTGCAACCCGAAAACCTTGCTCTACATCGTTTCAAGCAAATATAATTCAAATAACATTGTTTATATGGATGAGACTTAGTCACTGTTCTTTTCTAGTCGTCTGCATCGAATCATGATTAATGAATTGTGAGTATGAAGGCACTTCAATTGGATTTTTGAATCATATGTTTTCCCCCACAGAGGCACGACAATAACTGAAAAAGAGGTGCTGAATCATTTAGTTATATCTGGCAGCCAAGAGCAACGAACTGTTGACTACTTGTCATCCACGAACGATATGGGGTATATGAGATATTAGCTAAATTATTATGTGACTGTAATATTTACGGCCGTTTACACAAAATACCGGCTCCGCAAGTGGAAAGACGAGGAAAATGTTGATCAAAAACACAGCTCAGGTTTTAAATAACCTACCGTGAATCACCAAGGCACGCTGACATGCTGCTTTGAGGAGAAGTATAGCACTATTGCTCGAAGTTGTGTTTAGTGATTCATGTTCAGAGACTGTGTTGCTAACAGTTAATAAACGTATTCCCGCATATCATACCATGTTTGGCTACATGATGAATCAGTAATACGAGTATACAGGGCGTATGAAAAAGTATCAGATATTCCTACGGGAGGTAGGGAGTTGCGGGTTGCCGTGTATGCGTGGAAACTCACGGAGTAGAGCTCCTTTTCGTCGAAGTCCAAGTGGCGGAATGTGTACTTCACGCGGTTAACAGTTCCGTGCGTGGCATGAAATGCAATGCAATTTCCGTAACATCGCTCTCTCTTGGCAGTCTATGATATTGTCACTATGACTGAAAGTACTTGTGAAGACATTTCTAGTTGACTGTTCCTATTACTCCGCAAATAGTGAGTGCTAAGTGGGAACTGTTGTCTTCTGAATTGAACTAGCGGATCTGTGCTTTGCAGCATAATCGCAGGAAATGCTGTGACTGTGAGAACGACTGAACTGCAGGAACTAAGAGTGTGTCGGCATTGTGTCGTATTTTGTCTCTCTTGGTGGAAGGATCTGCATCCCCGTCAGTATTAGGCGGAAGCAAAGTAGACCACTGTTGACAGCGCTCTCGCTGGCGGTTGGCAGCTGTCGACAGATGAATTTGACTTGCTGGTAGACATGGCGGCGGAAGCAGAAGGTAGTCCCTATTAGGACGGTTGATATTTTTTAAAATATCGGGTATCCTATACATCGATATTTAAAGGAATGTCATTACCGCCTATCGATAAATCGGAAACGTATCGATGTTTAGATATGCCGATATGACTGCCTACGAAATTATCGGCTGCATATTGCAAATATACTGCTGGTTTTAGAGCTGTGTTGTTATGTATTGATTTATTGTTAGATATTCTGTACATCAACGAGCTAGCAGCCTGCGTATCCCTCTTGGAGCAAGAAATGAGAGGAAAACGATGCGCGTTCGCGCTTGGTGGGAACCACTTTGCCAACAATCGTAGCTGCATGTAAGTGGCACAATAAAAGGTGTTCGATGGGTCCATCATTCGGTTTCGTCACATATCGGATTCGTGCGGAACACACCATGTCGTCTTCTCTGTTTTTTCTCATTTCTGCAAACGCTAGCGAAGCTTAGTGTCGAAATTGCATAGTGAAGTTAAACGTTATAAAATGGTTCAAATGGCTCTGAGCGCTATGGGACTTAACATCTGAGGTCATCAGTCTCCTAGAACGTAGAAGCACTTAAACCTAACTAACATAAGGACATCACACACATCCATGCCCGAGGCAGGATTCGAACCTGCGACCGTAGCGGTCGAGCGGTTCCAGACTGAAGCGCCTAGAACCGCTCGACCACATCGGCCGGCCTTAACGTTATAGTTCCTGTCGGTAGCGCCGATTTCGTCAGCATTTCCCCTCACACATCTCCGTCCAGTCTTGTCATTTAGATTTTTATTCATCATTTTTAGCAACTGCCTTTGAAGAACGCCGATGCGAAGAAATAGCACGCTAGTTGCGTTAAAAATTGTTTCTCTCTCTCTCTCTCCTTCTTCTTCTTTCTTTCTTTCTTTCTTTCTTTCTTTCTTTCTTTTTTTTTTTTTTTTTTTTTTTTTTTTTTTTTTTTACGCAACTGGTATGCTGTTTCTTCACATCGGAAATCTTGTTATTCCATTCACAGCAACACACCCCCAGTGCAATCGGACTTCTTCTTTGTGCCACCTACAATGTTCATTGCACATTTTCGACATCTTCGGGAATGCCATTTTTGGCTTTGTTTTGATGATTTGGAAATGAGTCTTGGCCCTAAACTAGTCATCGAATGAGTGAAAAGTAAATAGTGCAACCTGGGCTGGTTTTTCGTTCTACTGAGTTAAAGGTAAAGACTGGACGTGATGAAAGCTCAAAAAGTAGTAAGACTTCTTCACACAGTGAAAGTAAAATTATGTTCTACTACGAGTCCCAAAGAACAGTTCCAATTATTTACCGAAAATTGCGAAAAAGTATAATATAAAATAAAAATATCGGCACTCGATATTGCCATTTCGATAACTATATAACGGGGAAGGAAATTTCGCGGGTACATATCGATAGTATTTGGAAAAATATATTTTATCAGCAGCCTTAGACCCTATTAGCGAGCACCATCGCGGAACTCAGAAGGCGCCTGGAGAGTGATGTACCTGTGTAGTGGTACACTCTGCGGTACTGCTGTGGACGTCTTGAGCCATCTACACAACACATTGTACTTGACGTTTGCAATATTTCCTAGCTTTGGACAAGAGGACAATTGCTACAAGAGAACGTTATAGACTGACGCACTTTGCGCGATTTCGATTCCTGTTGCTCCAGATAGCATCTTATATGTTGGCAAGCGAGCGCCTAGATTCTGTTTTTTTGTGCTAGCAATAGGGAGTTTACCGATAAGTAATAGTTGTCATCGGAAAGCGGGGATTCCACGAGCTACGCGGCATGTGGCAGCGCAGTTGCGCACGCCGTGCTCCGGCAGGTGCGGCGTGTTTACGTGAGCCTCTCCCACGAGCGAGGAATGCGGCTGCCGCTGCCGCTGCCGCCACAGCCGCTGGCCGGCCCGCGTTTCCGCCTCGCTGGAATGCGCGCGCTCCGCTCGCAGCAGTGCGCGCCACGTAGCGCCGCCCGGCTAAGTAATGGCACCGGCTTCTGGGGAGCGCGGCCAGCGCCGACACCTCGCCTCGCGGCAGCCGCGGCGCGCGCCTCTGCGGCCGTACTAGCGCGTCACTCGGTACTGCTCGTAAAAGTTAGGCGACGTATTTGTCAAACTGGATAACCGGCAGATAGAATTCGCTGGAAAAGTCTGGTAACTTTCGCGGAGTTCTGAAAACTGGGGGGAATCGTGATAGACTCTATAGGGAGTTGAACTCTTCGTTAAAGGAAAGGAATATTTTGAGCAGTTTCATTTCAAATTACTGTCTGACACTCCTCCGGAAACAACCAGCTATGGAGTCGCGCAAGGACCCATGGAAACGACCACACTTGTTTTTCAAATTCGCTGTTTAGTTTGTCAAACAAACACACAGATGTACCAGATAAATTTGTCAAATTTAACCTCACTGTTGAAGCAGCTATCACACTGTGCGTATTGTGTCGCGATTTATTTTGACGCTAGACAACGATCAGTTTGACTTTAAGAAACCAGACTGCAGTTCTAACGTTGCGGTTGATAATAGAAGCAAGACCGAAGAAAAATCAAGACACCTTCGTAGGATATGTCGAACTAGAAAAAGCGTTCGACAATGTAAAGAGACGCAAGATGTTCGAAATTCTAAGAAAAGTAGCGTTGAGCTGTAGGGAAGGACAGTTGATATAAAATGTGTACAAGTACCAAGACGGAATGATACCAGTGAAAGAAAAGAACGAAGTGCTCGCATTGAAAAGGGTGTAAAACAGGGATCTTCAATCTATAGTAATGACGGGAAAAAAAACAAAGGTTCAAGAATTGGGTTAAATTTCAAAGTGAAAGAATATCAGTGATAAAATTTGCTGATCACATTGCTATCCTGAACGGAAGTGAAGAAGAATTACAGGGTGTTCAAATGGCTCTGAGCACTATGGGACTTAACATCTGAGGTCATCAGTCCCCTAGAACTTAGAACTACTTAAACCTAACTAACCTAAGGACATCACACACATCCATGCCCGAGGCAGGATTCGAACCTGCGACCGTAGCGGCCGCGCGGTTCCAGACTGTAGCGCCTAGAACCGCTCGGCCACTCCTTCTGTATTATACTGTAGCGGTTCTTTCTATGTCGGGGCAATTTTCCTTGAGCTATGTTACTTGGCAGAGGCACCACGTGCGAAAGTCACTTTCGTCCTAAAGTTTTGCACACCACTGTATATATTACATTATCATCTTCAGGCAACACCACTCAGTCCCACTTTCATTGCCACGTTAATACTGGGTAGCGTAGCGGAATATGCGCTGTTTGGTGGTTGGTTGGTTGGTTAGTTGGTTGGTTGATTTGGGGGAAGGCGAGCAAACCGTGGGCTCATCTCGTCCCATCGGATTAGGGAAGGATGGGGAAGGAAATCGCCCGTGCCCTTTCAAGGGAACCATCCCGGCGTTTGCTTGAAACGATTTATGGAAATCACGGAAAACCTAAATCAGTTTGGCCGGACGCGGGTTTGAACCGTCGTCCTCCCGAACGCGGGTCCAATGTGCCAACCGCTGTGCCACCTCACTCGGTAACATGCACTGTGCTGGCTTTCGTAGCCTCTATATTAATCACATTTCACTTCTTCTAACAAGAAATCTTTGTACAGTTTTGAAGTATGTGCTGCTATTTTTAGTTTAAACCGTTTGTTTCGTTATTCCTGTACACAGAGATATAGGCATGGGAATGGCCTTCTATCGGGAATAAAACTTAGCTCCGTGATCAGATGCTGAAGGTATCCGAATCATCCTCTGCCAAAGGCGACATTGGCTGCAGTGTGGAGGGGCGTACGATAAACACTCCCAACGTTGTCAGGTTTCCAATCTTTGCGGCCGCTAATTATCATCTAGCTAGCTATCTGGCTCATGAGATTGAGTGCATCCACTTATCGGCGATAGCGAGGTTCAAACCCCATTTGCGCGTCTTTATTTCGATTTTCATAAATCGTTTCAGGAAAATGCAAGGCTACGACCCATTTCCTTCTCGGTCGTAGCCCGATAGTAGTCAGGCCGCAGTCTCTAATGGAAATCAGGTCGAAATGATAAACAGTAACGTTATTTCTATTTTCAGTACTTAGTCTATTCAGATTAGTGCTGCTTTCCAGAGAGAAACTTTTCATTTCGAAGAAATGGCGTTATATTGACCTACAATACGTCCCAGAGCTGAGTGGCGCACGCTTTTTACAGAACTATAATTTCATTCATAGTCATAGCACTTGATTAACTCGTGGTCTCTTTCTGTCGTTTGGAACCGTTCGCTGATAGTCAGACTTACGATAATTCCTACGATGCAAAACGTTGCAGGTGTTCCACCAGGCTTTCAAACCCAATTTGTTTTTAGCGATTTAGATCAATTCCTGAGTCGAGAGCTGGAATGGCGATGGAAACGGGGTGATGCAAGTACATATTATGACTGAAAGGTACATTTAGGAGCGGAAGTTTCAAATTTCAAATTTCTCTTCATTATCTACTCTTTCGAAATCATACTAATCAAATCGATGGAAACTTCAGCGGTTCCTCAAAAGATGTTCGCCATACTCCGACTGCCAGAGATTTTGTAAGCACCATACACAGTATCTGTTACAAAAGCATGAGTTGCTGTTGAACTTTGTATGTTGGTCGTCGTATATTCCGTTCTGAGCAGGAATCTTTATATGTTTTCATCTGCAAACTTCGACAGCAGTGTTTTGTATAAATCACTTTATAGATATGTGACCTATCATAGCGAGGAGCGTTTGGTGTTTTCATTGTTCTTTTACAGGCGAAATTAGTACTGAGAATTTCATATTCGTCATCTGTGATGGGTTGCTTTAAGTGTCTAATAGATTTTAATCGCTCCCTCATTGATTAAAGTCTCCGTTTGTTTGGTGCAGATTTTGGCATAAATATTAGTCTCACTGTAATAATGACGCTGCATAACGCACGGTTTAATGAAAGATGCTGTGATCTTTTTCGCCGTACCAAAACTTAGAAAAGTGATTGTTAACATCAATGTGGAGTACATTAGAAACGGAGCCAAATTTTGTACTGAACAAGGATGGGGAAGGATATAGGCAGCATTGTTATTCTAAGGAAGTATACCGGCATTCGCCTTAGAGATTCTAGAAAACCACGGAAAACTCTAATCTAGAAAGGCGGACGAGGACTTTAAACCCGCTGCTAACGAACGTGAGCCCAGTGCCTTGATCATTGCGCCAACTGTCACGGTGACATCTTAAAGTTTGGTGAACGTGGTTATAAACGAAGCGTGAAACAGTTGGATAGGGTAGAATCTATTTGGTTAACTCTCCGGTGCGCAAACTCGAGCTTTGCGGTCATCTACACATACGAGCAAACGTGGCGTCGTAAGTAAATCTTTCCTTGTGAGCATAAAGGTGTTACTACCTACAAACCATTCACAACTTACAACGATTTTCTGATCAGAGTGAAATTCACCGATACATCCACTTGTGTACCAGCTAATTTGGATTCTCGATTGGTCAAGCTGACAGTTTTCCGAGGATTTCTCCGGTAGAGGCATTGTCAAAAACAATGGCTCGCTTCACTGGGCGTTAGGATTCCGAGGCCAGGCGGAGAAATCCCAACGATTCGCGAGACGCCTAAGGCGAGTTGTGCCGGCAAAGAATGGGGGCTGCCGTAGGGTTTCGAAACTGTGTCCTCGGCAGCGGCGACTCCCACGCTGACCTTCACAGGCGGCTGAACAACTGGCCGCGGTAATGCGGCGGGCAGAGCTGGGCCGTGCTGTACTGGTCGTGTCGCGAGCTTCCGCTACCCGCCCGCCGTGCACGCTCTTTAAATTACCTGCCAGCTGCTCGTCATTCTGTGATCTCAACACTACCTGGATGGGCAACTCCAGTCTCTGAACGTACAACGCCTGCGTGCCTGTCGTCTGCTTCCCACACTGTAAGGCAGTTTGGCAAAAAAAATTATCATCAATTGAAATGGCAGATTACTGTAACCAGTCGCAAGTTATTTTATGTCCAGTACACGTATAAAAGGCTTAAACATCCGTCATCTGGTGGGTTTATGTCAATTAATAAGGCATGTATCTATTGTATATACAATTTTTGGTTAATCTGTAACAGGGTCTGGTAGCAGAAAACGAAAAACAAAACACTGTTTTATGAGAGGCAATCAAATGAAAACCGAGCACTCACCACAACGGGACCATGGAATGGTTCCATTCAAAAATAATCACCACACGCGTTAAGACATTTATCTCAGTGGAAGACGATACCGTCAATTCTCCTTAGTGGAACGCGGTCGGCTGGAGACGGATCTACTACCGCACGCACTCTTGCGTTTCCTCGTCCGTTTGAAACTGACGTCCTCGTACGTCTTTCTTTAAGTCGACAAAGTTGTGAAAATCACGCGGTGAACGATTCGGGCTGTACAGAGGATGTTGCAGTGTTTCCCAACCAACTCGCTGAAGTGTGGGATGCGCGTTATCGTGCAACAGCGTGATTCTGTCCGACAGCATTCCTGAGCGTTTTTATTTTATGGTGCGTCGCAGTTTCTGCAAAGTGTCTTCATGGCGCTGCGCATTGTTCGTGGAACTCGACGAGCAGAGGGCCTCTACAGTCGACGAAGAAGTCATCGTGAACTTACCGGAACTTGTGTGAACAGCTTTGGATTTCCTTGGCGATGGAGATGTGGGATGTTTCCAATGTCGGCTTTGACGATTGCCCTCCGGCTCGAAATGGTGGCACGATGTGAGGTCATGGAGACCTTCTTCTTCGAATGCAGGGGCGTTGACCACTGAAAGATATTCAAACTTATTTTACCGTTCACTCATAGAAATCAAAAACGTCCACATAATATTGAGCCTTGACTAAAACAGTCTTCTGTTGTTTTGTCTTCTGCTATCAGACAATGCCGCAGGTTACCCAAAAGACTTACATACAATACACGCATGTCTCATTAATAGACATAAACCCACCTGACGATGGAGGTTTAACCCTCCAGAGCGCAAAGTGGACATGAAATAACTGTGACTGTTGACTGTAATTTGTAGTTTTAACTGATATTCATAACAGCCACGATGAAAAAAGTTTTGATCAGTCTGTAAGTGATTGAGGTCAAAAATTTAGGGCTCATCTCGCGATCATTGGCGTTAGTTTAGTGTTTTTTCTGTGATTTTGTTGACAACGAATGATTAATCTGTGACGACGCTTGTCACTCTCCCCGGTGGCGGAACGTCGGAAAAAGCCACTGAACGTCGACCGAAGATCCCGAGATGACCGCCAACAGGCATTACGTCATTAGGGATTAATTACTCGCTGTTCATGAAACGCACTCCAGTCAAACGGCTTTACCACTTCGCAGGAATAGTGCCGCCCCCTGTTCGAAGAGATATAGCTGCGAACGAGGAAAGAAAGAAACTATGGAGGGCGACAGCCTACCTTCCCCTTGGCAGGAAAAAGAATATCAGAAATATTCTAACTGCTGGCTATGATGAGAAATGTACGACTTGGAAGTTCATCAGTGGAGTGAGATCTGGAGTTGGCAGACTGTTCATCATATGCTTCAATACCGGCTATGTTCAGCCTTCTGCACGGATGATGAACTTATCAAGGAACAGAATGTGGAATGGAAGTGGCCAACTCTGGGCAAAAGTAATATAGTTATAACTGTGTATAATATGTATGTTTCTTATACGAGAATAAATAAATAGTACTTAAAAACGGGGAAGCGTCATGGGAGCGCAGTATTAAATTGCTTCATAAGAAGACGCCCCCACAACCAAAATAATTCCTTCCTTCATATAAGCTAATTATTTTGCGGTCTCTCTTACATTTTGTTCCTGTAAATGGCAATGAAAATTACGATTAAATTTGTTGTACACAATTGCGTGAAAAAATCCTGATAACTTGGCATTTAATACCCTATTGAGAGAAATACCCTATCACATTTGCAGTAAGTTTCTCTGTGATTCTGAATAGCAACATACTGTATGTGCTCGGAGGCAATGCATTATTTCAGATACAAAGTATGAAAGGATATATTTCGCTTTCGATCGTGAGGGTGGTGTCCTTAAATGAATGACTAAGAACTACTTCCGCGTTCCTTCGTAGTGTATCATCAGCAGTGGCGTGTTTGAGTGAACGATGTGAACTTCGCTGAAGAGGCTTCTGCAGTGTTTGAGACTCCTCATTTTAAGAATTACACGTACTTAAAGATTCGGGTAATACAGCATCTGCCGATCTGTACTGCATCTCTTGATGTCGTTTCGCGCCACACTGATAAGACAGAAAGAACATTATGGGCACTGCCCACCGCAGGATGGGATACTGGCTCGTGTCGTTGCGGGCACATGACGCGATAATGAAAGACCATAAGCGCAGCATACATGAAGGGGAAATTATTTTAGCGACGACGAGAGGCGCAACTGGGGTAAGTCACTGATGCAAGCGACCTTGACAGAGGGCAGGACGTTAAGGCCCGGAGCCTGGGAACGAACATCTCGGAACCGGCGAAGCTGTTCGCGTGCTGCTGTCGGGAGTGTTTGTGGAAAGTGGTTGAAGGACGGCGAACCCACGAGAATGCGACAAGGTGTTGGACATCCACGCCTCATCACAGAACATGGAAGTCGTAGGCTTGCCCGCCCTGTAGAGCAGGGTAGATGTGACCACAGAGTACAATGACAGCGGAGACAATTTTTTCCTTAGCACACGGTTCAGCATAAATTGTTGAACAAGAGGCTACGCAGCAAACGACCCCTGCGTTTTCCCATGTTGACCCAACATATCGTCATTTGCGATTGCAGTGGGGCGGGATCATCGAGACTGGCCCGTGGATCAACGGAACGCGTCGCGTGACCGGATGAAACTCGTTTCTTGTTACTCCAGGCCAATGATCGTGTACGGATACGCCGTCATCCAGTTGAATGACAGCTCGAAACAGTGCTTGAGGAGCCTGATAGTTTAGTCACTTTAATGTATTGGCCACCAAATTCACTTGGTCTGAACCCGACGGAACACTTCTGGAACGCTGTTGGCCACCATCTCCGCGTCCACGAACCACGGGCCCGTATTGTACCGGAATTGTGTAGACCTCTGGTGCCAGATATCTTCGGAAACCTTACAAAGGGTTGTCTAATCCATGCTGCCCCGAATCGCTGCTTTATTAGACCCGAAGGCTGCCCACCTTGCTATTAAACAGTTGGTTTACATTTTTGGCTTATCAGTATATAAATAAAGCCGTAAATTAAAATAAAGCAGAATAAGTTGTATGCTTGTCAGTGTGCAGAACTGGAAGTGTTTTATTTTGCATTGTAGTCTCATTACGTGGACAACATTTTGTCGTACGATGATCTTTGGCCGACACACTGTTGTTCGACATAGGTTTAGTCAGAAATCTCTGCTTACAATCCAAGCACAAAAAACTGGCGTCAAATCGTCATGTTGCCCGTGGCTGAATCACTCGTACTTTTGACAGACAGTGGTGGCGCCGATTTGCTAATATTCCGCTTTAGCCCAATCCTCAACCGAATTAACCGAAAATACACTTATTTTACAACATTCGGAGTCTGCTTTGTTTCAATATCTTAATTGTAGGTGGCGGTTGTACAATTATCACATTACCAAGAATTGCAAACGTTGTATACCCTACTTAAAAAAAAAAGAAAAAGAAAAAAAGAACTGTATAATACTATTAGTGCCGTTCTCTACTACTTTTATATCGATTATATTTGCCGCAGCCAATTTTCTACAATAAGAAGGAGAAGAGAAAGAAAGAAATAGTGTGGTTATTATAACCGAAGCAAAACAAATCAAAGCTATTCGTGTACATAGACTTTTCTGTAGTTCTCGGTAGTAACCTGTACCACGGAGTTCCGCTGTTCGTTTTCTCAGCCAGCCCGTTTAGCACTTGACGTAATGTCACACACAGATTAATGAAATTATTTCTGATAGCATAGTGTGAGTCGTCCTTCGTTAGTAGTTTCGTGTGTTGTCTCATCTGTGTGTGTCACGCACACAGACTGTACGTGTTGTTGAGAATGTAGGAAGCTCTCGCCAGCCAAGAGTTATCTCTGGAATGTCGGAGATAAGGCAGTAACTTTATCGCTGTGTTCTCTGATTCAGGAATGTGGGCATTTTCGTCTAACGAGAGACGTGATCTTACTTTGCCTCCTAAAGTGTGGGACGTTAGCCCACACCTACAGTCGAGTTTACACGTCTTTTTACAATTAATCTTAAAAAGTTTTTATTTTCTACTGTGTATGTTTCATGCATCGACAGAGACAACTTTACAGTTTATGCACACTTGTGGTCGTCTGCCATAAAGGATAAAATAAACTTGGTTGGACTCAGTTTGCTATTATATTTTGCTTATGACCCTATTTAATTTTTCCTAAATTGCGGGATGAGTGCTTTCTTTCATTTCCTCCTCTGCGCTTATGGAAAACTGATGCATTTCAGTTCCTTGCGTCGTTTTTAGGGCTTCTCAGCATATGCGTGTGACATGCATCGCCTTTTGACATTTTAAGAAATTATGCCCTTGCCTGTGGAACGGGGAAACAGAGACTGTTTCTGTCTGTTTGTTTCTAAGTAAATGTGAGCAAAATAACAACAGACGCAAAGCAAAATACTGGGTCATAAGCGTAAGATAACTCTGTGTTTTATATGTTTGCATCTGAGATAATACTGATTCTTGGCGCAGATTTCTTAGTCACATGCCAGAGACCGAGAATTTGCGGACCCAATGACCGTATCTCTTCTAGGACAGTGGCTCACATGCAGAAGATAACTTGTTTGCATCACAAGAAAAAATACTGTTGCATCAGAACTTTCATCAGGGGGAAGCTTCATTTCACTCATGTTTGTAATATCGTCTAGTAATGCCCACGGTCGAAAACAGTTTCAGAATGTGCGCTAAAATTCATTTTTACGTGCTTCTGTTATTTTTAGACATCTTTATAAAGCTTTGCACAGTCAAAATGTGTATACCGTAATTTGTTTTGTTTGACTTGCAGGTATACGAAGCCACAGACTTTCGCGGACTGCATCGGGAACGAACTACCTCTTGGCTGGGAGGAGGCGTATGATCCACAGATAGGATCATATTATATCAACCATGTTAATCGTAAGTATAAACATTTTTTGTTTTTTTTAATATCTGTTGACATAAATTTAGGCGCTGTGTTCATCGTAAAATAAACGTATGTATACAGATGTGATGGAAATAATTTTTGAAAAACAGAAAGGTATCCATAACAGATTCTGATGTGTAGCTTTATGTAAAAAAACAGTATCCCAAAAAACTACTTGTGGCTCTATCTGAGTTTTATATTATTGTCTGCTCGAACGGAACAGCCCTTATTCTTTTTTAAGGATGTTTGGAGTAGAGACTCCTTAGGCAGGGGTTAAGTTTTTCATGTGAAACATACTGCACTTCTATCTGCTGCACAAAGGTTGCAGAAAGAATTAAGTGTTAATAAGCAAAATTTTCCAGTAACTATATGCTGTAAATAGGAATAAAAGTTCGCACATACTCTCTGTACATTATCAACAATTAAAGCATGCCTTCTGTAGATTTAATTATTAATAATTTTGCCCTTATTCTCTTAACAAATGAACGGCTTTGCGTAGTTGATTTAATAGTCAAATTGTATTCACTAGACATCAGAGCAAATTTACATCTAATATAACCAGCTATGGATAGGAAATGGAAGGTTGTGTAGCTTTGGCTTCATCTTCATCTTAGTTAACTAGTAACTGTAGTCTTTTAGATAGCAAGTATTAACTTTTCCCTGGTAGTTCAAATGCACACACTTCCGCGAATTCGTCGCTGATTAACTATCGTTTACGGCCATAGCGCCAGCGTGCTGTATTTGCGACCTATGGCCATCCGGAAAAGTTTGCTCTATTCTTCGTCCCATACCCTGCTCTGGGCTTATTCTCGGATTGTTATTAGAAGCCTTATCCAAAAATAAGACCACTTATCTCCTTCTGGTATAGCAAAACGCACCACTCGTGGGAAAGTCTCTTACAGCTCGTCAGTAAGCACACAAACGAAACCCAATTTATGAACCTGTTGAGACAAAGATTCGGAGGAGGAATTATCTCTTTGGGACTGCGATTAGGGCAAAGGTTTTTACGTTTTGAGGTTGATAGCGGAGGGAAGATATACCGTGCATGCTGAAAGTTGTGGCCGCAGCCTACTAGGTTCGTTTTGGGGTTAGACTTTTCCTTGACTCTCTGTTGATGTGCAGTATTCTCGGTGGACTGTTAAAGAGTGTTGCGAGACTTCTTAAAAAATGAAAAAAGAAATAGGAACTGCTGTTTGAATTGTCGTATGAATGCTGAAAATTGCAATAGATGAATTGGAAGGCATCGCTACCTGCAGACATGCCAGCAGAAGTGAAAGTTACCCTTCGAGTATGTTAGTCGGCTCGGGCCAGGCTGCCCGAAGACGCTGTGCTCCTGTAAAAGTTGTTGCTACCGTTTTAACATTGAGGTACAAACTAGGTATCATTGTTCTGTCACTATTTTTTTATGGAGTATAATGGGTGTTTTTTAAAGCCTTTTGCATTAAACAGTTCCACTGGTAGGGACTGAACATTATCACGGCCATCACTGAGACACTATTTCGTGTCTTGGTCAGTCGACTTTGTGGCCTGTCTAGACCGTCCTGATTCTGATTGATGGTAGAATTTGGAAATTTGTGGTAAGTTCCTATGGGACCAAACTGCTGAGGTCATCGGCCCCTAGGCTTACAAACTACTTAATCTAATTTAAACTAAATTACGCTAAGGATGACACACACACCCATGCCCCAGGGAGGACTCGAACCTCCGACGGGGGGAGCCTCGCGAGCCGTGACAAGGCGCCGCGCGGTTACACCGCGCGGCTGTGTTTTGTTTTAACGTATTTTTGGTTTATTTGCATTAAATCACTCTCTGGTTTCATTCAACAAAGGATCTGCGTTTTCTACATCGTGATTACTGTGTGCTGGCGGCTCTTGTTTTAGGTATTGGACGACTTGCTTTTGTGCTTTCTTTCCCTTAGCGTTTGTCAGATGCACATTCTGATGCCACACTCGTCAGGGCAATGTAGGTGAGGGAAGCCATGTGCGCAGTCTGTCTGCGTATAATATAAACTTTTGTTACTCGTTTTATCGTACTGAAACTGTTTTTCTATCATACTCGTATTATCTGAGGCGGAAGTTGGAGGACCAACTCAGTATTTGCGTAAACAAGAGTGGGAAACCGTCGAAAGCCATACTAACACTGGCTAGTTTAGCAGCCCATGATCATTAATCCGCCGCGCGTATTCTATCAGTGGTGTCCACTTCCCCTTTTCACAAGCTAGCGCAATGCGTGTCACATTTTACGAGCAGGTCAGACCAGTAGTTGTACAGAGTGTCCCAGGAGGAATGGTCAGTATTCAGAGATATTAGAGAAACGCTCATTTGAGGCAAAATTTCTTATGGACGTATGCCCTTTACCGTATGGTTTCCGAAATAGAACACATTTAATAAATATTGTTATTTATGGAAGTGGTGGCTTTACGCACAAATGGATAAAATCGTATTTAACAAAGACAAATTTAAACAATGTTCGGAAGGTAGAAAATGTTAGTGACCGGATCTAAATCACAATAAGTGTCCCACAGGGTTCAATATTGGGTCCACTCCTCTTCCTATGCCAGAAAGCCGTTCCGGGAAAAGAAGTTGAAAGCACCGAGGTAGGTTGAGCTAGAATAAAATTTGAAAGAGGTTTGGTGGGTAAGACACACAGGCGCACACTAGCGCAAAAACAGAGGTACATTTAAAGTGCTCTGTCTCAGAAGCCATTCGGATTAGGGCATGTGTCCATATGTAATTATTTGCTTCAAATGAGCGTTCCTGTCATATCCCTGAATAATGAGCATTCCTCCAATATTGAGTATTCCTCCTAGGACTTCCAACATCGGTCCCTATTAAAAGAATCCAAAGTTCGTCAGCAGTGAGCGAACAAACGGGCAGAGGTCGATGACGAAGAAAAGGCACTACGTTTGCTTTCTGGCTGCCGTTCGCACTGGTACCGCGAGATACATCATGAGGACCGCGTAGCACGCGACCTTTGCCCCCATATCGCCAGGCGAGTGCTGATGTCTTGCACGCGAACCCGGAGTAATGACGCGTGTGTCACGCCACTGTTGGCCGCGTTCCAAAGGACGCGCGCTCACTCGCTGACTGAGGCATGTGGGATAGCGGCAGCATCCGACGTGACAGTTGCCACTCACAATCAGTGCGACGCCGCCTGGCCCGGAATTTATACGTTTGCAACGACGATGTGTGTGCAATTTCTACTCTCTGAAATACGTTTTGTTGGGCGTAATATCTGTAGCAGCAATTAAACACGCAAATCTAGTATATATATATATATACATATATATATATATATATATATATATATATATATATATATATATATATATATATATGCTAACCGTGCGGGCTGGTTCCCCTTATTCCACCTCAGTTACACTATGACCGCGATTGCTGGACAAACACTGTCTCCACGTACGCGTACACCATAATTACTTTACCACGCAAACATTGGGGTTACTCTCGTATGGTATGACACGTTCCTGGCGGTTCAGTGGGGGCCGAACCGCGCAATAACCCAGGGTTTGGTGTGGGGCGGCGGTGAGGTGGGTGGACTGCTGTGGCCTGTTGTGGGGTTGTGAACCACTGAGGGCTACGGCTGGGACGAAGCCTCTCCGTCGTTTCTAGGTCCCCAGTTCAATACACAATACACAATTGCCTCTTAATCTGAAATGGAAGCGTAGTGAGATTATTTTCAAGCAAAACGCAATGCTCAACATTCACTGATGACCACTGCGAGATTGATTGTCACTTAATAGCTTTGCGGGTACTTTAAGCGGTGAGGAAAGTATATAAGCGAAGCAGAGACTAATGGGGAAATAGTAAATTGGGAAATTCTTGGACGTAAGCGACTTTCACAAAGGGCAGGCAGTTATCCCGGCACCGGGGTTGGGTTATCTCCTTACTGACTGCCCGCAGCTCGTGGTCTAGTGGCTAGCTTTGCTGCCTCTGGATCACTGGGTCCCGAGATCGATTCCCGGCCGGGTTGTGGATTTTCTCCGCCCGGGGACTGGGTGTTTGTGTTGTCCTCATCATTTCATCTTCATCGTCATCATTCGTGACAGTGGCTCGATTGGACTATGTAAAAACATTGGACTGTGTAAAAAAAAAAAAAAAAAAAAGTGTGTGAAATCTTATGGGACTTAACTGCCAAGGTCATCAGTCCCTAAGCTTACACACTACTTAACCTAAATTATCCTAAGGACAAACACACACACCCATGCCCGAGGGAGGACTCGAACCTCCGCCGGGACCAGCCGCACAGTCCGTGACTGCAGCGCCTAAGACCGCTCCGCTAATCGCGCGCGGTGGACTGTGTAAAACTTGGGACTTTGTACGGGCGCTGATGACCGCGCATTTGAGTGCCCCACAAACCAAACATCACTATCATCCGTTCTGACCAAGCTCATCGGCTGTTCGCGTGCTACTATCGTGTGCTTCTGGCTAAGTGGTTGAAGGATGATGAGACTTACGAGTACGCTACAAGGCGTTGAACATCCATGCCTCGTAACAGGTGGAAGTCGGAGGCTTGCCCGTTCTGAAAAGCAAGGTAGATAGCGATCTTTGCGAGATCTGGCGACCGAGTACCCAAGTGTTTCGAAGTCCCCCCTTCAGTATACATTGTTGAACATGGGACTCCGCAGCAAGACGAGCTTTACGTGTTCTCATGTTGGCTCAATCATAAATACGACTGCACTGGGCACGGGATCATCGAAATCGGACCATGGATTAACGGATCGTGTCGTCTGGTCTGATGAATAATGTTTTTTGTTACATTATGTCGAGGATCGTGCCCGGATACGCCGTTATAAGTGCGAACAGCTGTTCGAAATATTCACCGCGACACGAACACAGATAGTGGTGGCAGTATTATGCTAGGAGAAATATTCGCCAGCACTTCCATGGGACCCGTGGTATGAATCGAAGAAATCATGATAACTCTGGACTGCGTAAAATTGTTGCGGACCACCTGAATGCCTCCGTGCCTGATTTCTTATCCGACCGCAATGGCATCTTCCAGCAGGATAACTATCGGTGTCACAAGACCAGATTAGTACTACAGTTATTTGTGGAGCATAATAGTGAACTAATTTTGTTGCCTAGGCACCAAATTCGCCTATCTGGGCCTAATAGAACGTATCTGGGACGCTCTCGGACGCTAGCACCGCTCTCTCAAAACACCGGCCTGTAATTTATGGGGACTGCGTGACCTTTACGTAGCCATATAGTAGCACTTAGCTCCGGAAACCTAGCCGAATTCCCTTTAGGCCTTCCCCATATACTTCACCTGTTTCCATTTCAACTGCATAACAATCACATTGACGAAATCAACTTATACCTGTTCTGTATATTTATTTGCCCTCCTGTCCCTTTTTTTTCTCTTGAATACAAAATTTAGTTTTATCAGATGAACTCCACACTTTTTTTTTTATTTTACTTTCAGTGTCAAGCTGCACTTCATTTCCATTTGCACTATGTGCATAAATTTGTGTATTAGTGCTCTCATGATTAAGTATCGCAGTATTCTTAGTGTAATCGGAAGAATCTAGGCAGAAGATTTAAATATTAGAGATGGTTGTAGCAAGCACAAACAGTTTAAAATGGTAGCACTCGCAATTACGAAAGAAATCCTAACCAAAAGTGATCACGTACAAGCAAGTGATAGTTAGCAACAGCAAAAGATAGGGATCACCTGATGATGCCTATCAATCACAACTACTTTTACCTCCATCAGAGCATACTGATTTTATTCTATCGTAGCTTGACGTCATCTGTGGCATTATTTCTTGCGGTGATCGCTGTGCTGTCTTAATACTTTGGCTGTGGAATGCGGCTAATCTCTCCACGTCGTGCTCGAGTGCCTTTGAAGAGTAATTGTCTTCGCTATCAGAAAGTCTCATTCAAGAGCATCGCTATCTTGATTTCCAATCGTACCGTCTCATATCGGGCACCTGTTAAGCCGACTCCTTTACCGGTGTTGACATACAGAATACTGCCTCGACGCGAAGTCTTCGCTAGTCAAATTTTGGCAGTAGAAGGCTCATGACGGGGGTGTCTCAGAACTGGTAATTAGAACTCTCTTCTCTAGACATTCGTCAGAGGAACCGAGATAAAAGACACGTGTAAATTTCACTTCAATGTAAGTGACCTTAAAAAAATATATAAAAAAATAGCCGTGTGTGTTAAAGCGTCGCTTCCGGGTACAGGGAGCTACGCCAGCCCCTGATCGAATGCACCCGGCGGATTTACGACGAGGGTCGGTGTGTCGGCGACCCTGGATGACGCTTTTAGGCGGCTTCCCACATCCCACCAACTGAATACCGGGCTGGAACCCAGGTCCCGCCTCAGTTACACGGTTAGCAGACATTTAGGAAATTACCGCACACTTTCATATGAAAACGCTACTCGCAAATAGTTGGAATACACATATTGTGTCTCGGGAGGGGGGGGGGCGGGGGAGGGGGGAGAGCATCCGGCCACCCCATTAAATTAACCGTGCAAAATTTGTTAATAACCATGCGCCGATGCGGGGCGGGCATAAGAAGAATATGTGATGAACTAAAAAACTTATAAAAACATCAAATAAAAACTTAGCAAAATTTCTTCGTATATTTCAAGTGCCGTTAAATGCAACATTGCTCGAAGATTGACGAGGGACAATTATTTATACCAGAGAGGTCTTGTGAATGTCACTCATGTTACTGCTGAGCGTCTTAGATGGAACTATAGTCGTTTCAGTTCCTCCGTTCTAATGTTGCCTTTCTACGTTGGCTGTACCTGAACGTAAGCGCTTTATTAATAAAAAAATAAATCGAATATTTGCCTTTTTGGTCGGCACTTCCGAATCATCTCGACGGAAAGTGCTTAGATGTTCGTCGTATCGGATGTTGCAACAGGAGAAACACCAGAAGGGTGCGTCTTTGTCATTACACTCGATTAAATAGTCCGAGCGAAAACTACTAGACGAAAGCTTTAATAACTGAGATCGCCGTTGCCTTTCTTTGTTCCGGAAACGATAAGCAGTGCATCGTAAACAAGAAGATGTGTACACTAAGATGTAATTGCTCTTGTAATCACAAATATTTACTAATTAGATTTTAGACCTAAACTACTGTATCCTCTTGCACTCTTAAACGTGGACACATCGGACCTTAACTCGTAACCGTTCAGTACACTAAGGACAGTTTACATGGACCACTGTGCCGAAAAAACTGAACCAAAGAAAATGGTTTTCGATTCGTTAAAGTCACTAAATTCGTGGCAAAATACGGCAGCGATGCTACCGTTCATACATAGTAGTTTTATTTTCGAAATGTCTTTAAAAAACGCACATAACTGTCGCCTTGACATTTGAATATACCAGTATATATTTTTCCTTTGTGAGAATTTTGATTGCAGGACAGTGGGTGAGGGAGTAAGATTTACCTTGAAAGTTTCATTCTAGAAGATTTATCGTGACTGTCGGACAGTGGAATGTAGTGCGGTGCTCAACAGGGTCTTGCAAATGGCGCGGTGGTTGCGCAGTCACATTGCAATGGTAAAACTACCATGCGTCACTCCCATCTAGTGTTGGTCATATGCCAACTATTTCATCTCTTCGATACAAGGAAAAAAGATGTAGTACCATTGCTGACATCTGCGCTTGTGGAACGTACTCATAATCAATCATTCGATTCTGCGAGAAGACAGCGTACCGTACAGTCAAGATGTTTCCTTACCTTGATGTTTTTGCCCTGGGCAGAACAGAATTTCAGTCTTCTATTGTGGAGACAGGGTTCTACTTTACGTAGTTGTCAAAAACTGATGCAGAAACAGCTGTAATTGCTTTAGTTAAGTTGTAGATCATATTTCATAGGCTTCCGAGCAGTTGGAAGCGTCTGAAATCAGGCCGCCTTCCGCGGTTACAGAAATGTTTGCCGTTCCGAAATCGTTTCTAAGAATAAATTGAAGTGAACGAAACTGGTGGCTCAGTTCTCTGGTAGTTCCCCTGCATCCACTTGACGAACTTTCAACATCGTTGCCGAAAAATAGTCAACCCGATGTACACTAGGCAGAAACTGATATTTGTATGCACGAGGGATGGACTAGTCAAGTGCACTCAGACTGACGCGTTCGGAACAAATTATAAGCCAAACCATCCAAATCCGACAAGTTCGGAACATTTCATTTTATTCCAAAAGTAGATAATTAACTTTCGTAGCTCGATGATGAAAAGTCGAATGTGTGGAAAGAACACACGTACGTACGCAAGCACGCATCCCCCCCACCCCACCCCCACCCGCCCACAGAGACACACACATAAGCGCGAGTGCGCGCAAGCATAAGCGGCTGAGTAGGGCTAGAGTTTGTTAGATGGCACTACAGGCCTCTCGGCTGTGAGTTAATGACGAAAGCAGTAATAATTGTGTTTCTTCTGCATGTGTAAACATCTTCTATTCTCTTCATTTATCGCTAGTGAGTGTCACAGCACTTATGTATGTGCCTTTCTTGACAGCTCTGCGCCGGCTGGTGTGGCCGTGCGGTTAAAGGCGCTTCAGTCTGGAACCGCGTGACCGCTACGGTCGCAGGTTCGAATCCTGCCTCGGGCATGGATGTGTGTGATGTCCTTAGGTTAGTTAGGTTTAAGTAGTTCTAAGTTCTAGGCGACTGATGACCTCAGAAGTTAAGTCGCATAGTGCTCAGAGCCATTTGAACCATTTGACAGCTCTGCTTTTGTCTGGAACGGTGTGTAGAATCCGCCAAAGGCAACTATGGGTAATGTAAAATAAATCATCTGTTCTCAGAAAGTTAGTAATACGTTGGAATGGATTCGTGCCATTCTCAGGGTGAAACTGATGTCGAGGTATTGTTGAGGCTAGGTGTGAGGCTACTCATGTTGGTCTTTTTCTGGAGCAGTTTGAAATAGCTACTCGTGATAAGTAACATGATGCTCGAAATGATATACTTGTTATCTTCGAGCACTCAGATTAACGGCACGCGTCATCACTGCACTGAGCTGATTACTTCATTATTTTCAGTTGCTGTCTGTGAGAGGAATGACTTGAAATGTAGAATGTAGAGACAACGGGGATCACATTTCATAAGTGTATCTGTGGAAGAAATCTTTCGACTGATATAGTTGGTAGAAAGCATTTTGGAGACGCGATACATAACTGGTGTCGGTGCTTCTTTTACAGGACTCTTGTAAATACACCCATGCCAACGAACGTGTATGAATAAAACATTGAAAAGTGTAGTTTACGGAAAGCCCTCATGAATTATACTCGTGGTAAACAGTCCTTGTCCGCCACGTGTCACATTACACCCAAATAAGTACGCGGTGGTGAGTGATGGAGTCAAAGTGCCACGACCTATCAGATATCGATTTAGTTCCCGCTATGACCGGAACTGTTACGAGCCTAATAGCGGAAGCTAAATATAGTCGTAGCCTTCCTTCAGAACCGTTCCGCTCATAATTAAGAACAAATGTGCATGATGGACATCATAATTCAGAGTCTCTCTGTATTTCGTATCGAACGAAACGAATTAATTGGTGTCTGGGGGTGATGCTGGTTGGGAAAGGGGGGGGGGGTGTAGTTAAACAATACGTCGTGTACTTCTTGAGTTAGCGCAGCATAAGCAAGAACAAATCTCAAAGCGACTCTCCTTTTATAAGTGTTTCCTCTTCTTCAGTATCATACGCGCACGAGAGAAAGCTGAGATTCGTATCAGGGGCAATCGTGATGGCTTAGTATCTCGACTACAGATAGACGTAGCTACATACCTCAACTAATTCTACTTCCAACGTACTGCTGCCACAGTGTATGTGGTTCCTGTGTGCGCTGCCTACGATTTTGCCTCACCTACGACGATTTCGAAGTTTCTCGTGCGCGACAAGAGGCGGAAATAAAGCGAGTTAATAAAACTCGAATAAGTAATCTTCTATGATTGAATTTCACTTAATATCTGTTTTAACTGCATCACCTTTCGTAATTGTATTCCTGTACGCTGTCGTCTTAGTTAGTGGGCACATTATACAAGAGCAGAGACAAACAAAAACTGTCGACAACGAGAGGGTGTGTGTGTTTCATGGAGTGGGTTGGTTGGTTGGTTTGGGGGATTAAAGGGACCAGACTGCCATGGTCATCGGTCCCCATGGAGTGGGGAGGGGTGAAGGAAACACAATCTCTTACAAAATGGAACTCAGAACAGATGACATACTGTGGTTATTGATCACCAAACGAACTAATGCTACCATTTTAAAATAGCCTCCCTGTACTTAACTGTGAGAGTACAGTCAGTGTGACGTTTGTACGTATTAATTGGGTCTCAGGTACATAACGTTCAGATACACGCGCATACTTTCTATATTCACATTTTAGTATAGTTTAACGTTGGCTGGCTACACGAAAAGCAAAGAACGTCACTAATGGAAGGTACAACACTATTGGAAGCTTTTAGAACCCGGGGTCATCTGGAATGTTAGTTACAAGGAGAATCGCGGCGGACAACGAAATAGTTTTCAAGTTTCACGACAAACGGCTGTGACTGCACTAGCTGCTTGTCAGTATCCATTACATACTACATGTTCTGGCATGATTCAAACTGATACTGATATTTTTTGGCAACACTGCGGGACTTGTACGCTGTTCACAGTGCTCTTTGTACTGGGCTGTGGAATGATATGTTGTAGTCAACAACAGATAAAATTTTTATTATGTATTTATACACCCTGACACGTTTTGAGCACTGTCTCTTCTCACATAAGTGGACAATACGAGGTCGTGCTCTGTATGAAAATATTTATGACAGCAGTTAATGAACAGCGTTGTTGATAACCAATTCATTTACATGAAATAGTGGAGGCTTACAACAATGCTGTTTTTTAAATTTCCACATCAGATGCACAAAGAAATCTAGGAACACTAAAAACAATATCTAGTAAGACTTAACGTTCCACATTACAAAGTTTTGTCGCATTAGTTTGAAGAGCCTCTCATGTTATGATGGTAACATACTTGGATCATATGGGTCTGTTTTTGACGAATTGCATCTCAGAAGGAAGAAATAGTTGGTGTAAACAGCATCGCGAATCGGAAGCAGAATCGAAATAGCCAGGACAAATTTTTCAAATGGCTCGGAGTACTATGGAACTTCTGAGGTCATCAGTCCCCTAGAACTTAGAACTATTTAAACCTAACTAATCTAAGGACATCACACACATCCATGCCCGAGGCAGGATTCGAACCTGCGACCGTAGCGGTCGAGCGGTTCCAGACTGTAGCGCCTAGAACCGCTCGGCCACCCCTGCTGGTATAGCCAGGACATCTTACGGTTAGCGATAGCTGCTCTTATGCACAGATATTGTCGGTCCCCCATCCTTTCCGAAGGATATTAAGTATTTGCACTGAAAACTAATGTCAGAGAAGCGAAGCATTGCTTAAATTTGACCACATGAAAATATGCAAATGATTTTGTGAAACTAAAAGTGCATCATTTGCGTTTTATTGCACTTTGAAAAGAGGTGCAGCTGTAATCCATTTGCGAGCCTGTCGAAGGAAGCGTACGGAAAACAAACGTTTGCGCCTAACGTTCAGTTACCGATGCGAAGTGTTAAGTTCAGGCAATTGTTTTAGTTTCTTGCCAGCATTTTCCTCGCTGAAGAATCGCTGGGGTCGGTAAGTTGTTTCGCGCTGTGGCGGTGGAGCTACAGTTTTACGGTGCGACGGTGGAGCAGCTGTGCAGGCAAGTAAAACAAGCCGCTCAGAGCTGGGAACGCCAAAACGTGGCGCTGCCCATCAGTTAAGCCCAGCCCGCAGAGGTCTCTGCTCTGGGCGGCAATACGTAACAGCGCCGGACTCAAGCTAAATATTGCCTCCGGCTTGCTGACATTTGATTCTAGCTGTAGCTTAAGGAGAAATGAACATGCATATGTCAACGCAGCAACTTATTCTGAACTTTGTAAACCTATTCGTGCTTAGTATTAAGTAGAATTAAGTTGCTATTTATCTAGTCGATTGTTAACGAAGACTCGTATGAGGAGTCTCTTAAGCCAGTGATATATCCATATTTCAAGGTTCAAACGTTGTGCAAGGTCTACAAGAAGTTCCCGTACTCCTGGATCAAAATAGTGTATGGCACATTGCACTGCAAAAGAAGAGCGATATGGGTAAACTAACTTATTATATTGACAACTCAGTGGAATTGAATGAAAGTGCTGTAGCATGTTGCAAGAAATCTTCCAGTCGTGCACAGAAAACTGGACGCCACATGGCGTGAGGTGAGTGTGACTGTAGCGTCAAATAGAGCTGGCCCGGCAACTCGCGGCAGTTGAAGGAACGTGAAAAGACAATGTGTGGCAATCAGCGAGCAGTTATGGTGCACTGTGATGCTATTCTTCATTACAACATAGCTAGAGACAACATTTGGATGTCTTCATACAGGAGCCGGTCGGCGTGACCCAGCGTTTCTAGGTGCTACGGTCTGGAACCGCGCGACCGCTACGTTAGCAGGTTCGAATCCTGCCTCGGGCATGGATGTGTGCAATGTCCTTAGGTTAGTTAGGTTTAAATAGTTCTAAGTTCTAGGGGACTGATGACCTCAGAAGTTAAGTCCCATAGTGCTCAGAGCCATTTTTGTCTTCATACAGGGAAGACACATCCGGGAACTGTAAGTAGGACGAACTGTGCGGATGTAGGCCAGAAGTTTGACGTAGCTCACAGCGTTGTTTCACGTGCACTGGTAGCGTTCCGAAACGTAGCAACTGCTACCCGAAGGAGAGGAGTTCAGCTAAATCAACAGGTGACTGCCACTTTGCGCCACGGGTAAGAAGGGACCCGCGTCAGACGACGGGAGCAATAACAATCACATTTAACATGACTGCAAGGCATGCAATCGCAGGCTCCGCTGAGCCACAGCGACTGCATGGGTGTAGTCTCTTTGCCAACCGACATGTCCTATTTCGTTGACAACCGCACATCGGCGGAACTGTCTGCGAAGGTGCTAAGAACAGATGGACCTGACTATCGATGAGTGGTTCAAATGGTTCAAATGGCTCTGAGCACTATGGGACTCAACTGCTGAGGTCATTAGTCCCCTAGAACTTAGAACTAGTTAAACCTAACTAACCTAAGGACATCACAAACATCCATGCCCGAGGCAGGATTCGAACCTGCGACCGTAGCGGTCTTGCGGTTCCAGACTGCAGCGCCTTTAACCGCACGGCCACTTCGGCCGGCATCGATGAGTGGACTCACGTGCTGTTCTCGGAAAAGAGCAGACGCAGCCTGAGGACTGTTTCTGGAGGTACCGTAATGCATCCAGGAGCACTGTCGAATATGATCGTTTTCGTACTCCATGTGTTGTTGTTTGGGGAGGTATAATGTTGCATGGTCATACTGACCTCCAAATGTGCGAGCACTGTACACTCGCCCGTCAGTGTTATTGTGGCACTGTACACCTTCGCCATGTACGTCTTTTATGGGGTGCATTCGGCCCTGACCTCATTTTTGTGGATGAGAATGCGCAACCGCATTGCACAGCGCATGCAGAGGAGCTGTTGGAACGAGAGGATATTCAGCGAATTGTGTAGTCTGGTAGTCCCCCTATTTAAATCGCATCGACCACGTGTGGGATACATTGGGGACTCTTATTGCAGCACGTCCAGTTGCATCCAGTAGCTGACAGCCACGCTGGTTGAGGAATGGACGCCCTACCGCAAGAACTTCTTACAGTCTTGCGACCAGCGAGGGAGATCCTTGTAGAGCATGCACTGCCGTCCGTGTTGTCTTCTAGCTGAGATATTAACCACGTGTGCGACTTGTCCAAAAAGAATTTCTATTAGAGTACGATTTTTTTATAAAAAAATGCTTCGTACGCATATCTCGCGACGACATCCAGGCACATATCATAGCATGAGAAGGCGAGTACCTTTCCAATTATCGCATAATTATTTCTTTAGAGCAGAAGAGCGCAGCTCTACTGTGTGAACTGCGAAATATCGCACATTCATCAAAAAATAACAGCTAGAGCGGATGCACAGAATTTAAAAACGGTACGAACAAAGCACGATAGGCTACATCTCGCTGCTCTACGTCATCAGATAGTTCAGTCACACATATCCGACTAAATAGTTTTATTTTCTAATATTTTGTAATGTGATCGTGCATTATCAGCTTCAAAGTAGCGATGGCTGTAAAGCAACTGTTTATTCCCCCAGTTTTACAAAGTCAAGAGGGAACTGGTGACTCGTCGGACATCCTGCAAAGGAACACGCCATCACTATTTATTTATATTTCTTTGCTATTTCCAGAGCCTTCCGAGTAAAAACTACATTCTCATCTTCTATAGCTCAGTTTGCTCGTTTATCTATTTCATTTTCTCTCTTGGCAGAAGTATGAAAATATTATTTTTACGAAAATTCAATTCAAAATAATTGTAACAATGAATTTAAATTGAGTGATTTATTTCCACCGTTGGATATTTTCTGCGTGCATCATTGAGAAAACTTGCCATTGCCATTCAAACTTTTCTTCCGGAAACATTTAATTGAGTTCCTTGCTATTACATTCAAGAGAATCGTACTGATAGAATCAGTTAGCCTAGTGTTAGCTATTGAGAGTAGTGAAATGGTAGAGAACGAGCGACATTTAAAGCTGTCAGTAAGCGACAATGAACATGGAACAAAACCTTCATTCACTCCTGTTTTTCTGTATGCTGAGATAGATCCCGAAGAATCGTTTAGCGATAGGTTTCCTAAACGAAGCGGGACAAGTCAAATCCGAAGGAAGCGGAGGATAAACGCTTAATTTTCCGTGTCCGTGCGTTTATTATCCTTGTTTGGATATAAAGGATAATGTGCAGTGGTTCCAAACTGTAGACTGTTCCATAGATGTTCTGTTTAAAAATTTTCCACAGCTGCTTCTGCAGCGCCGATGTTTGTTTCGTGAAAATTTTCTCGGAATGTAATTTCTTGTACTTTATGGAAGTTTGGCCGTATCTGATATACGGAGGGATCATGCGGAGTAAGTACAGTGCATCCATTCATGCGGTCCTGAAGTAGTTCGGGCAAGAACAGCCGTAGTAACGATTCTTGGCAAGAATTCATATATGCTCGCTGCAAGTAACCTGTGATAGCTTACGTGACGGTAAGAATAAAAAACTAGCAGGATCAGATCAGGTGAAATGTACTGACGAAGGAATAGAACTTCTTTTCACCCTGTGAGCCTCACGAGAACCGTGTAAAAAATGAGACGGTGCTCAGTTATGGTGAATTTACTTATGTCAACAAAGTGAACACACGTTTGTCAACGAACAATTAGAGCAACAAGTTCCCTTTCATTTTTCCCCACACAGTCCACACTGATCCATTTAATTGATATTGAGTAATCATTCACTAAATCCGCCCACATATTTATAGCAGTTTTTTGTCGTCAGCCCAAAAGTAGATTCCTAAATGAATTCTATCTCATACAGGGACGATTCACCGATACGGCGGTGGCTATTTCCTTCGCGTATGGTTTCCCATCTGTACGTTTCGTTTCTGATGACCTCGCTATCAGTGAGGCGTTCAACTTCAGCCGCCCTATATTACTGCAGATCAGATCGAAATAGAACTGGTGTTGTCTCATTACTGCGGTAACCATCGACTAAACACTATGCCATCGACTAAACACTATGCGAGAGACGAACTGTGTAGAATGTAGATTCTAGAAGCACAGCAAATTATTTGTCAGTACTTCTTAAACTGTTCTGTTGGCTATTTGTATTTCATGTACCACTGATAAAGTTCCTATTGATGGTTGTTCGGTCACCAATGAAGCACTGTTTGTTCGAAGTCAATAATTGTTGTAATTGTTCTGTCTGGGTCCTAAAATTGCTGTGATCGCTGTTACCCAGTTTCTCACAAACAACACGAAATTTGTTAAATTTATTATACTACGGGTATAGTTAACGTTGATACCATTTTCTTCAGACAGATGGGGTTTTACACACTTCACTCTACTACTGTACGTCGTAATCATCTCTTAAAATGCTAATATAATTCAGGATGCTTTGAGGAATTTCGTTTAAAAATATCGACTCTGGTGTCGAGTCGTCAGCTAATGACAGTACCTTCCTCGTTGACGTTATTCGCCCCAGATGACTCGAGCAGTAACACAATATTTTTATTGGCGTTCCTCAGGCGCTTGCCGCAGCGCTTCGTGATGGGCTGTTACCTCTCTCAGAGAGGCTCTGCCGAGACTTTTTTGGGAGCCATAATGTGTACCATAGTTATCATCTTGTTCTTATTACCGTCCCTCTTGGAAACCGAGGCTCTCGCGTGTCTAATGTCTGTTACGTGCTTCATTATTTCTTATTTTGGAATGGGGGCACGAATTACCTCGTCGATGCAGCTCGTCTGCGCCCCAGGCGATTGGGACTCGTTTGTATACACTTTGTTTATAACTCAAATGTTTTTACTGCAGCAGTTTTTCAAAGCAGGCACACGGTAGCAACTTGTAATAGCAACTACAGCCGGTACCAGCTGATGACTAATAATAGTATACGCAAGGAAGTGTCCACTACGTGGTTGTGATGTTAGGGTGTGCGCAAAAACTATTTTTCTGTTAAATCTCTCAGGGCACGGAGCTATGCTGATGTGTAGGTGTCTGAAATTAATGACGGATGTAATCTGACTTGCAACGCGGCTCTGAGGCCACGTTAAACTGTAGGTTGGCTGGCTAAGCCAGCTCTAAGGTCGGCATTCCAGCTTCTCTAAGACCATACGTACTAACGCAGTTTGGTGTTCATAACAACCTTGGGGTTGATGACAACCTTACCTATAAACTGTGTAGCGTTGTTCTGTGATAACCTCTTCACTAACTTCATTAGTTCTTAAATCGTGAAGTATTTTTGAGATTGGTGTTAGTCTTAAACAATGGAGTTTGCTGTAAAGCACGGTTTTAGAAAGCTTCGCTAGCGTGAAACTTTCCTCATATGATATTCTGCGAACCATGGGTGAAGGACAAGAGGCAGATTCTATATTCCAAAATTTCCGAAAAGCGTTTCACACTGTGCCCCATTGCAGGCTGTTAACGAAGGTATGAGCACACGGAATAGTTCACCGTGATATGTGACTGGCTAGAAACCAATACGTTCTCCTCGATGGCGAGTGTTCATTAGAGACAAGTGTGTCGTCAGGAGTGCCCCAGGAAAGAGTGATAGGACCGCTGTTAGTCTCCATGTACATAAATGATAGACGGACTGGGTGAATAGCAATCTGCGGCAGTTTGCTGATGATGCTGTGGCCTACGGGACAGTGTCGTGTGACTAGGGCCTCCCGTCGGGTAGACCGTTCGCCAGGTGCACGTCTTTCGACTCGACGCCACTTCGGCGACTTGCGCGTCGATGGGGATGAAATGATGCGTTCGCCAGGTGCAAGTCTTTCGATTTGACGCCACTTCGGCGACTTGCGCGTCGATGGGGATGAACTGATAATGACTAGGACAACACAACACCCAGTCCCTGAACGGAGAAAATCTCCGGCCAAGCCGGGAATCGAACCCGGGCCCTTAGGGACAGTCTGTAGCGCTGACCACTCAGCTATCGGGGGCGGACTACGGGACAGTGTCGTCGGTGGGCGACTGTGGGAGGACACAGGATGACTTAAACAAAATTTTCAGTTGGTGTAATGAATGTAGAAAAATATAAGTTAATGCAGTTGAGTAGGAAAAAGGATCCCGTGATGTTCCAATGCAGCGTTTGCAGTCTGCTGGTTGACACAGTCAAGTCGATTAAATATCTTTGCGTGACGTTGCAAAGAGATATGAAATGGAACGAGCACATCAGGATCGTAATAGGGAAGGCGAATGGTCGACTTCGGTTAATTGCAAAAATTTCAGAAAAGTGTAGCTCATATATAAAGGAGACCACATATAGAACACTAGAGCAGCACATTCTTGGGTGTCGCTCTGGTATTAGGATCCCCACCAGGTCGGATTAATGAAAGACGTCGCAGAAATTCAGAAGCGGGATGCTAGATTTGCTTCCGATAGGTTGGATCAGTACACAAGTACTGCAGAGATGCTTACTGGAACTCAGATGGGAATCCCTGGTGGGAAGGCCACGTTCTTTTCGAGAACAGTAGTGAGAAACTTTTGAGAACCGGCGTGTGAAACTGTCTCCAGAACGATTCTACTACCGCCAACATATATTTCGTCTAAGGACCACGAAGATAAGGTATGAGAAATTTAGGGCTCGTACGGAGACACATAGACAGTTGTTCTCCCCTCGCCCTGTTCGCGAGTGGAAGAAGAAAGAAAATGACTATTAGTGGTACAACGTACCTTCCGCCACGCACCGTACGATGGCTTGCTTAGTATATATGTAGATGTAGATGTGAATTTATATTATCTGTAACATCTCTCTCTTAAAAGAAATAGATCACTCTTTGCAGTTTTCATTTAACTCTAGTTCCCTCCCAACTGTTAAACTATTATGCTTGTTTGTTTTGGCCTTACTCTTTGTGTAGCTCATGGTGTGTAGTAATTTTCACTCTGATTTGATCGAGGAGGGGGTAGTGGGGAGGGATTGAACATATTTATCGTCAAACAGATGAACTACTAATTCGAAAATGGATGCAGGTGATGAGTATTGCGAAACACACTTCAAAATTCGATTTCTTCTTTTATACTTTTATACTCCCTATTGCAGAACGAGCTATGTCGTCCAATGATTTGCGTCGAACCTGTAGGGGGAACGTAAACAGTTCGACGCTCTGTCGAGAAAGCACAGGAGCGCGGCTGGATGTATCATCTCACAGAACGCTCTTTCTGTGTGATGGAAGGCAGCCGTCCGCAAGTTCTGCGGTCTGTCTCCGATGCGTTGCGAGGTTCTCCTTCTCGAGATCTATTTTTACGCCGCAATCGCGAAGTCCAGCTAAAAAGACAAGAAGAAATAGTCCTACAAGCGTCGCCGCTCATCTCTTCCACGCTGTCCGATTTGGTGCTCAACATTTTGTCGATATCTACGTTGTCGTAGAAAGGTTAGCTGCATCAATTTATGTCCAACAAAATCATGTTGTTGAGTAGGCCAGGTCTCTGTAGAAATATTTAAGGCGCTATTTTCTCTTTTTAAGAAATATATATGACACGACAAAATTATATATATGAGACGACAAAATTTTTGTTATATGGGAGTGGAAAATTCCTAAGTTCTCTAGTTTCGTAAAGGAGCACCGTCAAGATAAAGAATATAGCTCTTACAGTGTAAGTATTTTAAAATACGGAGATGTGTCTGCTCTATTACCCATCGACGTCCTTCAGCTGTAAAGGTCTGCACTTACGTACAGTCGATGTTTGAAGTTTAACGAATTTAAAAGATAACAGAAGCACCCTGTGACAAACTGTTATGACCATAAAAAAAATGGTTGAAATGGCTCTGAGCACTATGGGACTTACATGTGAGGTCATCAGTCCCCTAGAACTTAGAACTACTTAAACCTAACTAACCTAAAGGACATCACACACATCCATGCCCGAGGCAGGATTCGAACCTGCGACCGTAGCGGTCGCGCGGTTCCAGACTGAAGCGCCTAGAACCGCTCGGCCACACCGGCCGGCTATGACCATCACATTCACGTAGTCATAAGTGATGTGTTATTTGTCAAAAAAAACTAAACATTTGCTTGAAATAATATATGTGAACATATGCAATGCTGACATAGTCATGGTTCTCAAATCATCAGTTGTGTTCGCGTACGTTGTTTCACTACTTGGCATCTAAGTGCAAATGCAAGTGGTTAAAACACACGTAACGAGTGTAACCTGTGAACAGTGTACAACACTTTCGGCGTATCTGTACTGCAATAGTGCAATAATAAAAGCAACAGCGATCACATAAACATGATCTTTGTCACGAGATAGAGAACTTCTCCTGTTGGAGAATTAGCTCCTCGAAGTAGTCAGTCCTGGATATTTAATGTTCATAGTGCGACCGTATGTTATGATTTTAGCGTGGAACTAATCTCGTTTACTGCGTGTAGTTGCAGTCACGTTGTTCCCGCTCGTGCGAGAGGCGGTGACTGCGAACTCCACCCATCCTCGTGCCACCTGCTTTGATGGCTTGCTCGACCAAGGTCACTGGGAACCTGCAGCAGGTGAATTGCTAACTGTTGAGTCCCTGGCGCCGGAACTCTTATTTCTTTCTGTTATTTGTCAAAGTAGCGTGAAAATGTTTGCGGGTGATAACTAAAACAGGCGCATCACAGCGTCCGAGTAAAATGACGCGACAACTGGTTGTGCTCTCCATCGTTGAATTACATGGTACGGTATGATTCCTGTGGGCAAAACGTCTAATTCTGGACACAAATTCACCGTGAAATTCTGGCACTATTAAGAACCAAATGCAAAGTAGCGTCCGACAGAGGTGAAATGGTGCCAACAATTTGACCAAAGCAGCGCAGGCGCAGATGACGCTGATAGGGGAAGAAGGCCGTTTACATCGACCACAAGTGACAATGTCCAGCCAATAGAGGCAAAACATCTCAGGTTGGGGAGATTTTCCGACGATTAGGAGCTTCATACAGCGGTGACAGGGTGTGCCACTGTTGAAATATCGGCGGTTGTCGACGACGTCACCCAGCTGCATTCCCGTAAGTTACTCCAACACTACTCAATATTACTACTTATGAGCGCTATCTAATAATAGTATACCCTCAAATTTTTTTTCATACAAAGATATCACGTTGCCTCGTGAGTAGTTGGTTTACGTCCAGCTTTAAGGGTAAACCTTACTGTGGTCCTATCACACTCCTGATGCAACAAAATTAAGGACTGTTTCATAAACCACGGCCGAAGACGATTGTGACAGATGTGTGACACTGCAAAAACTATTTGTTTGTCGCAAAAAAAAGGATACTGAAGGTGCGCATAGATAGCCTCTGTTTTGAAAAATCTGTCGAGAAAAGTAAAACGAAGAGTAATAACACAATCTTTGTGGTTCAATTCGTTACTACGTGCTCGCGAACCGGGCTCAGAGTGAGAGCTCTCCAAATGATTCAACGTTCCTCTTGGCACGTTCACGCAATGTTCACGAAATGATTCAGAGATAGATGTCTGCTGTCTGGGTGAGCCATTTCTTCGTTGCATCTCGGTATGTGCGAGGAAGCAGGTTATTTGTAGCTGGAAGAATACACAAATTTGAGAATGGACAATGCGTAGATATTCAAAGACAATAGTAATAGCTGCTTGTGTATGACCCTTGTATCATACCCGTAACACAGTAGGGAGTAGGGGCACCTGAAGTGACAAGCTTTTTCCATACAGCGTAACTCTATATAGCGTGGGGTCAGTTAAGTAGCGATCAAAGATTCCGAATAATACAGAAATATGCAAGTCTCTTCGCCTCTGTTCATCCCAAACCAAACATCTGTACTTAGACAAACACTCTTGAATAGAATAACGACAAAGTAAGCACTCTTGAGCCAGTGACTACTGTATGTATGCAAAGTAGGGATTGTTGTGTAGTGTCAACTTCGTCCTCCTCCCCTTGTTTTTGTTCGTTCTTTTCTTCTTTTTCCTCCTCCTTTCTTCCTAGGCTGAAGTCCGATAACAGTATGCTTCAGTCTATCTTCAGGTTGTCCCTCCTCCATCTTTCCCGTGGACGGCCGGATGGTGATTTATTTTTGCGATTTTCACAATCTTCCGTTCATCCATATTGCCTATGTATTCTCTACGTTACTGCATTTTCTAACGTGCCCACTCATTAATGGAGCCAGTTTGCATTCTTTTCTAATAATTTCACTTCTCTCCCTCTCTCTCTCTCTCTCTCTCTCTCTGTATCTCCCGCAGTCTCCCCCGCAAAATTTTCATTTCCGTGGTTTCAAAAAGTCTTCAGATTTTTGATGTTTTTGATTTTGTATCAGCTGTGTACTTAATAATTGGTCACATCATTGTTTTGTATTTTCTTGCCTTTACATCTTTTCCTAGGTGTTTGTTTTTCCCCAAATTATATCATTTAAATACACTGCTACTTTGTTTGCTTTTTCTGTTCTTTCGCTAACTCCTTTGCGACATTTTCATAGCTGGACAATTCAATACCAAGTTATTTAAATGTCGTTACCTGTTAAATAATTTTCTGTCTAACTTCGATTTGCAACTAATTGGTTCCACAGACATTGTCATACATTTAGTTTCTCGAACAGATATGTCCATATTTAGGTTTTTGGGTGCCATGCCAAATATATGTAAAGGTTTCTGTAGATTATCTTCACTCTATGGTAGCAGAACTGCATCGTCAGCATAACAAATGATTTTTATTTCTTGTGCCCTTATTCTACTACTACTACCAGCCAATACCACCTTTATCCTCTCTTCTATTCGAGCAGCTGTAATAAAATATAACAATAATTGTATTCGGCGCCTGTTGAAGTTCGTCATTTGTAGCTATTATCTGCTGCTGGCACTCTGGACCGACGATGTTCCAAGAGTCTGTTGATATGAGGAAGCCGTTCGTGCCCTCGGTTCAGCAGCGCTACCGTGAATCACTGTCACGCCGACACACGTGCACGCTAGAATGGCGGAACTCGCACGTGTCACGACTGACGCAGGAATGTGCTGTGCCGCCAACCGAGCGAAGAGGCCGGGTGAAGCGACGCGTTCTTTCTTTGTGGTGTCCTCTGAAGCAGCTGAGGGGCGTCTCCAGTCCTGACAATAGAGGAAGGTCAAGTCTACAAGAGACAAGCACGAGAACTTCCGCAGTCGGTCACTGATATTCCGGCGGCGATGTTAATACGCTTATAACGAGGGTTGTAGTGGCTGTAGCATTTCTTTTGTTCAAGACGACCATACGACTCTCGACAAATAAATGGTGTTAGAAAGCATACACTACTTAAAGGAAATGCTACTGTCTATTGATAATGGTGAAGTAAGCAGACATACGAGTTGTATTACAGTTAATAGTGAAAACTGACAGGCGTTAAAGCGTACGCTAACAGAAGCAAAACCGTTTGGAAAACACGAGCCCACAAACGGGCTGTTTGCGAGGTAAGTACGGGTGTGTGGTTGTGACCCGACACTAATTTCCGTATGAAATACAGTTCTACTTAGTACAAACATGTCTGAGGTTTCACGGTGCGATTAAGCTCCATGTAATTGGCGTCTAATCTTAACCGTGGCCCATGTTTGTGCAATGTGGTCCGTGCATGATGGGGCACCGCCACATTTTGCTACTGATGTAAGATGACACCAAACGCGCCTATATGATCCAAGAAGGATAAGTAGAGCAGTTGAAAGTGCTGCATACATATGAAAATGTGTATACATTTCAGATGACTGATGTTGAAACTTAAATTTTGAGGCGTTTTTATTATATTGCTTTAGATTCCGTAGCTCAGTGGTCACTCAGTCTGGCTGTTATCTGGAGGATCATAGTTCGATTCCGGCTACTGCCAAGGACTTTTCCTTGGTGGGAGAGCTGGTACGGGGTGCACTCAGCGTCGTGATACAAGTTGAAGAGTTACTTGATATCCAAACGGATATGATACACGAATTGAGGTGATAATCATGAAAACAAAGGCGTTTTTCGTTTCGGCAGTACCTTCTCAAGAAATTTCAGTCACCAACTTTCTCCTCAGAGTGAGAAAATCGAATTATATATACACTCCTGGAAATTGAAATAAGAACACCGTGAATTCATTGTCCCAGGAAGGGGAAACTTTATTGACACATTCCTGGGGTCAGATACATCACATGATCACACTGACAGAACCACAGGCACATAGACACAGGCAACAGAGCATGCACAATGTCGGCACTAGTACAGTGTATATCCACCTTTCGCAGCAATGCAGGCTGCTATTCGCCCATGGAGACGATCGTAGAGATGCTGGATGTAGTCCTGTGGAACGGCTTGCCATGCCATTTCCACCTGGCGCCTCAGTTGGACCAGCGTTCGTGCTGGACGTGCAGACCGCGTGAGACGACGCTTCATCCAGTCCCAAACATGCTCAATGGGGGACAGATCCGGAGATCTTGCTGGCCAGGGTAGTTGACTTACACCTTCTAGAGCACGTTGGGTGGCACGGGATACATGCGACGTGCATTGTCCTGTTGGAACAGCAAGTTCCCTTGCCGGTCTAGGAATGGTAGAACGATGGGTTCGATGACGGTTTGGATGTACCGTGCACTATTCAGTGTCCCCTCGACGATCACCAGTGGTGTACGGCCAGTGTAGGAGATCGCTCCCCACACCATGATGCCGGGTGTTGGCCCTGTGTGCCTCGGTCGTATGCAGTCCTGATTGTGGCGCTCACCTGCACGGCGCCAAACACGCATACGACCATCATTGGCACCAAGGCAGAAGCGACTCTCATCGCTGAAGACGACACGTCTCCATTCGTCCCTCCATTCACGCCTGTCGCGACACCACTGGAGGCGGGCTGCACGATGTTGGGGCGTGAGCGGAAGACGGCCTAACGGTGTGCGGGACCGTAGCCCAGCTTCATGGAGACGGTTGCGAATGGTCCTCGCCGATACCCCAGGAGCAACAGTGTCCCTAATTTGCTGGGAAGTGGCGGTGCGGTCCCCTACGGCACTGCGTAGGATCCTACGGTCTTGGCGTGCATCCGTGCGTCGCTGCGGTCCGGTCCCAGGTCGACGGGCACGTGCACCTTCCGCCGACCACTGGCGACAACATCGATGTACTGTGGAGACCTCACCCCCCACGTGTTGAGCAATTCGGCGGTACGTCCACCCGGCCTCCCGCATGCCCACTATACGCCCTCGCTCAAAGTCCGTCAACTGCACATACGGTTCACGTCCACGCTGTCGCGGCATGCTACCAGTGTTAAAGACTGCGATGGAGCTCCGTATGCCACGGCAAACTGGCTGACACTGACGGCGGCGGTGCACAAATGCTGCGCAGCTAGCGCCATTCGACGGCCAACACCGCGGTTCCTGGTGTGTCCGCTGTGCCGTGCGTGTGATCATTGCTTGTACAGCCCTCTCGCAGTGTCCGGAGCAAGTATGGTGGGTCTGACACACCGGTGTCAATGTGTTCTTTTTTCCATTTCCAGGAGTATATATATATATATATATATATATATATATATATATATATATATATATATATATATATATATATATTGCTCCTACCTTCGTAGGGAGAAATGATCATCACAATAAAACAAGAGAAATCAGAGCTCGCACGGAAAGATTTAAGTGTTCCTTTTCCCACGCGCTGTTCGACAGTGGAACGGTAGAGAAATAACTTGAAACTTGTTCATTGAATCGTCTGCTAGGCACTTAATTGTGAATTGTAGAGTAATCATTTACTTGTAGACATAGTTAACACATCCTGTGAGCCATAGGCGGAGTGTGACACGGCGATGGGTGGCTCCTGACTGGCTCATTGCTTGCTGTTTCTCGATTTTTTATTTTCCTGTGGTGCCCATTGTGTGGCCGATTCTCCCCACAATTCGTAGAGTTATGTCATTCAGCAACGAATATAGTCGTATATTTAGAAACGTCAGACAACCAATGTTCAATTTGCCCATGTTGGCTATCATTTGAGACAAAGAATAGGAGATCCACACGGGTTCGAATATGTGCATAAGATTTTCCTGCGATTGTCTCACGAAGAAGAGGTTGTGTCGAGTGGGATGGGTGCGCTCCTTTTGTTTAGGAAAGCTGCCATCGACCTCGTCAAAACGTCGCCCTCCGGAGAGAACGGTCAACGCGCTCGCCTGTTGCGGCCGCGCTAACAGACTGCCTTTGTGTTTGGGCGCCCCGTCCAGAACAAAAGACGAGACAGCGGACAGGCGATAGCGCCGGAATGCCCGTCGTCCGGCTATTACGGTTATCACGGGCGCTCGATAAGGGGCATTCCTGCGCCGCTTTATTCGGCACGCGTCGCGTGCTCTGCTGCTCGCCGGCCGTCCCAACACAGCGAGCCCCGGCACCTGGGTTCGCGCGTCCTTTCGACTCTCCGGTTGTGGTTGCGTTTGTAAAAAAACGTGCCGTAATGTTGGTCTGTTGCTGAAAGAATAGACAGTGTGAACTTTCCGGGTTGTCGTTTAGTCTACTCCTGTGTAATGGGATCACTTGGCCGGCGATGCCTCCGCTCGCCCACATACCGCTGTTATAACCCAACGTGCTCTACAATGTGTCGACATCTTGCCTTGGCTGCTCGAAAGCAAGATCTGCCTCCAATCCAGCATATACGGGACATCATCGGATGGCAACTCCAGCGTCACCCACAGACAGCATTAACTGTCCTTTTATTAACCGACCAGGTGCAACAGCCACGGATCTCCATCCCACATGCTTACATCCGACGCCTGTAGAACAAATGCAAACACGTTTGCGTGCTTGCATTCAACATTCTAGCGGTTTCTTCGGTTATTATCTGTTGCTTACATTAATCTGTAATACTTTCAATGTTACTCGCTTAAATATATTACCTAGACAGATGCATTCCCGAAATTTCATTACGCTACATTATTTTATTTTTTGCTGCTGCGGTTTTTTTTCTGTCAGGGTAGTTTTGTAGTCTTTTCATTCCGTTAGCTTGACCATTTCGTCGTATAAAACGTAGAATCTTTATCTTCTAGCTGACAACTCCTAAAATGTCTGAATATCTCAAAGATGTTAGGAGCGCACGTCATTGGCTCCAACGGAAGTTCTGAATTCTTACTTCGCACTGAAAAACGCAACTGAAGTGACGTCACTGGTCGTGGCATACTGCAGCGGCACCGTAGTTGCACGTGTGAACACCCAGGCGCAATGACAATGCAGTTACTTTCTGCCAAGACACTAAAAGTTAAATTCAGTTGTAGGCCTACTTAGTGAAGCCACTAACCTTCCCCCGCAAGTGAATACAACCGTTAGATTGCTCCCTAGTGGACGTATTTCTAAATACCAAATTTTAGGCATTGCCTCTCACCACAGACAACACAGTGGCCGACGGCCTTCACTTAACGACCGAGAGCAACGATGTTTGCGTAGAGTTGTCAGTGCTAACAGGCAACCAACACAGCATGAAATAACGGGACGTACAATGAACGTATCCGTCAGGACAGTGCGGTGAAATGTGGCGTTAATGGGCTATAGCAGCAAATGACCGAAGCGAGTGGTTTGCTACCACCACGACATCGCCAGCGACGCCTCCCCTGAGCTCGTGACCTATCGGTTGTGCCCTAGCCGACTGGAAAACGCGTGGCCTGGTGAAATGAATCCCGATTTCAGTTGGTAAGAGTTGATGGCAGGGTTCGAGTGCGCAGACTTCACGAAGCCTTGGACTCAAGTTGTCAACTAGGCACTGTGCAAGCCGGTGTTGGCTCCATAGTGGTGTGGGCTGTGTTTACATGGAATGGACTGAGTCCTCTGGTTCCGTTGAGCCGATCATTGTCTGTAAATGGCGAAGTTCGGCTACTTGGGGAGATCATTTGCAGCCATTCATGAACTTCATATTCCCAAACAACGATGGAATTTTTATAGAAGTCAATGCGTCATGTTACCAGGCCGCTGTTGTTCGCGATTGGTTTGGAGAACATCCTGGACAACCCGAGTGAATGAAATGGCCACCCAATTGACCCAACATGAATACCATCGATTATTTACGGGACACAATCGAGAGGTCAGTTCGTGCACAGAATCCTGCACCGGCAATACTTTCGCAATTACAGACGGCTATGTACACAATATGGCTCAATATTTCTGCAGGGGACCTCCGAGGACTTGTTGAGTTCTTGGCACGTAGAATTGCTGCACTACGCCGGGCTAAAGGAGGTCCGATACGATGTTAGTAGGTACCCTGTGAATTCTGTCGTCTCAGTGCTACATCTGCATCGAAACTACACTCTGTCATCCATGCATTCAACAGCAAGGACTGATTTATAACGCGAGATTTTCAAAAACAATGATATGCTCGTTTCCAGTATTCAGTGAAACGCCCACATGATATTTTTCCCGAGTAGTGATGGTGCATTAGCGTTGGAGAACTCTTAGCTTTATGTAAACCTCCAACAATTACTGCCACTCAGTCCAGCAGTAGCTGTACACATTTGCGGGGTGCTGGGGAAACTCATCGCGAGGCCGGGAGCGGCTCGTGTCCCGACGGGCGAGAGAGGTGAGCGACACAGACGAGCCGCCACTCCAAGCCACGCCACACCGCCTGCTGGCTTTAAATTCCTCAAAAGTGCCGGCCGTAAAAATACCCGACGGCGGCGCGTCTGATGTAGCGTTAGAAGGGCCCACACTTGTCTGCGACAGCGCACCGAAAAAAGGGATGCCGGATGGTGGATGCTCGCCAGTGGGTCCGTATCTCTCACCGTCCTCCTGTTGCAGGATGGTTGCAAAAATCTTCATATTCTCTGTCTTCTGTAGTAGTCAAGTAGAGGAAACCGATGCATCATGACGTTACTCAATGTGTTTTCTAATCGCATTATTTCCTAATTAACAGCTTCCTGCGTTTGAAACCAAAGGTTGATAATCGATTGGAATACCGGCATGGATCCCCAAAAACAGATAAACTCGTATCAGCCACTTCTATAAACTACTTTTCACCCACCTTCTTGAAACCCTATTTCCGAGACCATTGCCCTGGACGAACATGGCGAAGATCCTGTGCGCATGGTTCATGTAAGCGAACATCCGCGCCACTATTTGCACCTGTAGAATTCAGCATGTTCACGCATAAAAACCGAATTTAACATTTGCCGCACCGTATATGAGGATCTTTGCCGCATTACAGGCACTCTATTAGGGAGGTGTGATAATCAGCAATATCCCTGTTATCCAAATGCTATTATCCGGCTTGAGAAATGTCCGTGCACAGCTCGGCGATTTAGAAAATGACCTAAGCCTAAAGTGTTATTATAAGTGGCGATCAGAATGTTTTTGGCCAGGCAATGTCGCCGTGAACACCGAGGCAATCATCCCACCGATGCAGCAGTTTGAACATACCCCTTTGGTAAAACACGGCACCCTGCTGCGTGAAGTAGTCCGTAACTGCTTACTGCACATTGTCGTCCGACAGGAATCTTCGACCCTTCAAGGATTTTTTTAAGGGACCGAAGGCGTGACCATCGCATGGGAAGATATCAAGACTGTAGGACGGGTAACGAGTGTCTCCCACATGAGTTGGCGTAACTTCTGATATTGGTTGAGACTGGCCTTCTACATTGACCGGCGTTTTGTGTCGAATAGCGACCAGCATGGAACTTGGCGTACCGTTCCACAACGATGTCTTTCGACACATGTGTTGCCGCATATACATTTTCCCTAGGATGTCTACCAGTATTTGCCAAGAAAAGAGTAACAGCACGTTGGCCCTGTTTGGACGTCTTTGGTATTAACGTCACCATAGATCACCTTTCCGCATTTACCACACGCACGTCGGAAAGACACGAATCCCACACTAATCCCTTGCCTACGTGTCGGTGCTTATATACCCGCATCGAAGTTGCGCTACGGTGCATATACGCTACAGCAACGCCCTCATAACGAAACTTTTTGATTGCTCTTTATACCACGATTATTTTTGTTCAGAATAAAAATCTATGATTTTGAAGAGGTTGGTAACGAAAACATCCTTGAGTGGTTAAATACGAGCGGAGATTTGAGCAGCTAATTGACGCGGATACTGTGAATAAAGTGCGTTCGGTAGAGCAAGAACGAAAACTAGGCGAGTGAGGAAACCGTTATCATGCACACCGACGTACTGGAGTGCGTTGATTAGTTAGTGGATTATGCGGGACAAAATTCGTTGACTATAGGCAATGTTTTTACTCTGCGCTAAACGAGAATCGTCGTCGGGGAAAAAGTAAATGAAAAACTGAAACAGAACTAAAAGGACGATTATTTTCCAAAATCGAACTGAGAGAAAGTGACACGAAATACAATGCGTTGTGTTGTAATTTTGTAAATAAGTTAAAACTGAATAATACAGTACTGATGGTCCACAATATTTATTTTATATTTCACTTGAGCGGCCTCTCGGCTTTCTATGCTAACTTCTGACAACATAAGACCAAATAGTCCAGACGACATGTTGTGAAAAATAAAGCAGATGACAGTCACCGGTAAAAAAACATGTGTATTTTGGATTATCCGAGTTCTTTTCGGTTATTTGTGTAGACTATGATCTGCATTAACCCGTATAATGGTATTATTTGTCATTATTTTTCTGCGAAAAGTAACTATCATACAGTTTTGTTCGCTCGCAGTGTCGGGCATTGAGGTGTAGCGGTGATGTGCGTGCCTTGATGGTGAAAGATCGCGGGATCCAATCTCACCCGGGACTCGGAATTTTCACTCTACTTTTTAACTTAGCATTCACCTCTCAGTGATGTGGAGATATGTCAGAAACGACGTGTGGTTCAGATTCCACGTTAAACTGTAGGTCACTTTTCCTTGGGAAGAAAAGTGGTGCGAAATTATTATAATATGTTATTATTATTGTTATTATTATATACTTGTAATTTAGTGTACACACCTCTCACTACACGTTTGTCAATTCTTTGCAGAGAATACAGAATACATCGATAGTGTACTAGGTAACATCGTATCACAGTGGACCTCAAGAGATACTTTATCTAAGACGCAATTCGCTGATTCAATTGCACCGCTATCTGCTTGTTTCTGTTCCTGAGCACTTGCCCGCTATAACTTGTATCCGTGGTTACAGAATGCACGCAGCTGGAGGACCCCCGCCTCGAGTGGCGAGCTATCCAGGAGGCGATGCTACGGGACTACTTGCAGACGGCGCAAGACGTCCTCGAGGTGAGTAGCGACTACTTCAACCCTCCGTTCCGCTTCGCGCGATCATTAGATCGTGCGTGTGCTTACTTAAGCTGCAGATACCCAATATATACTAAAAAAAAGACCTATATAGATCGTTAAATGAATTTCCTTATTTATTGCGCCGTTTTGGCTACTGCCACAATCAGATATCTGCAATTCAGATTACAGAAACATTAAGAGTGGGGTGCGTTTATCATACAACATCGGGCCACAACAAATTAAAAATGTTTTCTTAGAAGTTTCACTCACCAAAAAGTGTGAACTATGTAAACGACGCTCAGTGCCAATATTTAAACGTATATCTAATCAGAGTATCTGCTAACAACTGATTCAAAAATTACCAGCGGGAAAATGCCCCTAGGTGAGCACAAAAAATGCGAAACTGTTACTGATTGTTTAAAAGTCTCTGAGTGTAAACGCTGCCTCATTCTACCTTCCTCAGCTCCTTTAAAAATTTTCCCAAATATTTTGTCATGCGAACATATTCGTGCCTTTTTTTAACGTGCAGCTAACCTAAAATGGTTCAAATGGCTCTGAGCACTATGGGACTTAACATCTGAGGTCATCAGTCCCCTAGAACTTAGAACTACTTAAACCTAACTAACCTAAGGACATCACACACATCCATGCCCGAGGCAGAATTCGAACCTGCGACCGTAGCAGTCGCGCTGCTCCGGACTGAAGCGCCTAGAACTGCTCGGCCACCGCGGCCGGCTCAGCTAACCTCAAACTGCCACAAGCTCCCCAAACTGTAATTCATTCACATACCCTAGTCCATCGCTCTAAGTCGCTCATACCCATCCACTCCTATTTGACTTTTCTCACTACTTATTTAGCCGAATTCACTGCCATTAACTCTCTGTGTCTGTAATTGTCACAGCTACAGTCCCCTTCGTTCTATCCTACTACTATAGTCTCCTGTTACTGTCACCGTCCCCCTCTTGCTCTCTCTTACTGTTGATACCTTATTCCTTCCTTCCTAATGCTGCTGCTGTCTTTTCTCACAGTTACTGTCTCTCTCTTTCTCGTTGTCATTGTCATATACTATGTCTTTCATTATCAATAGCTCTCACCCATTTCCACTTTCTCTTTCTCTTTATTGCTCCACCCCCCTTTCCTCTTTTCCTAGCACTGTTCTATTACTGTCAACTATGTTTCACTTTTTATTCCCTCTCTTTCTCTCGGACTACCATTGTCTCCTCTGCTAGTTTCCCGTCATCCACTGTCCAGTTCCGTCGTCCTTTGCATCAGCGCAAGCGTCCTTTGTAGCTTGCAGCTCTGCGTTAGTGAGACATTTCTGTAATGTTTCGCTAATGCAGAGTTGCACGACCATTGCACTCCTTTCCTTTTAATTCCATACGCACAGTAATTGTGCTAGCTGGACTGCTAGTAGCACTTTGGAACTCATACGAGTGACTCCTCCCGCTGATTTCGTGGGATTTCTTACAACCGCACTCCGCAGCGCTCGACAATCCCTGTGCGTCAGTACGTGTGGTCTGCCTGGCGTTGATTTAGTTACGGTTGTTCCTTCGTGTTTCTGTGTTTCACAACCACAGCACCACCAGTCGACATGGGCAGCTTTAGAAGGGTTGAAATGTCACTGATGATACTCTGGTGATGTCCAATGACCAGCCCACATTCGAAATCGAGCTCTCCTGACCGACCCATTTTGCTATTCCCCACCCCCTTCCTTTTATACTGGGAGCCCACCTCTCGTGACATCTAGTGGTCAGTTCCACATTACGTAGGGCTGTCTGGGTATATTTGATCAGATGATTAGAGCAATTGGTAAGGTCGGATAGGGAGGATCCCGGTGCGCTGGTCGTAAGCGAGAATGCAGCTAGATGCGCCCGCAGCGGAAGTCCCGAGTCAGCTGGAGCAAGACGAGCAGCAGACGCGAGTCGCCGCCGCCTGCATCACCGCCCGCCCGGCAGACAGATGGGCGCAGGAAGCAGCAGCGGCGAGGCGACCCAGAAAGGGGAGCAGGGGGGGAAAGCGCTTTCCCACGGCCACGCGCCCCGCGCTGCGCCCGCTTCCGGCCGTAAATCCGACTGCAATCAGGCGAGCGCCCGAGCTCCGCTGTCCGCGCCGCCTCCACATCCCGCTCCTGCCTGCTCTCCCGAGGTGCCGTCGAGCCCGCCTCGTACTTCGACCGCTGACTCTGCCTACCTCGTTACAGTACCAAATACTACTATAACAGGGGATGTCGATCGTACACGAAACAATGGCAAGAGCGGAAAAACTGATAGAGACCGACCTTGGGGAAAATCAGTTTGGGATCCGGAGAGATGCAGGAGGAGCGCGCGAGGCAGTGTCGACCCTACGACTTATCTTAAAAAACGGCCTGAAGAAAGGCAAACCTATAGGTACTTTGTTGGAAACTGGCATTTTGAAATCGTGACTGTGTACAAAATACTGGTTGAATCTTGGAAAGGAGAAAACAGCAACCAGCCACTTGTAATAATGCTATTTATTCACATACACCGGTTTCAAAGCGACAGGTTCATCATCAGGCGTCTTTCCTCGTTAAGATACATATTTCTTGTTGTTTACATTAGTTTTCACTTTGCCAGCCGCTGTGGTCTAGCGGTTCTAGACGCGCAGTCCGGAACCGCGCGACTGCTACGGTCGCAGGTTCGAATCCTGCCTCGGGCATGGATGTGTGTGATGTCATTAGGTTAGTTAGGTTTAAGTAGTTCTAAGTTCTAGGGGACTGATGACCACAGATGTTAAGTCCCATAGTGCTCAGAGCCATTTGAGCCAGTTTTCACTTTCTATTCCCCCCTTGTGGTGAAAATTTCTGCCGGCCGCGGTGGTCTCGCGGTTCTAGGCACGCAGTCCGGAACCGCGCGGCTGCTACGGTCGCAGGTTCGAATCCTGCCTCGGGCATGGATGTGTGTGATGTCATTAGGTTAGTTAGGTTTAAGTAGTTCTAAGTTCTAGGGGACTGATGACCACAGCTGTTAAGTCCCATAGTGCTCAGAGCCATTTGAACCATTTTTGAAAATTTCTGAGGGTTTTGATGCCATACAACGAAGACATTAGAACGTAATTGTACCTAATAACGATTGAAAACAATGTAAATAAATCATTAGAAACTGTTTTAGTTTTACGTTACTTGCGTGGAACATCCCGCGTCATTACATGGCGATGCAGATTGCTTGTGTTCATGCAGTAGCAAAGACCGTATGAACGCATATGTTGTAAAGCACCACTCACACACGCCAAAATTTTCTTAACATGGGAATATGCTTACAAAGATGGCGATACCACAAGTTTAACAGTGCTATAGAATTTCTCAGAGATATTTCAATAGGTACATTGATGTGATACTAGAAGTTAACCGAGTATAAAAGTTTCATTTCATGCAATTTGTATTCAGTGAGTGGTCATTTATTATAATTAAGATAAACAAAGAAAGAAGCTAGTTTTTAAAAAAATGTTACTGAAATGGCATTACGTAAATATTACGGTGTACACTGGAAAGAAAGTAAATGATGAGAGACAGTAGTACATAAGTAAATATTACGACAACGGACATTATATTAAAATGCCATTGCTAGTTGCAGGTTTAAATCAGTTAGACTGTTCTAATAATGCACTACTAAGCAAGCTGTTATATTTTATGTACTGTTTCATGTTGGGGTAGTGTCTGCGTGTTGTTACTGTCGAAGGAATAAGTGCTTAATATATGTTTCAAAAAGGAAAACAGGTGAATGAAATTTGAAAAGACGTTGCATTGGCTAACTCAGTCTGTTCATTGAGGGTTCTTTTGGTGATTTACTTTTGTATACATATATTTCAATCTCTTCAAGCGGATTAATGAATCTACTGCATAAATACGAGCAGCGAGCATTGCAATGTAATTGCGCGGAATTTTAGACTTCCGTAATGTAAAACTAAAACAGTTTCGCTTTAATGATTGATTTACATTGTTTTGAATTGTTATTAGGTACATTTACAGTCAAACAGGACGTTTCTTACATCATGTTTTGGTGGTAGGGCACCCCGAGAAATTTTCGCCGTAAAGAGGAATAAAAAGTGAAAACTAACGTAAACAGCAATAAATCTGTTGAACCTGTCGGTCCGAAACCGGTAACGGCACTATTTATGTGAATAATTAATGTTATTAAAAGTGGCTGGTCACTGTTCTCTTCTCTGCAAAAATCAGCCAGTACTTTTACAGCGTTTGCAGATTTAGAGTGAGCCTTTGGCAGTGTTGACTAGACTACACTCTTTAAAATTCTGAAGGTAGCAGATATAAAATAAAGAGAGTGAAAGGTAATTCCGAACTTGTGCAGAAACCACATTGCAGTTATAAGGGTCAAAGGATATGAAAGAGCTGCAGCAGTTCCAGAATGGTATGCTTTAGGATTTGAAGCCTCTACCCTGTGTTATTAAATTTGTTCATTGAGAAAGCAGCGAGGGAAACCAAGGAGACATTTGGAAACAGAATTAAAGTTCAAGGAGAAGTAATAAAAGCACTGGTGTTTGCTGATGACATTGTGGATATATTAGAAACAGTACGGGACTTGGAAGAGCAGTTGAACGGAATGGATAATTTGTCAGTAGCGTCTTTGTAGTCTTGTGTGGAGGTGGAGCGCAAAAGTTAAGGTAAGAAGAGAATAGAAGCTTTTGAAATGTAGTGATGCAGAAGAGTACAGAGTTGTAGGCTTATTACTCGCGTTTCCGTAAAGTGAACTGGTAAATTTTATGCTGGTGCAACAGTTTAGTTTCCTTCATCACGATTTTTCTTTTATCAGAGTCTTTATCAGTTCTAGTTACGCAAGGATAGTGAGAGAATAAGTAAAATGGCAGACACGCAAGTACGTCCAGCAGCGCCACTATGTTAGATCTGCAACTGCTGATATTGTGAAGTCACTATCTGGCGCATAATAATATATAAGACTTCAGATATTTCAAAAATGTTACTGTTATCTGAAGATAAAGTCATCAACTAAAAATCGAAATCCAATTTCCATACGGTGTGAAGTTCCTAGCCATGTGGAGCTGTTAACAACTGGTCAGAAACATAGAGAAATGTGAAGTTACGAGAGCTATTATATGTATAATTTTGGCGTTCGAAGATAGGATTACTCCAAACTGCATTCTATCATAAAAGCAAGAGACAATAACAATGTTTGGGGATAAAGAATGAAAATCACGTAGGGTCTTTTATGTACAAAGCAAAAGAAAATCTTAGGTTCATTTGCAGGACTTCGCGTAATTTTGGTTCGCGTAATTTTGGTTCGCCTACAAGAGATATTACTCGTAAATAGTTTGAACGACGTTTGATGAAATATTGCTATAATATGTAGCGAACATATCAGGGGAGATTAATAGGAATACGAGTTGTATTCGAATTAGAGCATTGCGGGTCTTCGCAAGTTTGACTTTAGGGAGACTGACTGTTATGAAAGTGTTAAAAACTGTAAATTGGTAGAAAGAGAAAACAAATATTTTGCTCTTATGTGTAAGTTTATAAAATTCATTTTCCAGTTTCGTGCAAGGAATCTAGAAATATCTTGCAGTCGGTTATAAATTAAGAATAGACTTCAATTTATACGTTATAAATAATTCTGCTTTCGCAAGTCTGTGAAGATGCTGTTACATTAAGCACATTTTGCGCGGATGCACATAACTTTACTTCGTAATCGAGTGCAGCAAAAATAAGTCTTAGTAAGCGTATGTGGAATAGTGATTAGTGGCGACATGTATACGCAGTATATCACTGAGCGTGTCGTCGAACATGGGCTGCAAGCGTTGATCAATGAAATTTTTTTCACGCTTCTTGTCATCTCGGAAAGCTCCTTCGGTAGCGGCAAGTAGGCAACACGCGTGTCACGTGCGTTGCGCGGGAACTCCCTTGCGCCCGGCTGCCAGGCCTTCGGTGAGGCCGATGCTGCAGTAAAAAGCCTCTTGATATCTTGTCAATAGAACAGGCGCGTTACCGGAATGAAGACTGCAAGAGCTGTTACTATCACAGTACAAGTGGATCCGTTTCAGGCTTTTTGCTTGCATTTGATACCATCCGTTTCCTCCGTGCACTTTGGGTATTCTTTCCTGTATTCGCGTGCTCACATGTTAATGCGATTTCAAAATTTAAAGAGTGGGAGTGTAGTCTAAGATGTATTTTTTTTACAATACGAAAACGTAATTATACCAATTACATCATCTTTTTATTTAATTTCAAAATATTATTTTTTTAATGCTTCAACTGCTTCGGGACTAAAGGGTACATCACAGCAAAATGATCGAATGTTATGCTGATTTTGATTTCCATTCAGCAGGTTTTATGTAAGCTACATGTTTTTTTTTTTAATTTATATTTCGTGTGCAGTCATTCTCTTCAATAGAGTATCTTCATCTTGATGTTCTTAGCAGTAATTTTTTGGGGATTTTTATTAGAAAGTAACGCACACGCTTAGCCAGCTTGTAATCTATATCTGTCTCTAATATTTTTCATTGTATAGTTGCTTTTTGATTTTTCTCACCGTATTGGTGTAAGAATGGGTAATAATGAAATGCTTCCGACTAGAGCATGCATTCCAGAGTGACAGCAATGTTAACCATGATTTCGTGCTTTCGTTGTTGATATTGTTTTTATTACATTATTTGTCGGTGGAGTGATTGAAACAAACGAGGCTTCGAAAACCACTTAAGTTGGTTCACTACCAGTTTCACGACAAACAAATCTGCGACGCTTTTTGAAAAAAATAGCTACTCTCTCCGTCCGACTCTTGCGTCCATTCGGCTCAGTTCGGATAAAGAAGAATCATTCATAGTCTGTAGATTCATGATGTTTTGTTCTTTTCATTTCAGATGTGCTATCTGTTTGTAGTGCATACAGTGTATTTTCCTATCTGATTAATATTTTTTCTCGTATACCATCTGGATAATGTATGACATGGCGCAGACAATAATACATCACAAAGTAAAAACACACATCATAATAAACCAGTAGATAGGTAAATACACTATACACAGTGCAGACAAATAGCACATCTCAACTAAAAAGCACAAAACTTCATGAATCTAAACAATTACTTAAAAGAACGGTCTGTTAATGAAATAAGATACACACAACACACCTACAATCAAACAGCACACTGAAGATTATTCAGCATAGAAAAATGAAGCCACTAAATCACGTTCGATAACAGTGGAGATTCTTTACTAATGAAACAGGTATTCATTGCACAATGCACATCTTCTACGCGTACTCCTGAAGGTTTACAAGCTAGTCTAACGGACACAGTAGATACCACGAGCAGTTTTCCTTTCGCGTGTTCTTCTCGTTACATTTATGCGAGGAACACGGACAAGATGGCGATTAATTTCTTCCACCCTTACAACAAATTCGAAACTTCGCAATGGAACCCCTACGCGATTCATGATATGAGAGCGCAGAATATTCTAATCACTTCGTACACAGCATTTCGTGAACCAATTTCATACTTTCTTTATGACTAGCCGACTTCGACTGCAGCATTTCCTCAGTAGTTCTCTGAATTGAACTTTTGGGAACGGGCGCTGATAACCTCGCTGTTGTGCGCCCTAAAACACTAATCATCATCATCATCTCAGTAGTTGCTGAAATAGAAAAACCCTACAAACTATCGTGCTCCCAATCCAAAAGAAACATCAATTGCTGGACAAGTCAGAACAGGATTCCCACGCACACAGATTTTCGCACATTTTCTTCTTAGCTGTTTGCACATTCCCTGCACTTTGGAACCCGACGCAACTCGCAGGCAGATAAGTTTCCAGTCCGACGTTGCTGTATAGAAATATACGGGGTGTTTCAGGAGGAATAGCAGATATTTCAGAAACTTATAGAATAGACTAATTCGAATCAAACATTCCGTATAAGATGCGCCCACTTTTTATTGTTTACAGAGATTTCATTTCACGTGTTGGTATTCCACTTGCTATGGGTTTATTTACAGTTTGTCATTATTGTTCTTAAGTTGTGTTTGCGTTTACACATCTGAACTTTTCAACTGTAATTGTGATTTGGTGATCACTTAAACTGAACCGCTTAAGTGTGCCGCATGCCGAGTATGCTGATATGATATATGTGTGGGAGTTTCGTAATGTAAGCTCGGCTGCTGCTTGTAGAGAATACAGGAGATAATTTCCGAACAGCAGAGTACCTAGTTCGAGAGTGCTTACTCGTGTTTTCACGACACTGTATGAGAGTGGTTCAGTGCCCAGCAGACATGTTTCATCTGAACTTGAGAATCAACAGCGTGTGGTTAAAGTAGAACACATTATTCAGTTGGCAGAACCTAGTCCTTCCACAAGTAGGCTACACACAGAATTTCTACACATATCAGCGTTCACGTAAAAGACTATGGTGGATATTTAGTGTGCACGACCTACACTCTTTATCACTTGCAGCGTTTTAACATCTTCTAGAAGGAGATGAGGAGTAGGTGGTAGGACTTCCCGTAATTTCTTGTAACATATGGGAAAATTATTCTCGTTTTCCAAGCTTCCGTGATTTGTCACCAAGTGTCATTTTATTCGGAAGCATTCTTTTAGTAGCTCGGACATAGAAACAAATGACACTTTATGATCGTTCTTCATTATCAAGAATAGTACAGGTAATACCGGAATTCAAGTGCCTGTTGTCATAGTTCCTACATTTTCTTCTTTTCCTGCCTTTAGAACGGCATGATACATCTGAAATGTCAGGTTTTGTACTTACATATAAAAACTTGTCGTTGGTGACAGAGAAAAACCACAGAAGACAAATAACAATAAAAAACCATCCCCGTTCGATAAAACGAACCTTTAGACTGTTTGTTACTGTATAAAAATAGATGAGTCACGTAACACAATTCGACTGTCATTTACCGTGGTGCCACACACTAATAACAATTACTTGCCGGCCCGATAGATTCCACTACTAATGCACACGTTGTCCCTCTACTCAGAAAGAAAGTAAAGCAAATTCCCCTGGTCTGAGGCTGCGACGCTCTAGGAAGCTGCAACACACTGTTTGAAAGCCCCTCTCTGAGTATGTGGTCTGCGGATTTTTATATGTTTTTAGTTTTTGTCACATATTCGTTATACTTGCCATTATTTCCAGAGGTATTCTTAGCCATAATATCGGGAGGACTGTCTAACCGAAAAGCGGGGGATCGATTTCTCATTTGCGACCGCTAATTGATTCATCAGTTCTATTCCTTGGTGGCCAGTAATAACTTGGTAATAAACAGCACTCCACCGCTGCTGATTATGGTGGCGCAGTCCGGCGTCCAATGTTTAATTTTGACCTCCCGTTTATAAGCGACCGTTGCGCAAGACTTAATCGCATACCATTTCTATTATTAGCAGTTATCGTCAGATTTGTAATTATAGTCGCGGTTGGATCATTTAACGTATTAAAAAAACAGTATTACTGTGTTTAACGGAGCACCGCCATAAAGAAGTGCATCGTTTCTTTATGGGCCAATCAGCGCCGCTTATCGCTAGGACCTGCCGTTGCGGCGTTCCTTTAATTTTTATTGCGTTTCCGCACTTGACCGCCCTGTATTTCTGGCTAATGCTCGCGTATGTGGTTGCGCATCTAACGATTGCTGATTGAATAATAAATTTTGCTGCGAATGTCGTCCCTCGAAAGCTAATGGATACTGCCTTCTTTTTGTGGCGCGTGGATGGCAATTGAGTTGTTACAGGGTACGTTGACATCGAAGCAGCCAACGAGCGATATGGAAGCCGTTAGTGCTCAGGTTAATAGTTCGTTGCGAATGAGGCAATTCGTAAATACTGTTTGTAAGTGACTTTCTGTAACGTGCGAGTGAGGTGTTGCAGGAGACAAGCGCTGGAATTGGTCATTAGGATGTTCGCGGTTCAGATCTCGCATTGACCGCCATCATCTACCTTTGTACAGCGTTCCAACGCTCCCTTTCAATGTAAGAGAGTTTACTTACATAAAACCAAATCCGACTCGCTCCCCGCCATTTGTGAAATGTGTGAAATGTTCGTCTTCAGTTGTCTTGTACTTCACAGAGTATTCAGCTATTTTTTTATTCAGCATTTTAATTTGCTTTGGTCAGATACCTCGGCGAAACAGCAGAAAACTACTCCGGCAAAATTCTCCTTACGCTCAGCGGAAAGTAATTTTGCTTTTAAGAGGAAAATCTATAGAGAATACGTAACAAACAGCAAACACTGTAGGCCCTGTTATCAGGACAGCAGAAAGAAGTACCGCATCCTGAATTCGGTAAGCAGTGAAACTCGTCATCGAAGTGGTCCACACACGCAGCCGTAGGAAACTTGACACTTTCCGTAATATAGTTTTTTCTCCTGCTTTAAACGTAACTGCACAACTTCTGCTGTCATTGTGACTAATGTGGACGGGGCGGGAGGCGGGGGCAACACTGTTCTGAAAGTGTTTTCTACACTATAGTGTCAAAGCCCACCCACGACCATGATGATAAGCCAGTTTCCAAACAAGTGGCACCAAGTGTCACTTTCTGTCATGATTTCTTTTTAGTCGTATAATCTTTCCAGATGCAGTGTCGCAAACCCTGTAACACTACAGCTAAAAAAGAAAAAAACATAATTGTGGTTTCGTAGACTTTAAGATCCAGTGTCCTTGATAACTTTCACTCAACAGTGGAGTGTTTGAGAACGATGACCGCTTGTTATAGGGATCCGATGTTTTCAAGCTGTGGGTTATGCAGAGGGACATCCTATAGCTGAAATGCAGGTAGCCGATGCCGCAAATCCAGAATCAGTATCCAATTTGCTGCACGTTTTAAATCTCTTGTTAAAAATTTAATAATGTAAACCACGAGATCAGGTAATCAAAGTGGTTAACGTTCTCGTTTTCAGGGATTAAGCATTGCGACCAATTAAAAAAAAGTCTCGCAAAGGTAACTCCGATCTTATTCCCTCCACGAATGCTCGTAAATAAGTAGAGGGAGTGCTGTCGCCAACAGCTAGCTGAATTACGCCGTCAGGCTAGCTGAGTATTAAAACATTGCCATCACCGTGTTTATAAGGCAACAGTCTATTTGTCATCTTTGGATGCTGGCTGCGTGGAACATTTGTTGTAATGTATTTTCTCTTCAATTTCATAAAAAAAATGGTTCAAATGGCTCTGAGCACTATGCGACTTAACTTCTGAGGTCATCAGTCGCCTAGAACTTAGAACTAATTAAACCTAACTAACCTAAGGACAACACACACATCCATGCCCGAGGCAGGATTCGAACCTGCGATCGTAGCGGTCGCTCGGCTCCAGACTGTAGCGCCTAGAACCGCACGGCCACTCCGGCCGGCCTCAATTTCATACCTGCAGTTTGTATTGTAGGTTCTAGGCGCTACAGTCTGGAGCCGAGCGACCGTTACGGTCGCAGGTTCGAATGCTGCCTCGGGCATGGATGTGTGTGATGTCCTTAGGTTATTGTTGTTGTTGTGGTCTTCAGTTCTGAGACTGGTTTGATGCAGCTCTCCATGCTACCCTATCCTGTGCAACCTTCTTCATCTCCCAGTACTTACTGCAACCTACATCCTTCTGAATCTGCTTAGTGTATTCATCTCTTGGTCTCCCTCTACGATTTTTACCCTCCACGCTGCCCTCCAATGCTAAATTTGTGATCCCTTGATGCCTCAGAACATGTCCTACTAACCGGTCCCTTCTTTTTGTCAAGTTGTGCCACAAACTCCTCTTCTCCCCAATTCTATTCAATACTTCATCATTAGTTATGTGATCTACCCATCTAATCTTCAGCACTTTTCTGTAGCACCAGATTTCGAAAGCTTCTATTCTCTTCTTGTCCAAACTATTTATCGTCCATGTTTCACTTCCATACATGGCTACACTCCATACAAACACTTTCAAAAACGACTTAGGTTAGTTTGGTTTAATTAGTTCTAAGTTCTAGGCGACTGATGACCTCAGAAGTTAAGTCGCATAGTGCTCAGAACCATTTGTATTGTAGGTAACTCTGTTACAAGATTCATGTATTTAATCGTAGTGCGTCATATCGGGGAAACCATTGGTTTCCGGACCATTGTTGGTTGGGATTATTTGCTTGTTTCATTGTTCTCTACTCGCCCCTTTGCTTTGTACCTACAATTATCAACCTCCCTGTAGAAATCTGCACTTTTATTCCTAACTCGATGAAATTTTGTAGAACTGAAAATCAGGAAAAAAACAGAGTAATTTTTGTTGTAAATAAACGTTTGCGTAATGCCGCATTAAAAACACACTACAGAAACAAACAAGGGACTCCCACGTTAAAAGTGTACATAAAAAGCGATGGTCTCATTTATCGAAAAGAACAAGAAACGCTGCCCTAGACGGTCACTGCGTTTGCCCTCGCCACTTGCTGGGCCGGTGTGGGCGCGCAAGTGAGTGTGCGAATATTTGCGCGAGCCAGCAGCACGAAGCGCATGTGTCCCACACACAGACTCTCAGGACTATTAGCTCGTAGCGCTTTGGCCGTGATGCGTTTAAAGAGCCGTAACAGCCGTGTGGGCCATTAACAGCTGTGGGAAAGGCCCGTGGGCGCCGAGGCGGAGGCAGCGAGGAGCGCGTGTGGTGGCTGCGGCAGATCGCGGCGCGGCGCGGGCGAAGGCGTCGGAATGTGTGTGTGTGCTCGCTGCTCGTCACAGCTGTCTGTCTCACGTTCCACGCAGTCAAAGAGGCGCTACTAGTGAGAGTAGTACAATATCTGCGTCAGTCACAAGTTTTGTATGTATAATCACGGCACGTTTCGACCGACACGGCGTAATTACCATAAGCTCTTCGTGCACATGGAGGACGCAACCTAACCATTCCGGCTGCCTCGCGAAATGCTGAAAGAAATCGCCGTTGCGTGTCACCAACGGCAGTTATGCAAAAAGGACATCTTCTACCCGACGATAACGGTGTGACCGTCGAAACAGTTTGTGAATGAAACTCGTATATACTAAAGCTTTCCGCCAAAAAGCATCAACGGAGAGAGACGAGTTCGAACCTCAGAGGATGGATGGAGACCCTACTAAAATTAAAGATAATTTTATTGTAGGGGCAGGAAGAAAACTTACGATTCTTTACAAAATACGAGGGCGCGCTGAAAAGTAATGCATCCGAATTTTTAATGCGATAACTCTTAAAGCTTTTTCAATAAAACAGACGTTTTAACATTGTACGTCTTTATTGGCTGGCTCTGAGCACTATCGGACTTAACATCTGAGGTCATCAGTCCCCTAGAACTTTAAGCCACTTAAACCTATCTAACCTAAGGACATAACACACATCCATGCCCGAGGCAGGATTCGAACCTGTGACCGTAGCGGTCGCGCGGTTCCAGACTGAAGCGCCTAGAAACGCTCGGCCACACCGGCCGGCGTACGTCTTTATTCATGTCTACGTATTTGCAGCACGCTGCCGCTAGAGTGATCCGAATTGTAGCGTGTATCACGTGAGAAACAGAGTACTATAACCAAGTTTCAAATTGGAAGAGTTCGTCCATACATGGCGCACACTTTCCTTCACCATGACGATGCCAGACCACCCACGAGCGCTGCGAGATCTGCAACAGTTGGACTCCTTGGATTTCACTGTCATCTGTCGTCCTCCATACAGTCCCGACTTAGCTCCACCCGATTTTCATCTGTTTCCGAAACTTAAAGAATTACGTCGCGGGTTTCAGGATAGTAATGAAGCGGCGCAAGCAGAGGTGAAGTTGTGGCTCCATCAACAAAGTCAAGCATTCTACAATGATGGTGTCAACAAATTGGTCTCTCGTTGGGAGTAATGTTTTCATCGTCAGAGTGACTATGTTGAGAAACAGATATGTAGGTATGAAGAATAAAGACGTGGAAATTTAATAAAGTCCGTTGTGTTTAAAAAGCTTAAAGAGATTTGAAATAAACAATTCAGAGACTCTTCTTTTCAGCTCGGCCTTGCAAAACTCAAAACTATCGAAAACTGTTTTCAGTATGTCCACATTTGTGATCGAAAGCCACCTGTGTGCACGGTGTGGGTGGCGGAGGGTACTTCTGGTATCGCTGTCTGACCCCACCTTCCCTTCCATTGGCGAGCAGTGCGTGGGAAGAATGCCTGGCGGTAAACCTGTGTATGAGCTCTAATTTCTCATCAGGTCATGTTTGCAGTACGTAAGTACAATATTGACTTTAACACCATCTTTACTAAATGTAACTCACCATAATCTGAGTTATTCGTAGTAACGACAGTGCTGTGGCCAACATTGCACGCAGACATTGATTCTTTACGAAACACGACCTGAAGATGTTTGTTAGTCAACCGAAACCTGTAACGAGCAAGTTGTAGTTTGATTTTTCATTAAACTTTTAATACATATACATGATTACTGTGCAGTTCGCATTCAAGTGCCTGGCAGGGAGTTCATGGAACACTTTTACATGATTTCTCCGCCGGTCCATTCTCTAGCAGCACACGGGAAAAACTGAAACTTAAATCTTTCCGTGTGAGCTCTGATTTCTCGTTTTATTACGATGATCATTTCTCCCTATGTCTATGAGTGTCAACAAAATATTTAAAAAAATGTTCAAATGTGTGTGAAATCTTATAGGACTTAACTGCTAAGGTCATCAGGCCCTAAGCTTACACACTACTTAGGCTAAATTATACTAAGGACAAACACACACACCCATGCCCGAGGGAGGACTCGAACTCCGCCGGGACCAGCCGCACAGTCCATGAATGCAGCGCCATAGACGTCAACAAAATGTTTTGGATTCGGAGGAGAACGTTAGAGATGGAAATTTCGCGAAAAGAACTCGCTGCAGTGAAAAACGTTTTTGTTTTAATGATTGCAACATCAAGTTGCGTATCATATCCGCGATACTCTCTCCCCTATTTCTCGATTAAACAAACGAGCTGCCGTTCTTGGATCTTTTTCGTAGTCCTCCGTCAGTCCTATCTTGTAAGGATCCCATACTGGACAGCAAAGGACGGTCAAGGGCATCTCGCTGTACCTCCTACACCAAACCATATCAGGTGCCTGTATAAATACAAGCGTGTACGAAATATCATCACCTGAGAACTGCTTGACCGATTTGGTTGATTTTTTGTTGTTGTGTTCGTTATTGTCAGGACAAGGTTAGTATGAAAGAAAATTTTTCGAAGATCCACCGGAAAAGTTGGAAGGTAAAATCAGTTGTGAAAGATCATCACCTGAGAATGGTGTATGGTAATGGTATTTTTGGTATGGAAAGAAAATAAAAAATTTTGCCTTCAGTTTGACCGTTCTGTTGTCACATATTTTCATAACAAAAAAAGTCTGTTTGACAGTTACATATGTAATATATAAATACATATGTAATATACGAACGGGAAACGTCGTTACTGAAAATATCGGAATGTTCTTGACCGATTTACTTCAAATTTTTACGCGATGCTGTAACTAAAGCTCGGGCGGACATAGGCAGCTAGGCTACATACTTTTTAACATACGTAATATATACATATATATGTAAAATATAAAAAGGGAGCACTGTTACCACAAATCTCGAAAAGTTCATGAGCGATTTACTTCTAATTTTTACACTATACTCTAATGAACATTCGGATGGACATGGGCTACATATTTTTGTAATATATTCTTACATAAGGAGTTTTGCTATTTGGGGAGCAAAATAACTGATGATGGTCGAAGTACAGAGGATATAAATTGTAGACTGACAATGGCAAGGAAAGCGTTTCTGAAGAAGAGAAATTTGTTAACATCGAGTGTAGATTTAAGTGTCAGGAAGTCGTTTCTGAAAGTGTTTGTATGGAGTGTAGCCATGTATGGAAGTGAAACATGGACGATAACTAGTTTGGATAAGAAGAGAATAGAAGCTTTCGAAATGTGGTGCTACGGAAGAGTGCTGAAGATTAGCTGGGTGGATCACGTAACTAATGAGGAGGTATTGAATAGAATTAGGGAGAAGAGGAGTTTGTGGCACAACTAGACAAAAAGAAGGGACCGGTTAGTAGGACATGTTTTGAGGCATCAAGGGATCACCAATTTAGTATTGGAGGGCAGCGTGGAGGGTAAAAATCGTAGAGGGAGATCAAGAGATGAATATAGTAAGCAGATTCAGAAGGATGTAGGGTGCAGTACGTACTGGGATATGAAGCAGCTTCCGCGGTATAGAGTAGCATGGAGAGCTGCATCAAACCTGTCTCTGGACTGAAGACCACAACAACAACAACAACAACAACTTACATAAATATGCATGTGATGTGTAAAGGGGGAACGTTGTTACCAAATATCTCGAAAAGAACCCGAAGGATTTACTTCGAATTTCTACATCATTCTCTACTGAACATTCAGAAGGAAATGGACATAAAGAGAGGGGAGGAGGAAATGGACAGACAGATGGCGAAGAGGGTTAAGCACATAGAAATGGAGTAGAAGGAGGCGTACGGAAAGAGAGGGAGGACGAGAAGATGGGCAGAGAGAGGGGAGGAAGGAATTCAGCATGTGTGTGCAATTCCCACACACATGTAGTAATTGCGGAGCGTTGCCGGGTTCGCTAGTCACAAATAAATATTTTTACATGCAGCTCATTGCGTACAGCACGGTGTCTTTTAATCAAGTCTAAAAGTTGGCGACGCGTCATTGCTCTGCCATAGCAGCATACGCAAGCGGGGCAAGTACGCGTGCTGTGCTGTAGGAAAACTATAACGGAAGAAGTCTGTCCGGTAGAGAGAGCACACGACAGTAGCGGCCACTGTGCATCTGTGGGAGCTGTCTTCTTCGCGAGGGCAGCGCCCGTGCGTGGTCGGCGATATGCGGCAGTCTCATTTGACCTTTGGCCGATGCGGCATGGCCGGAGCCCCCTGGGCAGTCGCTCCGGAAAGAAGATAAACAAGATCGGGGTGTTTTCCGCGGCGGCGGCGGCAGCTGCGGGCTGGCTGGCTCGGCGCGGCTCTCTAGCCTGCGCGGCCGCGGCAGGCGGGCGGTGCAGGCGCGCGCAGGAATGCTGAAGGCCGTACAGTCGGGGCACGCGACGCGCGGCCACGGCGCCGAGCAGAGGCGAGGCGAGGCGAGGCGAGGCGAGGCGAGGCGCGGCGCGCGCGCGCCCACTCGACCCCGCCACAAATTTCAGCGCGCGCTCGCTCGCTCGCGGACGCGCCGTGGCCCGCGCCGCGCCGCGCCGCCCCGCGCCAGTGTCCGACAACGCGGTCCGCGGCCGGACAACTCCGTGACACCACTGCAGTACCCATCAGAGGCGAATTCATACGTATGATAAAAATGGATGTGCGTTCCACACGTGTCCTCCTAAACCACTGGGTCGATTTCAGCCAAATTCAGTATTCATATCACTTACTGTCTGCAAAGAATCGCTGTCCGCCTGAGAATCTCCTACCTGTCAGAGGGGGGGGGGGGGGGGGGGGGGGGAGTGAGGGTGAGAAAGAACTGTAGCTCATGGCGCGCAAATACCGGATCATCATTTATCTAGTATTTGGGAATGACAGCACATTACTGACTAACAACTAATTTTACAGATAACATCAGACCTTCACGAAACTTTTTCTCGCTGACAGCATCCACAAAATTATGAACGGTAAAAAGTTTATCGCTTACTTCATATCCTCTGTTCGTACGGCAAAACTGCAACATCGAGATTTATGTTTTAATTTATTACTTCTTTACTACTAGGTGTTTCGCGACACATTTTGCAGACAGTATTTACGTATACCATTGAATGTGCCGGCACATAGTTTAGGAGATGACATCGTAAACAAAGAGTTGCGTGAAAACAAAGTTGCAGAGAGAAATTCGATAGAGGTACAGGGGAATTCTGAGTACAAATATGTGTGAAATATCTTAAATATATGTGACATATATGTGATATGTGCGTACGCTGGTAAAGTCACAGGTAAAAGGCTGCTCCTCATCCAAACTTGGTACACATGCTGCTTACTATCTGGAAAGAAATACTGTGCGGGTAAAAACCACCAATGTCTTATTGGGATAGGAGTGAAACGCGAAGAGAGTGTTGGGTAGGTGATGGACAAACGGAGAGGGGGCAAGAGGGCATCGACTGAGAGAGGGGGAGATGTAAATGAAAACAAAAGGCAGACGAGGAGATGGGCATGGAGAAAGGGAGGCGGAAGGAACAGGAAAAGAGAGGGGGGAGGACGAGATGGACAGACACAGGGGAGAAGTAAATAGCCACAGAAAGGGAAGAGGTTGAGGTGGACAGAGAGAGGGGAGAGGAGGAGATGGACAGAGAAACAAAAGAGAGGATGTCAACAGAGACAGGGGAGAAGAGGAGACGGACAGAGAGGGAAGGGGGAGGAGATGAGCATAGAGAGAGAGAGAGGAGACGGATAATAGAAGACTGCAATAAATACAAATGGGACTTAACATCTGAGGTCATCAGTCCCCTTATAACGTACCTATCCTAACCTAACCTAGACTGTTGGTAGCATATTGTAACTCAACGACTGATTCCTTCCACAGATTTCATGCGATTCTTGACGACCGCCGTCCGCAATGCTCGACGGTCTCTGTCCGCTAGTACATGAGGTCTGCTTTGTCTTGGTTTAGCTGTGGCAGTTCCTTCCCTTCGCGTTTCCCTTTCTCAGTCACCAACGGTCGAGTTGGGCAGCTTTAGAAGGGTCCCTGATGGATTTGTTACTCTAGTGACATCCAATCAGTAGACCCCGTTCGAAGTGACCGTGCTCTCCTGACCGACCTACTGCTGTTACTGCTTCTGTACTGACATCCAAGTATTCCTCGCATCGTTTTATACTGGCGAGACCACCTCTCGTGACATTTACTGGTCAGTTCCGCATTACGTAGGGGCATCCGGATACTTTCGATGAGACGGCGTAAGGGTGCATCGCCAAAACCTGCACAGGATAATGAAATAAGGGTTACAGCAAATAAATGATCGTAGGCAGAGGGGCACTTACTTCGTTTGTATGAGTAATACCCGGATTAGGCGGGACCGTTGATCAACCGGATTATCGAAAACCCGGATAATCTGGAAATTTGCGAAAAAAAAAATTGAATGACTTTGGTTAAATGTTAAAGCACGCGAGCTATCTTTCAGATAGATTGTGCATTGTCTTCACATAAATCTTATATATACGCGAGTTAAATTATTTTTCGCATGAACACTCAAATTATGCATTCTTTTCACATAAATTTTGACAACATACTGGAAGAAAACACAGTGAGTTTCATGCAGTGATATAATCAATAAGTTTATTTTGAGCCACATTCGTAACTCGTTTACGTGCAACACGATCTCGCTTCATAATGAGCGCCAACTTTGTCACCTAATCCGTCAACAATATGTATCGTTATTGTTTTCACAGTAACATACAGCGATTGTCAATTTGAAACAAATGTCTTTCAGTTCACTACCGTTTACTCTTGCAGTCTGACACCGTTGAAGTTTCAGCTCCCAAAGCCAGCAGTGTTTTGTTTCAACAATTCACATTTATGCATTATATGCAGTACATGTAACTTTACGTCCATGGACACTACCACCTTCTTTCTCTTTGACGTCATTTTACATTCGCAGTATACGGAATAGTATTGTACACTGTTGTATGGCGATTGGCTGAATTTAAATTTAATGATTGTCGCCATCGATTGTAGCCACTGTTAGCATCTTGATTATCAAATACTTCACAGTTACTGTTATCCGCATCTGTGAGGACCGGATAAACGAAGACCCACTGTATTTTTTTTTAAATACAGGGAAGTAATTTTTAACAGTATTTGAAAGCTCTTGAAAAGACGAGTATGGTGATATAACGCTTTTTAATGTTGGTTTTGACAATTTTCGCAGAACTAACCGAGAAATGTGCTAAAATTAGCTGCTGCGGTGTTAACTCGATCAAGTGGGGCCGAGCTTCGTCGATATAGTCGTATGCTGCAAGAAGACAGGCCTGCGCCGCTAAGATCAAATGCAATTCCTCTCGGCCCTACATTATACGACACAGATACAAGCTCAGCTACGAATTGTGTAAACGCAACTATGCTAACTTCTAGCGTATGAGAAGCGGCCTAGAAAAACTATTGAAAATGTGCTTAAAGTTTCATTTTTAAGTGAGGAGCTTTGATGGGAACAAGTAGACAGTCGAGAGGCTTGAAACAAAGACGAAACCTGGCATGAGAGTTTTACTTGGCGCTATTTGCTCAGTAGCAGCCAATTTTGGCTGCCTTACCTTTCAATTTGAGTACATATCCTCAACAATTCGGAGGGAACGAAGATTGGGTTTAACGGCCCATCGACAACGAGATCATTAGAGACGGAGCGGATTGTGTCAGGGATGGAGAGGGAAATCGGCCGTGCCCTTTCAAAAGAACCATTCCGGCATCTGCCTGTAACGATTCATGGAAATCATGGGAAACCTTAATGTGGATGGCCTGACGCGGGTTCGAACCGTCGTCCTGCTGAATGCGCGTTCAGTGTGCTAACCACTGCGCCTCTTCACACGGTCAACAATTCGGAGAGCATCTTCTTGTGCTGACAGTCCTTATCGTAAAGCGACAATGGGTGCACGATGTAAGCTAGAGATGACCCTTCGAGGTATGTTGACAAACTGAACAGCGCAATGTCCCGTTCACGATTGGAGAAACGGCGCTTTTTGCTGAACTCCAATGAGGTAGCAGGTTTGCATTTGCCTCCATAACACGGACGCCTGTACAAAGCGATTTCCTCCGGTAGAAAGAGTATTGAGAAAGAGAGTTTCAATTAAAAACACACACAGACACACAAACTACGCAAAACATGAGGAGTGTTGTAATTGGTTTGCATTAATGGCTCTATCACGTGCAATCTCATTTCTGCTTACATATTCTACTTCACATATTTTCTTAATAAACGCAAGCGCTAGATAAAGGCATGATAGCTTTCCAGAAGCCTAGAGACACTAAATCTATGTGTGTTATTATTTTTTTTCCCTTCAAGATCCGATCGATCGCGAAATAGAAACCACAGAGAAAAACAAAAATGTTTTATGTGCAACATTTAACTACATCTTCCAGCTAGTTGTCTATATAGTCGCCATTCCGACGGTAGACATCTGTCGTTGCTTGGCAGTTTTCCATAGACACCGGCCGCCAGTGCTTTACGCTGATTTCTGGGCTGGTCTGCGGCTCGTCTGTGCCAAAATGCTGGGCGGTAAGTGTGATCAGACACTTGCCATAGAAAACTCTTTAGGAGCGTCTTTGTTCCAACTGCAGTGTGCAGCCTAGCATTGTCATGAAGAAGGACAATGCCAGATGACAACATTCATCCTCGCTTGTTCTGAATTGTCCTCCGTAGACGATTTTCCATAATCGCCTGATCTACTTGCTGAACAAGATCAGCGGTTGACACTCGCTTGCTTCCCTGACCACCTGTATCATGAACGTCCCCACGTCCTGCTTCGAAGTTCGTGCGGCACTGCCGCAGTTTGCTGTCACACATGACAGTTACGTTATGTGGGCTGCATAAAATCAGGTGGAATCCCTCCCACTAAGAAATCGAAATGATAGCACGTACTTCACACTTGGCGAAAGACTCATTGTTCTAGCATTCTTTTCGCGACCAATTAAAAGTGCCTCAGTAGCCCTCCTGTCTGATTCCTCTTACTATACGATTACTGACTCACACAGTCATATGCGTATAACTAACAGTAACGGAGGCTATCTGTATTTTAAATGGCTAACCCGGGTTACGGGCCCCCAGTTGCAGGTTGTCTATCTAATGGCTTGCAGGGACAACATAACTTTGATTTTCAGTATTTCATATAATTATTGACCAAATTTAAAAATCTAAAATGGTGTCATAATTAACTTATTGAGAGCTACAATATTATGTTATAGGTTTAACACAGTAAGACAAGTACTAAAGTTAGCAACTATGTATGTATCTTGGGACTGCACAAATTACCCAGACTTTATTCATACATTATTTTAAAATGAGAGCGCTTAGCAACTTCCAATAAACTTAACACTTAATTTCAAATTTTTCGAAACTTTCTGTAGCTGCTGACACCCCCCCCCCCCCCCTCCTTTTCACATCTCCTACAATGTGATGAAAGGAAAAAAGTTCATCGATTACTGCATTATCGCGGTTTATGCAGCAAAACTTCAGCAGCAGGCTTGAGGTTTTAAGTTATTACTTCTTTACTACTAACTCTATTCACAACACGTTCTGTAAATGGTATCCACGTATACCATTGATTGTACCTGTAAAGTTATACATTGTACGACCCCTTGTTAAGGAGACGTGACATTTGGGATGTGTGAAAAACTAGCTGTTGCTTAAAACGAAGCGCAAATTGCAAATTACTCGGACTATACTCACCCAGTTTGATAATGAGAGCACTTAGTAACTTACGATAAGCTTTAAACACATATTCATGCCATTTCCAAAGTTTTTCTCGCTAACAGCAAATATTTAACACATTAACTCATTTGTAAAGTATTCAGACGTTTGAAGCTATTTTATGTATGCTAGTTCAATTCTTTACAGAATCGGGGGTTTATTGGTGTTGCAGAAAGAAGAATCCAAACAAACTGTAGTTTGTATGCGAAGGAGATTGCTTAAAGAGGATTTGTGCTTTACTATGAGTGATGGGCGATCTATCTTTTAGTAACAGAGAGCATCGTGCGTCTAGAAGAAGAGTAACGTGAGTGGTCACAGGCTTGAATGATTCCGAGGGAGAGTGTAACAGAAATTGTGCAACATTTGATAGCAGACACCTGAAGAAAGACGCTTAGTATTTTACCAAAAGCTGGCCAGAAAACTTATAGCAGCGATGTTCAAGTTGGCTCCCGAAAATTAATTAGCATCGTGCATGTTGCTCCCATGCGCTAATAACTTTGACACTGAGTGTCCCAATTTAACAGCAACAAATATTAAATATATCGACGCGTAGAGACTGTGACGATAACGTCAGGCTAATAACAGCTCGTATGAAAGCATGCAGACACATGATTGCAGTGGAAGTTGTCCCCGACATGGCCATTATTACGATCTGCACAGTTCCAGTGAAGAGACTGAAAACGCCTGGCCTGACAGTTTAAAGGAATAACCGAATATTGGCCCAGTGTCACAAATCCAAGCGACATTAGCGTTCAATCTAACATATTGTTGCAAGTTTCAACTATGTGTGACTGTTCCAAGCAGTCGAAAGTCTTCCACTGCGTTGTTTCTCTTGACATCCAATCATTGTTAACCACAGCGATTAAACGGGAGAAAGTGCGTGATGTGCAGTACTGCTACAAAGAACTGTTTAAAGACGAATCACTGCCACAGTATTTGGCAATCTGAGGAGTTTCCTCCCTCCACTGTCACCGTCTTGTATTGTCGCAAGGAATTCAGGAGCAAGGGAAGTTACCTTGAAGACGAAAGTCTATGCGGGTGCCCACCAGACTCCACTGCCGACAAAACCCGTTTAATGTTCTAAGAAGGACCAAAGAGAACGATCGCTGATGGTACCAACACATTCCGTATGCCCTTGGACTTGATCGATGGTCCACTCCAAAGTCTTACACGTCGTGTTAAGAAAGTTTTCCGCATACGATGCAACAGAAAAATCCAGGGGATAGGATTTGTCATCTCTAGATGCCTGACAGGTTATCTGAACCTTTCCTGATGAAGTTCCTTCATAGAACATTGATTCACGGATTTAAGATGTTGTCAACAAGCCTCACAAGTTTCGAGTAATTGAGACATGCACAAATGCTAGAATCAGATACGATTGGTGTTACTTTCTGGTGAACATTTTCAAATGCCGATACAAATTGTTTGTCCTTGACAACTTCTTCTATACCATAGATTCTCGAACATAAATAAGTAAACAAGTACTAATCTGTAAGGGGCAGCCGCGCGGTCTGAGGTGCCTTGTCACGGTGGGTGCGGCTCCTCCTGTCGGAGGTTAGAGTCCTCCCTCGGGCATGGGTGTGTGTGTTGTCCTTAGCGTAATTTAGTTTAAATTAGATTAAGTAGTGTGTAGGCTTAGGGACCGATGACCTCAGCAGTTTGGTCCCATAAGACCTTAACACAAATTTCCAAAATTAGTAAGGGGAACCATGTAGCTGCGCAAATATATAATTTCAAGAAATGTGTGCAGCTTTCCTTCAATTGACACGTTCCACGTACAGCTCTCCCTCTCAGGAAGGCAGTTGTTTTCGAATATTCCCAGTTTCGCCAGGCTGCACCTTTAGAACTCTATGGTGTAATTCTTCCATTAATCTAGACAGCCCCTAGCACACATCTTCTACCTCTTTGGCAACGTTCTACGTAACTGCTTGCACGTAAAAGGAAATCTGACTTTTCACTTTTGCTGCAACGCTTTGTTATTCAGAGGTTTTCTGTCAATTTGACTGGCATTTCGTGTTTCATCTTGATGTTCATTAGGTTCGGCACACACCGTTCTTAAAATAAAATAGAAGAAAAAGTTCATACTCAAAAAGACAGGTGTTACGTCTTTGGAATTTATAATTTACCCGATGCAGAGCTAAGTTTCGAGGGCAACAGTAGTTCACGATGTAATCTTTCTGCTGGAGGGCACTTCTAGACATGATGACAGTTCCTAGTTTACTTTGTGTCAAGACCGTAAATCTTACGGTGGTGAAGGGCTTCACCGTAGATTTGGTGCGGTTTGGAAATTTATAAGCGGTTTCTTACGTCCACATTAAACTTCTAGGTCGTTGGGCAGACTTTCCCAACGGCCTGAAGAGCATTTAGACCTAATATAATTTTTGTGTAGCCCTTGGATGTTACATTCGGAATCATTCTCGATAGCCACTCTAGTACACTCCATGACGGCAGAGGGTGTTCGCAAGTCGTAGCCAAAGAAGTAGCAGCAGGCTAACATTTTCGGTGGCAACAGGATGCAGAAGGCCACAGCTAACTGGCTGACTGCTTGGGGACGGTTCGCTGCGCTGGAAGCGCCCCAGTTTGCTCGTTGTGCCAAAGCAGCAGTTATGGGAGAGGAGCTAGGGCTACGACATTGCTACTTGAGAGGGCAAGTGTTATTTCTCACACAGAAATCATCACAGTTCCGTAAGTCAACAAGCCAAATCGTTGGCTCTTGTACCACTCGTCCGTGGTTCTTGTATCACTCGTGTGTTTGCTGCCACATCGTCTATTTGGAAACAAGTTACTTTTGTTTGTTCATTTCTCCTCTTTGACTCATATTTGTAAAATCTATAGCACAGAAATGTACGTTATATGAATATATAACGATGAGAACGATCAGTGGGTCAGTTGTCTGCGTATCTTATCGCCTTCGTTCTGCATGTATTCGATGAAGCTATCCCAAGCAGCTGTGAGGAAACACAAAAATATTGCAGCCATTTGGCGAGCGCGATTCGAATGACTATTGATGCTTTGAGCCGAACGGAACTCAACGCCATCATTTCGCGGAGACTTAATAACTTGAGGTACTCATTGGATCGGTAGCGTTCCTGAAGAAAACTGGCTCAAAGTAATCAAACAATATTGCACATCATCCTCGTTTGAATGTGGTTCTTTGATATTTATAAAAAAAAAATGCCCTTGCCACCCAAGTTTGTATAGCTTTGTATCGTCATTGCCTGCAAATGACGTTTGCTAACCATGCCTTTGGTTTCATTTTAGTCTATTAAAATCAGCTTTCAAGTATTGGGATGACACTGTAAAGTGATTTTGGACAGCTCCCATAGAAATTTTGTATTCGGTCTTAAAGAAAAAAAAAAAAAAAAGAAAGAAAAAAAAGACCAATTAATTTGACTAAGTTCCTAGGTAAACATAATGCTGTAGCTAGCCAAACGACGGCAGTTTCGGAGCATCTGGTCTACCTTTTTAGTGCTTGTGTTATAGTTCGTTAAAAACATTCGCGGCCACAGGTTTTCCACTAAGGTGCTCAGGAAAGTTTCTGCGCTAGGTTTCTGCCTTCCTTAATGTCTCATCCACTCTGCCACGAGAATGTCAGATTACTCGCACAAGCCAAGGGTGATGGCGCAGAAGTTAAAGCACTAGATTCGCCCACGGGAAGAGCAAGTTACTGTTTTTTGCATCTGGACATACAGATCTAGGTTGCGTTTGTGGTTTCGTCAAGTCTACACCGATTTGACCTCATGATCCCTCCCGAATGGTCTCGACGTCTACGGAACACAAACACTAATGTTTCTTTCTTCAGCGTGTAACAATTGCTCTAGCGAGTTTAAGAACTCGCCAGAGATGTGAAAATTGTGTAAACCACCAGAGGCCTATTACAAAGAAGAATAGTGCTGAAGTATGGAAAGTGTAAAGTGAAAGTTTAGTTGAATTAACAACCTCGTTGAATATTTGTCTGCTTTTTCTATGATCAAGAAAAGTCAGTTACGATGGAATACGATTGTTAATCGTTGAATCAGGAACGCCTTTTTCCTGAAACCTTGATGATAAGACGTTACTTTCAAGTTAATCGCACGGTAGAGTGTATTTTCCTGCGTATTAGTGCCATGCATACTATGCAGCTGTCAACATTCTGTCAAACCCGCGGTGAGAGACGTCTTTCTTAGTCCCGCAAACGACAATGGACTGTCTAACTTTCTCGATAAGGTAATTCACACAGATTATCCAGCGACTGGGTGCAACGAATAATAAAAAGCTCACATATCAGTTGTAATGCCGTTCGGAAATGGAATGTAAACTCTGCATGGTGTCGTCTCAGCGTTGTGCTGTTTTCTTTCATGGAGTTGGTATTTTAAGAATATTTGATGTGCTCAGGAAAGGTTTCTATCTGTGTTGTCCGAAACGTCTACTTGCTGTGGCTTTCAAAAGCTCGTGGTTTGAAGAAGTACAGTGTCTGCAACTTCGAATCATATTTTCGATCTGATCCACCCACAGAGCCTCTGTAGCCCAGAATTCCTTCTATAGATGTAAGAAAACATGGGAGTAATTTTCTGTCGAAGCGGCACGTAAGTCCTGTGAAAGAAATGAGTTTCATTATTGTGGAAGAAGTGAGTTTCAGTGTTATACACGTTACAAAATGTATGAAGCATTTCCGGTACATGCCTCTACGGCAAATTCTTCAAGCCTTTTTTATGCAACCGCACAACCAACAAACTAAACATCGGTTGACCATGTGATGTATAGGTTAGAATAGCTAACACTTATACTAAGTTATATTTGTAATGCGAAATATTTTCAGTAGGCTAGTTAGCGAGCCATAGCTTTCAGGTATCGGTCGAAAATCATGTTGCACACCCTCAGCTGCTATGAAAACCAGTTTTTTTTAAAATTACTCTTCATCAGGCACAAGATTCTTTTCAATTACAGCTTTTATTTACACAGCTAGTTTATGGAAAAACTTCTTGTGTCTGATGATGATGAAGAACAAGGCGAAACTACGAGCAACAACACATATTTTCATAGCAGCAGACGGTGTGCAACATGATTATCGACAGTTTGTACTTCGCTTTTGATTAGGCGAAGTGAATCCTGTCGGACAAGATTATAACTACTGACCTGGCGCTCACTTGTGGTGCTAGGTCCTCTTTGCAGCGACGGAAAAACTTATTGCTCCTGGCTGATGGACTGTTCCAGTTACTAGTACACATCCTCTTGACGTTGATCTCTGCTTCCCCATCTCAGAATCGGGAATAATGTTCTCTTAGACTGTTACAGACATTCCAAAGAAACAACACGAGAGCTGTGGCCTCCTGAAAGAAGCCTGACGTTAATTATACCCCAGGTCAAGCGATCGGGAAGATAATTTCGAAGAACAAGCGCCGGTTGTTAGGAGCAGCCCGCAGGGCTACGAGAGTCCCAGCCGTGTCTTGTGCCTTACAGACAGCTCGTTTTTGTCTCATCACATCGGTTTTCATTCACTGTTCATGGGAAGCGCATCCCTCAAGCCCCCTGAAATGGCTTACTCAGAAGGTTCGCAAGACATGCCTTTCATTCTCCACCATCTGCCGAGAAATCGTATTGAAGAAGTCACGACGAGTGAAACGAATCAGCAGGCGGTTTCAATTGGCACTCGCTATATGCCTTGAGCTGTTTTTTGTGCTATTAAGTTAAGTCATTTTTCCTTTATTTGGCAGTAATAAGCACACAGAAGACTATACGCGTTTCAAAATCGGTTGAATGATGAACAATTAGATGATGAAGAACTGATCACTTGAAAGTTACTTTTCAGGGGAAATCAGATTATTGCACAAGCTTGCAGATTTTCGAGTAATTATTGCTGCTAAATAAAGGGTAAATGACCATAAATAACTCCGTTGTGGAGCTCAGTTCGAAGAAAACTAGTAGTTAACGAGAATTTTTCGAGAACTTCCTCTCACTGCTTCACTGTCGAATAGTCGAATATAATGTCGTCACAAACTGTCCCAAACACACACACACACACGCACACACACACACACACACACACACACACACACACAATCGCGATCGCTCTTTTCTCTTAAAAGAAGTAATTTTGCTTTCTTCTTGTATCATTCGCGTATACTACTGCACACAAGCGCTGCCTTAATAATGATGTGGATGTTAGGACAGTTTGTGACATATATCATCATCCACAATAGTGAAGATAATCTATTAGTTTCGAGGCTTACATGAGAACGGCACGCTGGAAGATGAAACGTTACCCAAGTTTCAGGAAGATGTTTGCTAACATGTTAGACACAATTTTTGAAAAACAAGGCGTTGGGTAATTCTCGAAGCCGGTTAGGACACAAATCACATGCAAGACTATGTAGCGAACAAAATACACAACGAATAAGGGGTTATACCAGCTCCTAGGACTACTCCCGACTTCTCAAAGGTGTTATTAACTTCATTATGACGTTTTCATTAATTTATATTCCTGTGCATCTCTTGTTATCTGTTTGTGTGCTCCAAATGACTTTGAGTTTGGACGGTTATGAATGAAATGACAGAACTGCCATTCCAGTTAAGACAATCAATTATATATATGTTTTGCGTTTCGGATCTATGTCTCTGTCTGGACTGAAGAGGCAATTGTCAGTTTACTATTTATGTTCTATTTTGTAAGCTTACAAATGGCACTATATTGAAATGTGTTCTTCAGTCTATTGTAGGATACAATTCGTGTTGAATCAGTTCCAGCACTTCAATATTTTGTTTTTGTGCTTATGTACATATATGGTTGTTTTAATAAAGGAAAAAAAGATTAAAAAAAAGCGGTTCTAGGAGCTGCAGTCCGGAGCCGCACTGATGCTACGGTCGCAGGTTCGAATCCTACCTCGGGCATGGATGTGTGTGATATCCTTAGGTTAGTTAGGTTTAAGTAGTCCTAAGTTCTAGGGGACTGATGACCTCAGATGTTAAGTCCCATAGTGCTCAGAGCCATTTGAACCATTTTTGCAGTGTGGGAACATTCAGTAAACAGACTACCCTATGTCACATGCCACGTGACTGTTCTTGGTAACTTTTAACTTCCTTAGGCAGCTCGACGTATGCTAGGGTCGTACTGTGCTGCTTGAAAGGCAGTCAGACGCACGCTGCACAGTGAAATACTAATACTGTTCGGTGTTACTTCTTTATTAAATTATTCGATGACACGTTGGACTTCGTTTCTTACCTGCATTCTGCCTCCTTCGCTGAATTTGGTTCAGTGTTTGGACTGTGATGGAAAGGTATCGTCTCGGCGCCGAAGTTATCACGTTATGGTAACGTGCCGATGCTCTTTCTTTTTTTTTCTTCTTGGGGAGAAATGCACTTCCTGATAACTAGATAGTCCTGGATTAAATTCTGGGTCTCGCTCCTATTAAGCCTGGTGATCACTATCCTGTTATCTGGGAAATTACTCTGTATCGATAATCGGGAGTCAAGCCCTCATGTATTCGGCATATAGGAGCAAACATCGAATGACTTTGAGAATTGGCGACGGTCTATGGGATTTCGCCATTGCCTGGATAGCCTAATGGTAGACGACTGCTTGGGAAAAGCAGAAAATCAAGTCGAGAGTTCTACTACCAGTTCTTTATTCTCTCTCCAGGTAAGCTGTTACTACGATGAGGGCCTGATGTATCAAATTCTTGTACAGTGTGTCACAGACGTCCCGGTACCCATAGTTCGAAAGAGTGTTTTACACAGAGATATATGTTGACATCTTGCGGAGCATCTCAGAAGTTATTCTTCGAAAGCCTTCCTCAACACTTTTGCAGATTTCTTCACCAGTCGCATACGGACTTTCAGTCACGTAGGAGTTGACTATTCTCCGTAATGAATTGACTGGCGTGGTAAGGTCCTGGGAAAACTACATCTGTCTTGTAAGACTTTCGATGTATTGTGCACTCGTCAGATCAAACATTAACACACTTAACCGGCAATCGGCACACGGAAATTGTGCCAAGAAAGCATCGCAGGTTGCAACCCGCTGTTCCATGTCGTCAGATAACTCATTCAGAAACAGTGGTCTACATCATTTCACTTTTAAACCTTTTTTTAATGTGATCATGCCTTGTCGACTGCGATATCTGAAATTCAGTTGCTCTTTTGCGAATGGATTTCGTTGCAGACTGCTCATTTGGTTGAGCGATGGTGTTACAAGTTTGCTCTCGCATTTTCTTAAGGGGTACGGGGACTTATCTGAAACACCTTGTTGTACAACGCAATATAGTCAAAGAAGATTCTGCCATTCAAAATGAATTTCCCGTCGGGTGAGTCTGTGTTTACGTATGAAACTGAAATACTGTAACCGCTTACACGCGGACACGGTGATATACGGACATCCGGGTTTGTCAGAGACTCGCGGACACCACCATTGTCAGGTTGCGGCCGTGTTCAACAATGGCGCGCAATATTTTTAAATGATTTAAAATAGGTCACTGTTTGTTTATGCCGTACCCTGTTTGAACAATTGGGGATTAAATTCATATTTAGAGTTTGATCGGCACTAAGCACTGCTGCAGACGGATGTCCAGATTCCGTAATAATTTGTGATAATTCCATGAGACTGGCGTGCATTGTACGTACTACCTGTTATTGTTCGAAATGGAAGCAGTTTTCCCGCAGTTGCAGTGTGGTACATTGCTTTTTAATTCGACAAGCTAAAACGATGTTTTAATATTTAAACTGGAAGTTACGTCCGAGAGAATCATTTCTTAACCACATTCCGAATGTTAAATGTAGTTATTATTGCGTAGACTTCAGCTGTTAAAGAATTTGTACTAAAGTACCATTAAAACAAGCCAAAAACCTAGCTCCTCAGATTGAACTCTTTGAAATGTGTTTGCGCGATGACCTGCATATAGTGCTGCTTCAGGTGTATTCTGAAGCCGGACAACAATTTGTGCTTGTTTATAGACTAGAAAACGTATACTATTATTTGAACAGTTTACCTTTCTCGTGTCGCACGTCAGTATTAGTCACGCGGGAGTGAGCGCGGAAGTCACTACTGTTGTACGTAGCTTAAACAATACCACTTGCAGACGCTACCGCGCTGCATATTCTTAGGTGGCACTGCCTGTCCGCAAATCTGCGGACACCAGCTAAACAGTCCTAAACGCCGGGTCTAACGTGTTAACTATTGCGCCGCCTCGATTAGTGTTTGTTATTGTTTCAAATTAAGAATTCTGTTGGACTTCTACGATGTATTGTTGTGATCTCTTGGCAAGAAAGGCGCTTCTTAATGACGTACATAGATTGCAGTTTTAATTTCGCTTCTTGAGATTTCATGAAATTACTCCAGACGAAGAGCTTACTGCATTTAACGTGCGACAACGTCGTTCGATTCATAGAATTCCACCAAAATACAAAAATTCGTGTTCAGCGCCCATGCTGCATCTAACGATACACTTTTAGACCTGCCAACGTTACATCAAAAACACATTTCACAGCGGACTTGAATTTTTATTCAAGGAAATTTCTGACCCCCATTAAAAAAAAAATCTAAAATGCATCGCTAATATACGGAGACAATACTGTGGACGTTTACACTCTTTTATCAAATTTTTAGGAGTATTTTCCAGTTCTAAATCGAAAGTTGCCTATGACTGATGACGACTGCCGCATGGAATCTTCAAAAGTACGCTCTGTTTCTGAGGTATTCCACCGCCAGCGCGGATTCACGGTCCGTTGGCGCAGAGACGCGACTGTACCGCGCGCGAGGAAGCGTTTGGCAACGGGGCCACAGTTCTGGCATAGCATAGCTTTATATCCTGGCGCGGCGCGGCCGAGCTAGCGGCCCCCACCACGCGCCACGCGCTCCCCCTCCCCTCCCCGCCACCTGCGCCCGCCTGCCGGCGCCGACGCTACCTGTGTTACGCAGGGCGCATAGCGACCACACGGAAACGGGCGAGCCCGCCCGAGCCGGTCCGGCGCTGCGCGGCGCGCCGCAGCCGGACCCGGCCGGCTATCAAGGTTACGTGCGGCCGCCGGCTACGCGGTCTATCCCATCGCCGTGTGTACATCACAAAAAGAAGGCGGAGCTCCAAGGGGGAGTACTTGTTGTATCTTATTGCCCCGTATGAGGTGGAGATACGCTCTGCCGACTGGCGATATCTCTGATATACCTCGAGGCTCCTATAGATGTCATTTCCCAAACAGTGAGATAGCAGTACTTGATAGCCAAGTCTGCATACCAAAACAACGAAAGAGGAGGAATGCGAGTAATATCTCAGGGGAAGATTGATGTCAGATAGATAGATAGAGAGAGAGAGAGAGAGAGAAAGATCAGATCATGTTTGAAAGAAAATAAAAAGGGGAATGGATCGTGAAATACTAGGAAACTAATTTAGAAATCAAACATTTCTTTTTTTCATTTCGTGGAGCAGCCTGACAGCCTGTTCAGTCTTCACTGAAGCCATCCGCTCTTCGGCTGTCATTATATGTACAAAAGAATGAGGTGACAAAAGTCATGGGATACCTCCTAAAATTGTGTCGGACGTCCTTTCGTCCGGCTTAGTGCAGCAGCTCGACATGGCATGGACTCAAGTCCCTGGAGGTCCCCAGCAGAAATATTGAGCCATGCTGCCTGTATAGCCGTCCGCAGCTGCGAAAGCGTCGCTGGTGCAGGATTTTGTGCACGAACTGACCTCTCGATTACATCCCAAAAATGTTCGATGGGATTCATTTCGGGCGATCTGTATGGCCAAATCATTCGCTAGAATGGCCCAGAATGCTATTCAAACCAGTCGCGAACAACTGTGACACGGTGACATGGCGTATTGTCATCCATAAAAATTCCATCGTTGTTTGGGTGACTTGAAGTCCGTGAATAGCTGAAATTGTCTCCAAGTAGCCAAACATAACCATATCCAGTCAGTGACATAGCCCATTCCATGTAAACACAGCCCACACCATTATGAGGCCACCACCAGCTTGCTCAGTGCCTTGTTGACAACCTGTGTCCATGGCTTCGTGGGGTCTGTGCCACACTCGAACCGTACCTTCAGCTCTAACCAAATGAAATCGGGACTCACCTGACCAGGTCGCGGTTTTCCATTCGTCTGGGGTCAAACCGATATGGCCACGAGCCCAGGAGAGGCACTGCAGGCGACTTCGTACTGTTAGCACAGGCACTCCCGTCGGTCGTCTGCTGCAATAATCCACAATAGCCAAATTTCACTGCACTGTCGTAACGGATACGTTCGTCATACTGGTTTATTCACCCAGTATTGCTTGTCTGTTAGTACTGACAACTCTACGCAAACGCCGATGCTCTCGGTCGTTAGGTGAAGGCCGTCGGTCACTGCGTTGTCTGTGGTGAGAGGTAATGCCTGAAACATGGTATTTTCGGCACACTCTTCGACACTGTGGATCGCGGGATATTGAATTCTCTAACAATTTCCGAAATGGAATGCCTCATACGTCGAACCGCAAATATTCTGCAAATGCACTGCCCATCTATACCTTGTGTATTCGATAATATCGGCATCTGTATATGTGCTTGTCGCTATCCCATGACGTTTGTCACCTCATTGTATATGTACACTAGCCGACCATAAGCATCCGGAAACCCATGACTGATACAGTATTGACCATTAGATGTCACGAGAGGCGGGACGCCAGTATAAAAAGTGGCGGGGTGTATTGTGTTGTCTGTGGACGTGCAGTAACAGCAGAATGGGTCGGTCATGAAAGATCAGTGACCTCGAACGTTGACTAGTCATTAGATGTCACCTGAGAAACAAATACAGGTTCGAATCCTGCCTCGGGCATGGATGTGTGTGATGTCCTTAGTTAGGTTTAAGTAATTCTAAGTTCTAGGGGACTGATGACCTCAGAAGTTAAGTCCCATAGTGCTCAGAGCCATTTGAACCATTTTAAACAAATGCTCCAGAGATATTTCAACCCTTATAAAGCTGCCCAAGGCGATTGTTGGTGATGTGATTGTGGAGTGAAAATGCGAAGGAAGAATCACAGCTAAGCCAAGACCAGCGCAGAGCCCACGTACTGTCGGACAGGGACCGTCGACCATTGCGAAATGTGGTTGTAAAAGGTCGCATGAAATTAGCGGAAGGAATCAGTCGTGATTTCCAGTGTGCTACCAGGAGTCCAGCTATCACAAATACTGTGAACAGAAGATAAAAAAGAACGTGGTTATTGATCGAGAAGCTCCTTATAAGTCACACATTTTTGTAGTCAGTGCTGAGCGACAGTTAAGGGGAGTAAAGAGCAACGCCATTAGACAGTGGATGACAGGAAACGAGTGATTTGGAATGATGAGTTAGGCTATATCCTGATGCAATCCGATGGAAGGGTTTGGGTTCACCGAATGCCTGAAGAACTTTACCTGCCATCATGTGCAGTGCCAACAGTGCAATACGGAGGAGGTGGTGTTACGGTATCTGGGTGATTTTCGTGGTTACGATGTGGCCTCCTTATCGCCTTTAAGAAAACGCTAAATTCCGAAGGACATGAACACATTTCGCGTCACTCAGTACTGTGTATAATAAGGAACAGTTCGGTGAGCATGAATGTTTGGATCAGGAGGACTGTGCACACTGTCGTAAGCAGCACCTATGAGGCATTTCTTTGTGGACATTAACATTCCTGAAATGGACTGACCTACCCAGAGTACCGACGTGAGCTCAATGGATCACCTTTGGGGCGAGTTACAACGTCAGCTTCGCTCCAGACCCCAGCTGTCCAACACCACCTTCTCTGGTTTCGCACCTTTAGGAAGAATGGACTGCAGTTCCTCCACAGATAAAGGTGAAGGGTGGCCATACTCCATATTAATGTCCGCTAAAACGTGTCCAGATACTTTTGATCGAATAGCGTACTTAAATACGTTACATTGTAACTTTTTATCTAAAGAAGCCCCAAGAAGCACTCACTTTGTAAGCATAACTGTGCTCCGATTGTTGAAACTGGAGGCTGCGATGAACTACGTAATGGTATAAAGTAAGTAACTCTTATACCGCAAACATAAGATCAAAACCATTCACTAATACTACTATGCGTACTCTCTACTATGCGTACTCTCTGTTAGAGACACAAACGTATGGAGTAGGCGGAAAGCTGCAATTTATTGCAATACGCGGTGAAATTCGGACCGCGGGGCTACATTCGTATGTGAACTTTGGTTCATTTATACATGAGAAAAAAAAGGAGTAGGTCTTACGAAGGACACCTAGGACTCGATGCGCAATGTGTACTTAAAGAAAGGATATGTGTGACAGCAAGTGTGTTTTTTATGCTCCTTTGCATGCTTCGCAATCTGATCTACAATTGCAATGTCATAAATGAGTTTAACGTCCCCTCGACATGGAGGTAATTAGAGATGGGGCAAAAGCTCGGATTGTGTCAAGCATGGAGAAGAAAATCGGCCGTGCCCTTTCAAAGGAACCATCCCGGCATTTGCCTGGAGCGATTTCGTGCTAACCACTGCGCCACCTCGCTCGGTCACTGCACTGCAGACGTATAAAGAAATGGCAAAAAATTGCAATAGCGGTCTATGTTATCAAAGTTTTTTTTTTCGTTTTAATACCCACTTACCGGAAAAAAGAGTTCTTGCAATTAATTTGTAGAGTAATACTAATTTTTTTCCATTGCGAATTGCATAAAGGAAATCATACATTATGACTTTGAATGAAAGAGGTGTTGGATTATAATTTTTGGGATGTTCCGCGATGCCTCTCCCTTGTTAATCTGACTGCTGTTAAGCGTAGACCAAATAGGTGCATGCCCAAACGATGACACGACTGCAAAATGGTAGCCCAGTGTTGAAGCAATGTCCGCTTTGCTTCGAAGAGTGCCGAACGGTATACGTTGATTTGTAAAAATATAGACTCTGGTCTATTAACGATAGGGTGATCTAGGATTTCTTAACTTCCCTAATTGATTGGTATCGTCTACGGATTCCATAACTTCTGTCATATAGTGATCTTGTTTGATTAATAGCTGTAACTAATAGAAGGTGTGATTGGTTCAAAACTGTTCAAATATGTGCGAAATCTTATGGGACTTAACTGCAAAGGTCATCAGTCCCTAAGCTCACACACTACTTAATCTAAATCATCCTACGGACAAACACTCACACCCATACCCGAGGGAGGGCTCGAACCTCCGGCGGGACCAGCCGCACAGTCCATGGCTGCAGTGTGATTGGTGATGCTATTCGCTGAGTATACGCGTAGCGTTGGCACGTATTCAACTACTCGAGCAGGAACTCCAGGCAAAGTCACCGCAATAGATATAGGAAGTTGTCGTTGGCACATTTTGTACCCATTACTGGAATTACCACTTGTCCGGATCTCGTCGTTACACTGTTTCTCGTCGTTCCACTGTTTCCGCATGCGGAATTCGATATATTTTGACAGCAGTGTCACTGTACGCAAGTCCTACTGCATAGGGGCCACCCGTTCCCTCCAGTTAGAATTGTTAAGAAATTAACCGTGTGGCGTATTCTGTCGCAGATGTTCTTGCTGAACATTTTGCAAGACACTGATGACAGTGCACTACCTGTAAAGTGCCTCAGCTGCCCACAACTTATTCACCCAACACAAGCAGAGGCAGCTTGTGGGTCTAATCCAATTTTTGTTTTCTCTTCGTGTACTATTCATTCAATTCTGGAGAATTCCTGTCGACTTGCAGCTTTCACAAACTTAATATAGAGCTAATGCGACCAGTTGAACCACTGTCGAACCGATGACCACTCCATGAGAGCGGTAGTCAAGTCACCACACTTTCTTACAGGAGGAATGGGTTCCAAATATCAGTCCTCCTGTTGAGTCGCTTCAGGCGAGTACCAGAATGTTTATTCTGCCAAGACCGCAGCCAAATCTTTCCTCAAAATTTGTCTAGTACGAAGAACTGCTCAGTCTATAATTGTGTGGATGTTGTTTACTTACTTCCTTCGCGCCTGCGAAAACAGCATCACGTCATGATATGCTGCACATAGTCAACGTTCACAGTTTACCACGTTCGCTCTCGGTTTCGACAGCGCTCGTTTATGGCGAGTGCCATAAGCACCGTTATACCACAACTCGACAGCTCGTTACAGAATATGTCGCGAAAGAAAGTACAATTTTCCGCTGTTTCTTCTGTGCAGGTCTTGAGACAGACTGTGATGTTTGGGCTCGAAATAAGATTAAGAATGTAAATTGGGAGCTCATTTTTTCCCATAAATGAACTTTTATGTGTTCAGATTGTGTGCAATTCAGTATAAAAAAACTGGCCAAGTGCGACACCAATCCCGGGGATCGATAATCTGCGACTTTTTACTATTATCGGTGTCGATACTGGCAAGAGACGGTCCCGGGAATTCCAAGACGGTATCAAAATCTCTACAGTACTTAAAGAGTCTATCCAGGAAATAAGGAGAAGAAGCGACCACCAGACTTCAGTTTATATTGTAGATAGAGAATATTTAATACAATTTTTTTATTTACTACCTAAAACATGTTTGCAAGCAGTAATATTTCTCTATTATGCTTTTGGCGGATGACGAACGCAGTGTAAGTTCCAATGGCAGAAGGACATTTTGTATGTGATATAATTACAATTCAACAGTTTTCAGATTTTTTTCCTTTGCTTGTACAGTGAAACCTGGCTTCTTGCCAAATTTCATGAGTCTAGATCAACAGAAAGTGTTTCGAAAGGTTAGCATGATGAGCGCGAGTAACAAAAGGTGTGACACAGATGATCGTATCTTTTGATTACTTTGACGTAGAAGCTTTAATGTTTTTACACCTCCCAGGGACTGCAGATCTTAATATACGACATAAATTTCAACGTGATATGGCTGCCTGTTCTTAACAGACGGACAGGCAGAGTGACTGACTGACTGACAACAAAGCGATCGTATAGAGGGTCAGTTTTTACCGAGTTTGGTACCGAACCCAACAAAAGAAAAAGAAGCAATGGTGTAATATAGCATCGCATTTCATGAAAAACACATTTGTCCATTGTGAAGAAAACATGTACAGGAAAAATAGAACGAATATTTCGCATTTTATGCGGCCTGAATAGCAGAGAGAGAGAGAGAGAGAGAGAGAGAGAGAGAGAGAGAGAGAGAGAGAGAGAGAGTGTTTATCACCGTTTCATCGACTCATGAAGGTAGTAAGCACATTTTTGGTAGTAAGCACATTGTTTCGGCGCTGTACATACAAATTGAGCGAATCGCAGATGTTTCGAAACAAGTGCGAGTAATTCAGTTGTTTGCCTTCGTGTTCGAGACGGTTCCGAAATCAACTCGACGTAGTAAAGGAGTCGGTGAGACAGCGAAGACGAGGAGACCGATTTAGACGCGCATACTGCGGCGAGAACTTGAATGACCGGCTGCATTCCATTGTGGACATGCCGTCGCTCGGCGATTTTGTAAGGGAATTTCCTGGAGGAGTGCCAGAAATTCCTGTGGCCGCGGAAGGCCAAACACTTGTAGGTTGTGTGTGCACTGCGCAGGCGCGGCTTCTCATCGACTCTGCTTGGGCAGAGACGAGAGGCGGGTTTTCTATCACTCCTCGCGTAGGATATCCATCCGTCCAGTTTTTATCGGGACAGTTCCTTTCTGAAAAACAAAAAAAGTTTCGCTGTCACGACAGTTTTTTGGGACGCTCAAACAAAAAAATGGCTCTGAGCACTATGGGACTTAACTTCTGAGGTCATCAGTCCCCTAGAACTTAGAACTACTTAAACCTAACTAACCTATGGACATCATACACACTCATGCCCGAGGCAGGATTCGAACCTGCGACCGTAGCGATAGCGCGGATCCAGACTGTAGCGCCTAGAACCGCTCGTCCATCCCGGCCGGCCGCTCAAACATCCCGATTTGTTGTGATTCCGCTTGGCCAAGGTATTCTGCGCTAGCAGTTTACTGCGCAAATATATACGCTGGGGAGCGCCACTTCTACAAGTTACCCTACAGGCTTTGTTTATTTACTGTTAATGTTTTGCACTGATGGTGATACCGATTCATATTAATATGTATTTTCGATTGGTTCCATTATGATAAGCAGCCTGAAGACTAATACAGTGGACTGAAACGGTGAAGACTTTGCTCGCTGTCAACACACACTTTAATGGGGTATCATTTCCTCACTTTTATGTCAAAATCTCAAAAGAAAATGTACTTCTTGATTAAGTACATAAAACCGAAAAATACGGTGACAGTACAGCAGAATAATTGCGAAAAGTGTTTTGGCTTCATCTGAATGCGTGATGCAACGACAAACTTCTGTGTCCATTAAAAATTTTGTCAGAACATTTTTTGTTCCGTTTTTCCATAACAGTTGAAGGTTTTCTTGTAAACTTTTTAAAATGCCTCGTTTTTTAATAAAAATGAAATGGTCACCCTATCCTAGCGTCACACGATACTCTTTCTTCGGAAGTTGTGTCGATATTCGCAATACCTACATCCGTAATAATTTTTTGAAATTAGCTGATACAACTTATTGTTTAAAGTGTTCATCGACTGTTCAGTTAAAATGATAGAAGACATGACAGTACGAATACCCTCGCGAAATCTACACAACAGTTTTCTCTTTGAATCTTACCCTCACGTTTATCCATTCGCTGCTTCCTCCGTTCCTGTTTTGCATCAATCCTGCTGAAAACGAATTGAAATTATGCAATGTATAACGTTTGCCGGGATCCAATGGAAAGAACAGCCATGTAATGTTAGTAAAATCACATGTCATTGTTCATAAAGGAAGCTACAGGGCGAAGCACGTTGTTTTCAACTGAAAGCATTTCTCATAATACGCTTTCTTACAGCTATAGTTACGTCACAAATAATTTAAAAAAATATGGAAATAAAGAGAAAAGTGATTTAAAAATTTTTTTACTGGCATTCGTGATTGAAATGGAAATTCTCACTTAGTCAAATAATTGTTTACTTCAATTAAAAAATGTAGGTCTGTATTCAACTCGTTGAATACCACTTAAGTTGCGTGAGTGACTCGCTTCTCTATCTCCGACCTTTGATCTGGCTTATCCAGTCAGCATAAGAGGATACATTAAGGTAGACTCCGAACCAAGATACAACTTAGTTTTTTCCATATTAACAGAATGACAAATATGAAAGGAGTGATTAAAAAACCCTAAGGTTGACTTGGGACTGAACCACACAGACTTTGGATTCGTAGTCTGAAAGTTACCCATTTTTTTTCCAGAAATGAACACTTCGTTAATCATTAATTTCATTTAGTACGTTAGCAGCAGATTTGACGTTAACAGATCAAAAGTTACTTTTACCCGAAATAAAAATAAATAAATAAAAGCTGCTGCTGCTCAATAAAATGGACTCACTTTGAGACTGTGTGATTTAACGATTCACTTACTTTCGTCGAATGCACCAGTTACACAGGGGCGACTAAAGTCAGGGGGTAGCTCCTAATATTGTTCCGGACCTCCTCTTGCCCGGCTTGTCGCAGCGACTCCATGTGGCAAGGACTCGGCAAGTCATTGGAAGTCCCATGCCATGAAGACTCTATAGCCGCCCATAATTGCGAAAGCGTTGCCGATGCAGAATTTTGCGTATGAATTGACCTCTCGATTGTGTCCCATAGATGTTCAGTAGGTGGCCATATCATTCGCTCGAATTGTCCAGAATGTTCTTCACACCAATCAGGAACAATTGACATGGCGCATTGTCATCCATAAAATTCCATCGTTTTTTGGGAACATGAAGTACATGAATGGCTGTACACGGTCGCCAAGTAGCCGAACATAGCCATTTCTAGTCAATGATCGGTTCATTTGGACCAAAGAACCCAGTCCATTCCATCACGCTATTGTTGTGGAGATGGCTCCATGGCTTCGTGGGGTCTGCACCACATTCGTACGCTACGATCGGCTCTTGCCAGCTGAGGTAGGGACTCACCTGAGTAGGCCACGGTTTTCCAGTCGTCTAGGGTCCAATCAACATGGTCACGAGCCCAGGAGAGGCGCTGCGGACGATGTCGTGCTGTTAGCAAATGCACTCGCATCGGTCGTCTGCTGCCAACACCAAATTTCGACGCACTGCCTTAACGGATGCGTTCGTCGTATGCCCTACTTTGATTTCAGCGGTTATTTCACGCAGTATTGCTTGTCTTTCGGCACTGACAACTCTACGCAAATGCCGCTGCTCTCGGTCCTTGAAGTGATGGCCGTCGTCCACGCGTTGTCCGTGGTGAGAGGTTGTGCGATAATTTAATATTGTCGGCACACTCTTGAAACTGTGGGTCTCGGAATATTGAACTCCCTAACGATTTCCGAAATGGAATGTCCCATGCCTCTAGTTCCAGCTACCATTCCCCGTTCAGAGTCTGTTAATTCCAGTCATGCGGCCATAATCACATGGGAAACCTTTTCATATGGATCATCTGAGTTCAAATGACAGTTGCGCCAATGCACTGTCCTTTTATACCTTGAGTACGCGATACCGTCGTCATGTGCGTATGTGCGTATCGCTGTCCCATGGCGTTTGTCATCTCATTGTACGTATACATGTTCTCGTAGTGGTATTTTCATTTTCGTTAAACTCCAGAACCTAGACAAAGTAAACTGTTTCTCTGCTTTGTGAGGTGAACTTCCGAAACACAATTCCAGATAGAAATGTAAGCTAGAGCTAAAGTAATGAGCTCCGTTTCACATCAATCGGCAGTGTGTTCGTAACGTTTCGGAAGAAATGCCTCTCTGTTTCCATGTTCGAACATGCCTTCCGGAATATCACGGACACACTGAGCGTTGACGCTGCTAGAAACCCGAGAAGATTTTATTGCTCTGACGCCTCGTGAAAACCTTCATTCGCGTAACATCCAAAGAGATTCTGGCCGTATGTGAAATATGTTAGCGGCAAGAAACAATCAGTGCCTTCTCTGCGCGATAGCAAAGGAGATACTATCGAAGACAGTGCTGCCAAAGCAGAGGTACTAAACACAACCTTCCGAAATGCCTTCACAAAAGAAGACGAAGTAAATATTCCAGAACTCGAATCGAGAACAGCTGCCAACATGAGTAACGTAGAAGTAAATATCCTCGGAGTAGTGAAGCAACTTAAATCACTTAATAAAAGCAAGTCTTCTGGTCCAGACTGTATACCAATTAGGTTCCTTTCGGAGTATGCTGATGTAGTACTCGTAGCTCCATACTTAAGAATCATATACAACCGTTCGCTCGACGAAAGATCCGTACCCAAGTTGCACAGGTCGCACCAATATTCAAGAAAGGTGGTAGGAGTAATCCACTAAATTACAGGCCCATATCGTTAGGATTTTATAACATATATGGTGATCGAACATTATGAATTACCTCGAAGAAAACGGTCTATTTGACACACAGTCAGCATGGGTTTACAAAACATCATTCCTGTGGAACACAACTAGCTATTTATTCACATGAAGTGTTGAGTGCTATTGACAAGGGATTTCAGATCGATTCCGTATTTCTGGATTTCCCGAAGGCTTTTGAAACGGCACCACACAAGCGGCTCGTAGTGAAATTGCGTGCTTATGGAATATCGTCTGTTATGTGACTGGATTCGTGATTTCCTGTCAGAGAGGTCACAGTTCGTAGTAATTGGCGGAAAGTCATCGAGTAAAACAAGTGATTTCTGGCATTCCCCAAGGTAGTGTTATAGGCCCTTTGCTGTTCCGTATCTATATAAACGATTTTGGAGACAATCTAAGCAGCCGTCTTCACTTGTTTGCAGATGACGCTGTCGTTTATCGACTAATAAAGTCATCAGAAGATCAAAACAAACTGTAAAACGATTTAGAAAAGATGTCTGAGTGGTGCGAAAAGTAGCAGTTGACCCTAAATAGCGAAAAGTGTGAGGTCATCCACATGAGTGCTAAAAGGAACTCGTTAAACGTCGGTTACACGATAAAGCAGTCTAATCTAAAAGCCGTAAATTCAACTAAATACCTACGTATTACAATTACGAACAATTTAAATTGGAAGGAACACACACAAAATGTTGTGGGGAAGGCTCACCAAAGATTGTGTTTTATTGGCAGGACACTTAGAAAATGTAACAGACCTGCTAAGGAGAATGACTACACTACGGTTGTCCGTCCTCTTTTAGAATACTGCTGCGCGGTGTGGGATCCTTACCAGATAGGACTGACGGAGTACATCGAAAAAGTTCAAAGAAAGGCAGCACGTTTTGTATTATCGCGAAATATGGGAGAGAGTGTCACAGAAATGATACGGGATTTGGACTGGAAATCATTAAAAGAAAGGCGTTTTTCGTTGCGACGGAATCTTCTCACGAAATTCCAATCACCAACTTTCTCCTCCGAATGCGAAAATATTTTGTTGACACCTATCTACATAGGGAGGAACGATCACCACGATAAAATAAGGGAAATCAGAGCTCGTACGGAAAAATGTAGATGTTCATTCTTTCCGCGCGCTATAAGAGAATGGAATAATAGAGAATTGTGGAGGTGGTTCGATGAACCCTCTGCCAGGCACTTGAATGTGATTTGCAGAGTGTCCATGTAGATGTAGATGTAGAACATTCGGTCGTACCCGAGAGATTTATTGTTCTTGTAAAAGACGATATTTCCAAGGTACCGGCTTCCGTAGACGTAATTGTTGAAGAGCGGACATAGCCAGCGGAGGGCCTGGGCGGCTGCCTAATTGTTGGGTCCTGCACCGCGCCGCGCCGCGGGCGCAAGTGCAGGCGCTGGCAGAAGGCTCGTAAACGGTAGCACCGGCCACGGTAATTGGCCGCCAGCTTCCGTTCGACGCCGGTGGCGGCGGCGCAGGTATAAGCGGCGGTTTTCTTTTAGCCGGCAGCTCGGCATAAATTTCTCCGCGCCTGGGTCTCTGCCCGGGGCACGGCGTGGCGCGCTCGCAGGTCATCCTGAGTTCCTCAGTGAAAACGGAAGGACGCAAAAAGCGGGGCCTCGATGGGCGTGCCAGCTTTTTTACGAGCATCCAGCTCCGGGCGGCTGCCCGGCGGGCGCCTGGCTTCGGATTCACGCAACTGTTGTTGCGCCTTATCTTCCCCGTTTGACGTCCTTTCACCGCTGGGACCACCACAGACACCTTCCGTTCATGCCAGCTAATCATTGACCCGAACGCCTCAGCTGCATGGTCACGTGACACTTCTGAGAAACCATTAGGGGGGAATCCCGTACGCACTGTGGCGGAATTAGCAAGTCGAAACATCGATTATGTGAAACCCAACTCGCACTTTTCTCACGTGGCATATTGAAAGCTTTGGAACAAGGCAGTCAGATAGATGCAGTATTTCTTGGTTTCTGATAAGCATTTGACTCAGTGCCACATAAACGCCTATTGTCAAAATTACCGTCATACTGGATATCAAGCAGAATTTGTAACTGAGGATTATTTGATAGGGAGGATGCAGCAGGTTATCTTGGATGGAGAGTCATCGTCATATGTAGAAGTGACTTCAGTTGTGCCCCAGGAAAGTGTATTGGGACCCTTGCTGTTTATGTTGTACATTAATAACCTTACGGACAATATTAATAGCAACCTGAGACTTTTTGCAAATGATGTAGTTACCTGTAATGACGTACTGTCTGAATGAAGAATACTCAGTCAGATCTTGATAGCATTTCAAAGTGGTGCAAAGACTGGCAACTAGCTTTAAATGTTCAGAAATGTAAGATTGTGCACTTCACAAAACGAAAAACGTAGTATCCTGTGACTACAATATCAATGAGTCAAAGTTGGAATCTTTGTAGGGATATGAAATGGAATGGTCACATAGGCACAGACGTGAGTAAAGCAGGTGATAGACTTCGGTTTACTGGTAGATTACTGGTGAAGTGCAGTCCGCAAAGGAGACTGCTTACAAATAACTCGTGCGCCCTATCCTAGAATACTGCTCAAGTGTGTGGGACGCGAACCAAATAGGACTAGCGAGGAATATTGAACGTTTACAGAGAAGGGTACCACGAATGGTCACAGGTTTGTTTGACCCGTGGGGGTGCTACAGTGTTGCTGAAGAAACTTAACATACAGAATCTTACAATAGATGTAAACTATCCCGAGAAAGTCTACTAACAAAGTTTCAAGAACCGGCTTTAAATGATAACTCTAGGAATGTACTATAACCCACTATGCATCGCTCACATAGGGATCGTGAGGACAAGATTACAATAACTATAGCACGCACAGGGGCATTCAAACAATCATTCGTCCTGCGCTTCATACGTCAATAGAACGAGAAGGAACATGAATATCTGGTGCAATGGGACGTACACTCTGCTATGTGCACTTCGCGGTGGTTTGCAGCGTATGGATGTAGATATGGAAGTGGTTGGCGACCATGCGTGATGAAACGTCTTGTTGACGTTTTGTATGTGAAGGGCTAGGGGATGGCTGATGCCTGTCGTAGTGACCACCTACACTGGAGGCAGTCTGAAAAGTACCGTAGTTATAGTCCGATACAAGATGGTCGACATTCGACAGACAATATTTGCCAGTTAGTGGGATTTACCCCTCCCGCCACCAATACACCAGCGGAATCCTGGCACTGTCGTCTGCCACTGTGTTATCATTTCCGCTGCACAAAGAGGTGCACTTGTCAGTTTTCCGGTATGAAACATTCTAGGCGCGAAAGTTTGGCCTGTTTCAGGAGAAACCATAACTTGACCCCAGTTAAAAATTAAGAACAGATTTTTGACAATTTTAGAGACACTACAGAGATATATAAGGTTTCGGAAATTTCCGTTACAAATTTCTAGGGCTTGTAGAGGAGGGCGAAAACATTAAATTTTGAACGGGAACCCATGTCCGGAAAAGTCATCCAACGACGCTACAGAGCGTCACAGTTTTAGGCAAAGGCGCCTGTAAATCTATGAATAATAAGCAGGGTGATTCCGCGATGGTGTTAAAAACTTTTAAGTACGATGAAGACGGGTAAATGTATCAGTTTGAGGTAATGGTCGCTGGTTTTGAAACAAACGAGTCGAAAGTTACAATCGAAAATCGTATCTCTGACAGTGGAATACATGTATCGGTGGTGTTGTTGCCAAATATGTAGAGTAGGCAACTTTCAGAGGTGGTAGTATGGACAAAACAAGGAAAAAATGTCCATTACATATGGGCCCTACACTGTATACCTGAGGAGCTGTGAGCACTTCTTCATCCTCGCTAGTGTGAAACACATCTCCACTATTGAACAAGTGCTGATAGCTCTTAAGATATGCATTTTAGAGCTCGTTTTTACTATACCTCTTTTCTTGTCTTGGTCCATATCTACTTCCCTACAATCTTAGCAACAACAGTACCGGTACATATGTTCCGCTGTCAGAGGTATCAGAACGGTTTTAGCTTTTAACTTTCGATTCGTTCGTTCCGGTACAGGGATCCTTACCTCAAACTGATACATTTATCCTTCTCCATCGTCCTTGAAAGTTGATGACATCATCACCCTGTAGATACATACATTTACGGGCGCCGGCTCCTATAACTTTGACGCTGTGTAGCGTCATTGGAGACGTTTCCGGACACGCGTTCCTGTTCATATTATGTACTCACTCCCCTCTAAAAGACGGAGAAGTTTGCTACAGCCAAACTTGGCATTGCACGGATATTCATTTCGCCAATTTTCTATTAGACACGAAAAAAAGGAACTGTGTTTGAAATGTATAAGTACAACGTCCCAATCAAGAAACATGATCCCGTACAGTTCCTGTAAGCTGGGCGCAGCTACTTTGCGAGGCTACAACGCGATTTTGTAAACGTCTCAATGAGTAATGTGTCGTCATACGTCTGTAACCGCTACTGTCTCTGCTGTCAAGACATTTGCGCTTCGCAGTTGAAAGCTATCAAAAGCGCTGTCAGGTGTCCGGGATTTCCTCGGCTGTACGAATGCCTTAGTAGTACAGAATAAATGTATTAAAACATCATGCATGATGCGGCAGTTTTTCACGCACATAATTTTTTTATGGCGTCGTATCTCCTGAACTATGTTAGGCAGGTGATCCTTACCCCCACAGTGATTGATGGAACACAGTAAAGGATATATCCACCAAGTATGGAAGTTTGGTTGAAGTCGGTCCAGTAGTTTGGGAGGAGATGTGAAACACACACACACACACACACACACACACACACACACATGCATACATTTTTATAGTATGTATGGATGTGACTCTGGAATTCTCACTTAGTTTTTGTAAGACATATATTTAGGGAAACGGCGTCTAGTATGGGATACTTACTCCAGAACTGGTATAAAATTTTTGTTGCTGTTTTTAAATATGGTATAACTGTGTAAATCCTCCACTTGAACATCTGTTTTGGTGTAAAAAAACATTCTAACCAAATCTGCACACAGCAAAAAAATATTTTCTAAGACTTAAAACTTCTAGATGTTAAGAAAAGCGTCGTGTAGTATTGGTCATACAGCAAAATATAGGTTTCTCAATAAAAAAGTGTTTTTGTGATACACAAACAAATTAATCTGTTTGTATAGAAAATGTACAAGATAATAAAAAAACAGCTACTTAAGAAACCTTTCAACTTGTGGACCGAGGTTATCTGTAAGCAGTTTGAAATTTTCTGCCAAATCGTAAGCCAGGTTTTGAAACTCAATATTAACTAGCGGCTTTAACCTGAAATCCAAATCTCTCGTGTGCGTTACAAACATTTCTTCGTAACTTTCTTTAAACGTTGATTTAAAAAACAGTGTTTGAGGTGTCATAGATGGCTGCTGAGGCCCTACGATGATATCAGTCTCTTTTGCATTATAGTTCTCGGAACATCAAGACAATCGCCAGCAGCCCTTTCGATCACTGAGCCTTCCAAAACACGCTAAATCGCTTGACGCATTGCAGACTCGCACCACTACCCTCGACACTCACCGGCACAGTTCTTGGTCAGCTTTGGCATCAGGCCTTAGAAACAGAAAGAGTTATTTTTTATTGCCCTACCACCCGAGGTTACATATGAAAATATGCGGGAAACAGAAACCGGATTGAGTGAGCGGAATTTCATTATGATACAATTTACATTAGACTGGTTATAGTAGTCACCTTTAACAATATTAACGGATGTTGAAAATTATACCGTAGGTCAGTATTGACACTCAAAAACAATAGACTTGTGCATAAAGTGTTCAAAAAGCACCGTAAGGGCAATTTATTTTCGGCCATTCGCAGTATCACCAGCACTTTCATATCGACATCGTACTCTCTATTGCACTCAACCTCGTCGCAGGGAGTGCAAGACGTCCAGCAACATCTCAATACAATTCTGCCACCAACGCAGCGTAGAAGGCACATTCAGATCTTGCACGGTCATTATTCACTGGTCATAGAGGGCATACGTAGTATTATTATGCTTAATTATTATTATTAGATTTTTAATTTGGTTTGCACCCGATAAGACACCAGTCTCAGGTAATAATTGTAAAATCAAACATATCAGTATTGTTTACCGCATGTTGAGAGGGATGCCCTAAATATATATCCTTTCTATCCATGTAGTGCAGTTGCATGAGGAACAGCGTTTGCTTTTTTACCATTGTTAGAAGGTGTTGCTTTCTCCTTCCCATTCGCGGATGGTTTTACTCACTCCGCAAAACTCCGCGGTAGACTACAGCGTTCAAAGGTAGTAGAAATGTAAGCCTCGGATTTTATCGTCAGATGGCACCATGGTGCAAATAAAAAGACAGTCTTGGTACATTTAACGCCAATTAATTAAAATGGCGCAAATTTCGGACGCTGATTCAAAACGTTTACGCGAACGACTCGTTGCACTGACTTGCTGTTGCTGCACATTTGATGCTCTGTCGATGTGGCGGCACGATTACAAGAAAACAGAGCAAGTCTATTCCGTCTGACTTTAACAGCAATGAAAAGTGATATGTATAATTACGATTAATAAATTTTCTGGTCAAATGTTATGCAGTAATTGAGGTGAACTCTAATACAAGTCCGTTATTTGTAGTACATAATACCGACAATTTAAATAGGCCGCATCTAAATGACATTCTAAATTTTTCCTCAAAATGGAGCTCAAAAGGAAATGTCTACTCCTATCATAGGCCGAATTAACGGAATTCTCATATACTTCTAGAAGTGATTTCCATTGATTCCGCCGGCCGAAGTGGCCGTGCGGTTAAAGGCGCTGCAGTCTGGAACCGCAAGACCACTACGGTCGCAGGTTCGAATCCTGCTTCGGGCATGGATGTTTGTGATGTCCTTAGGTTAGTTAGGTTTAACTAGTTCTAAGTTCTAGGGGACTAATGACCTCAGCAGTTGAGTCCCATAGTGGTCAGAGCCATTTGAACCATTGATTCCGCTACCCGCTACACCTTTCGTTTAGCCAATTTTAGCATTACTTGGCTGGCCGCTGTGGGACAGTACCATGGCTTTAGAATCCACTGTATACCTTGTATTTGTTTGGCAATTTTAGAATGTTACTCCCTGGGACGCCCAATGATTGGCCCGACAGAATTATGCTGCCCACCGCAACACTGCAATAAATAATGGGGCAAATTAGAAAATAAATAATTTATTAAGAACGTTCTAAGTGCCACATTGGGAAACTGACTCGTTCTAAGTGCCAATAAGAAAGTTTTGGTTCCAGGTACCATTAATACAGAGACACTGAATTTTGTTACAATACAAGTACATAAATGGAGCAGAAATATTTTGTAACTAGTAGAAAATCATTTCTCATTTCTTTTACATTCTTTGGTAAGCAAATAATTAAATTAAATTCATGAAAAATTTTTTCGATATGCGTTCTGTTTCTCACACAACTCAATTCTTCTGTTTTGCAACATATAAACACGGCTGGTCTTGAATGCACTGACATCTTCTGTTCAGCAACAATTTTATGTATTGGATCGACAGTTGGAATTCCTGAGGGAAGCATTGCTCGTTACAAAGACCATATGCCTTCCACTAACAACCTTTTTGAAACATTTTTCTCCGCGATTTGACGCTTGGAACTAGTCCAGGGACATGCAACAGAGTACCGACAACACAATAGCACTGCTACACGTTTTTGAAAAATACTGACTCTTAGAACTTTTCCACTTCCACACTTTCCAGTTGAATCCAGGCTGTCTTTGGCAAGTCTCTGCCCCATCTGTCTGGTGGCCTTCCCCTCGGACGTTTTTGGCCCAATTTATCAAAAAACACCGAATGGAATACCTTCGAACAGATAGGACGGAGACTAGCGAATGACAGCTGGATTCCGTTGGCAACGGGAAGTTCCAGATGTACAGAACTGGAAAAAACCTGCAGCGATCTTACGTTGCACGTCAACTCAAAGAGGCCTCATCGCCATGTGATTGAACTGACTCTTGATAGTAGTCTACGAGCTACGATAAAATATGGTAACAACAATGATGTATCAAGCTCAGCATAGTTCTTTATAGTTTACGACGAGAGCCCCTCGCGTTGTATTCGTGACGAGTTGTTTGGTATGAAGCGGCCGGGGGACGGGGCGAGTGCGCGAGTTTCCGCTGCCCGAGGAAGAAGAGCCGCCCCCCCGCCCCGACGCGTCGTTGGAATGCGGAGTGCATTCCTTGCAGGATTTGGAACGGACGGTACCAGGGCCGCCCCACCCGGCCCCCGCCTGTAGAGCGAGCGATCCATGCCCCCCCCCCCGCCCCCCCTCCTCCGGCACCAGAGGCCTTCGCAGCGGGCAGCGCAAGCACGCGAGCTGGGCCCCGGCAGTAGCCGCAGGGGAAGCGCAGCGGCGACAACGCCAGCCGCGCAGAAATGCTGTTCGTGTGGCCCACGCCGCCTTACCCTTACTGCTGCCGCGGGGACCTCCTCCTCTACGACGAGGACGATCCCGCTGTCAGTTTTGCCCACCACTGTTCGACATTCTAGCAGCCTGTTTGCTTATTTTTGCAGTTTTCCGTGTTGTCATCACTAATGCGCTGTTCGCATTCTTTTTCAGGCGAAGAAGGAGATCTACGACGTCAAACAGCAGAGGCTGTACCTGGCGCAGGACGAGTACAACCACCTGCACAATGTCCTCACCACACTGAACACGTCGCGGACGAGCTGTAAGTACTCAAAACTTTCTCTTCGTGTCGCGACGTCTCAAACAGTGAGTTGCTTTGAGTGCAAGTGAGCGAACCGAGGGCGACGTGACATTCTTCTGTGTTTACGACACACAGAACGGTGTTCGAAGTGTCCATCCGGCCAGCTGAATGGAGCGCTGCGTCAGAAGGCCGACGCACATTCCTCAGTTTAGACACGTGGCCTTCAGTGAACATTGGGAGGGATTACTGACCCGCCCCTCCTCCCCCCCCCCCCCTCATTCTCCCTGCGTTAGGCATAACTGCATGCCAAAAATTTATCAACAATGCTTTTGAGGTATCTAATTTTTTCGAGATTCGATTACTGACGTAATACTGGGCACATTTCTTTCACTCATCACTATTTCTTTTAACTTTGCAAATATGATCATTTGTGGGACGATACAGTTAAGGATGCTACTAGAAGTAATGTTTTCATTTTACGAATTCGATGTTATTTTGCGGTGTTGTGTACTCGAGATGTAACAATCGTGGTCCACAGGCAACACACAACTGCCATTGTATCTAGTGCAGACTTCCAAAGGTGCTATTAGTGGTCCAAATTGTTCACGACATTGTTGTAATAGTGCATACCCGATCGTCTCTCTAACCCACATTTGACCCCCCCCCCCCACCCCTTTCACTCCCTCACCAAATTGCAAATATCATTGGAGCTAGAGTTGGACACCAAATTTTACACCTCTGACAGACTCAAAGACAGATAGCTCATTCACTAACACAGAAATCTTTATTTTCACTTAAACTGTGGTGAGCAGGGGCTTGCCCTGAATGAGCAGGCTCACAAGTTTTAATACTGTCAGAAATTGGGGTATAAATTTCAAGACCATAATAAATTATGACTCCAAAATACCAGCTGAGTGCCCTAGAAGGAATGGGATATGATCAGAATTCCATCCCCTGCACAGTAACAACCCATTGAAACCCTATTTCACAGATTTTGTCTGTTGACACTCAGATATGCCTTTGCTCATTTTTTCTCCCCACTCATCTTGTCAGAAAACACACACACACTACATTCATCTATCTTTCATCTCTTAAATTTAATTTCTCTGTCACTATATCATACACCTTTAGTGCGTTTAAAATCTCTTATTGTTGTCTTTGCATGTGTGTTTATTTAATTTTCATTTCTACAGCTAGATATAGTGCTTAATGTCCTATTGTAAATAGCTACATTTTCTTTAAAGTTTTATCTGTTACTTTACTGTGTATGTTAATTTTTCCTTCCCAGTGGGTCTTTCTGAGAAATAAGTTTTCATTTCCAAAGGGTTGACATTTGTCATTGCATATTTAGTAGTGCCTTTCTTCCTATTTCATTTATTTTATTCTTTATGTAGTTTATTGCTTCCACTGTGTTTGTGTTTAGCATAACCTGGAACTCCTTGTTTTCACAGTGTGCTCCAGCTCCAGCAGTTTAAGCACAAAGTATGATCCGGACCTCCTGAAGTCGGATGTGGCACTAGCTCGGAACAGGGTTTCCAGATTGAAGCGAGAGCTGGAACAAATACGTGCAGAGATGCACTGCACCCAGAGAGGAGTGGAAACACTCTCTTCGTAAGTACCAAATAATCGTAGCTTAGTCAGCACTTTTTGAGACATAATATTGTCAACACTGGCTGTACGTAGTACCATTATTGCTTCATAAACTTTTTTATGTCAATATAATTTTGTGATATTGTGCTCTGTTGATTGTCAGTGGTCCTTTCATTCTGGTATTATTGTTATCTACATTATTAAATTTGCTCTATGGCTTATTAGTTAGTAGTAACGGGTGTGCCAGTGTTCATAGTAGGATATTAAAAACACACAATCAGGCAGTAACTGTAATTTATATATTACCTCTTATGTCTATTAATAGTTAAAGGTATGCCATTTACTAATGTGTAAATCATTGTCCATTGCGTGGATTACGTTTTGAGTATTGCTCCTGTCAAACGATGCCCTTTCTGCACAATACAGTCATCTAGGCGGCATTGGAAGCTTTCCATAACTCGGCGTAACGTATTCCATGGGACATTGTCGACAGCAGTTCTGATGCGATCCCTCAACTCAGGAATGGTGGCCAGAATTTTACATGGATTTCTTACGACAGACATTTCCCAGTAGAGTAATTTCCCCGTTTTGGTGACGTTTCCTGGCTGCCTCTCTCACCTGACCTTTCATGTGCAGACTTTTTCCTTTGGGCTACCTGAAGCAAGAAGTGTTCCAAACACATTGTGCCACCATTCCTGAGTTGAAGGATCGCATCAGAACTGCTGTCAGCAATGTCCCAGGGAATACGTTATGCCAAGTTATGGAAAGCTTCCAATGCCACCTAGATGAATGTGTTGTGCAGAGGGGGCATCATTTGACAGGAGTCATATTCAAAAATTAATCCACGCAATGGACAATGACTTACACATTAGTAAATGGCATACCTTTAACTATTGATTGACATAAGAGGTAATAAATAAATTACAGTTACTGTCTGATGGTGTGTTTTTAGTATCCTACTATGAACGCTGTCGCACCCTGTATAATCACTACATAATTTTGTTTATGGCATGAATGAGGAGAAAATAAGTCTGACATCATTCAATCAGTGCAATGTTTTGTGTGCCAGTTTAGTGTATCCTCTTTCATCAGGTAGCAAAAATTTGGAAATTTACTTTGACAGTGTGTACATAAAGTGACATGTTCAGATTATTGATTTAGCAATTTTGGCTGTGGTACGATCTTCGAATCCTTCGCAGTGGCTGAAACTGTAGTGTATTCACACTATTACCCAAAATTGTCCTTTATATTCAAAACAAAGCCCTTGAACTTAAATCTGCATTCATTCTGCACTTCAAGGTTTTGCAGTGAGGTCATCAAAATATGAGTACACTGTTGCTACCGGTGTATCTAATACAGAAAACATCTTTTATTTGGAAGGAGAGAGGTAGATCTAATAAACAGTTATGGCCATGAACTAATTTCAAATTTTAAGATTTTATGCTGTTAATTAAGAAAGAGATGCCATATGTTTTGTCAGGAATGTAGCATCATATGACAGTGAACATGAGCTGTCAAAAAGAAAGAGGAAAAGTAATTAGGTAGTAGGTAGCAGATAAAGTATTGGCAGAAGTAAAGCTGTGAGGATGGGTCGTGGGTCTTGCTGGGATAGCTCAGTTGGCAGAGCACTTGCCTGTAAGCCAAAGGTCCCAAGTTTGCGTCTTGGTTCAGCACACAGTTTTAGACCACCAGGAAGTTTCATATCAGCACACAGTCTGATGCAGAGTGAAAATTTTATTCTGGAAACATCCCCCAGGCTTTGGCTAAACCATGTCTCAACAATATCCTGCAAGGAAAAGTCATTAAAGTACAGGAAAGAGAGGGAGAAGAATAATATGACGCAGAAAGCCAGATGACATTAAAAGTGGACAAAGTCACCAGCAGGTTAAGGAAAAGGCACAAGTCGGAGGAAAGTGCAGTGCATCCAGTTGATACCTGCTGAAAGGCAGGTACACAAGAGAAGAAGCTGCTGGAGTGCTGTCTGTTGAGAGTCACACATCACTCTTATGAAAATAGGAGGAGACCGATCAGCTCTAACAACCCTCATTTCTTGCTGCATGAGCTAATCTCCCAAATTTTCAGCAAAATTTGTGTAATAGAAATAAAGAGTTGTATGGCATTGGTAACTGGGAAATGCAGAAGCCTTGTTTGATTACCTTGGAAACATTTTCTTTTTCTTCACACCAAGTGGTATCCCTTCACATCATGATGACAGAAGTTGAATCTTTAAGGATATTTGTTTTGAATGATTACCAATAACTGGGTGCAGAGAAGTATTTGCATTTTAATGATGAAGAGAATAAGGTGTTGCTGGCACATACCCTACTAAGGAATGGCATCAAGAAGGCCACAAAGCTTAATTTCTCCACCTGACACATGGATCACGAAGTGTCAAAAGGCCTTATTCCATAAGGTGTCACAGAAAGGTAATTAGAAGTGTGATTCAGGATACTGTCACACAGTGTGGTGATTAGGAACTTTATGCTGCAACCTCTTCTCTTCTTGATGACCAAATACCGATCATGATAATTTCTTTCATCTTCAAAACTGGCATCTCTTCCATCACATTAGATTATGTTGATGACCCAAGTTTCACATGTGAACTGCGTGGCAGAGTTCTGCCAGAAAATGGCTGTTTGGGATGTAGTATTATCAGTATTCTTAAATGCATTTGTCTTTTCTCAAAATTTGGTTTATATTATCAAATATTTGAATTTCCTTACTCACCTGTTTGTTAGTTCTTTTAATATCCATTTCTTTCATTTCATTAAAATACAATGTTGATAAGTTTAAAAGCTAAATTAAGTGAAATGTGTTGATGTTATAAACTTACCATAATAACAGAAATTAATAAATGTGAGCATGGTCCATAGTAGATGGTAATGTCATTGTCAAGCACCTGTAAAACGAACATGGAAATGCATTACATTGTCTGCATACATCACCATGTATAAATATCACTTTACACACCTCACATTAATAAAACATTAGGCTTTGTTTTATCTTAATGTGAGGTGTGTAAAGTGTAATTTATACATGGCGATGTATGCAGACAATGTAGTGCTTTTCGATGTTGGTTTTACGGGTGCTTGACAATGACAGGTAGTTGAAATTAGCTAATCACGTGATTAAATAAACATTGCATTACAGCCTACAACGGACCATGTTCAAGTTTATTAAATATCTGGAGGCTGTGGATCCCCACAAATATGAAATTTTAATAATAGAAATGCCATGTGTATTATGAAGGACCACACTACTAAGGCCTTTCAGTGAAATGTCTGTATTATAGAGTTGCACATCTTATTATGTATTTTTGATGTGCTATGAATTTGAACAATCTAAAATTTGTCTGTCTCTTCATTGCAGTGTTGAGCAGAAACTGAGCTCACATGAAGGAGGCTGCTATAACATTACAGAGGCTCAAGCAATTATGACTGAACTAAGAAATATCCAGAAGTCTCTCTCTTTGGGTGAGAAGGAAAAGGCAGAGCTGATGCAGTCACTTGCAAAACTGAAGGACGACCTAACTCGGCTTCAGCTGTGTGAGAGCTCACCAGATGCTTCTACGCTAAGTTTGCCACAAGAAAAACTCAGTACTGCTTCACAGACCGATCTGTCAGGAGAGGTACACAAGAACATTCTTTAGATACCTTCAATAACATGCATTAATTTTATATCATTTAGCAGTGTTCATGGTTTCAGGGTCATTGCTTTGTGTGATACTTGATTTTTATTATTTCCTTAGATTTACTCGTTGAGTGTTAGAAATAAGTTTGGGACTTAGACAGCTAAATGCTTTTATAAAAATTAATGACAATACCCGTGCTGAAATATAATTTTAATATTGATAGTGGTAAAAAAAGTACAACTATTTCATTGATTAGGTACAATACATTAATTTAATTTGTTAACATTGTTATTTTACATGATAGCTGATGCCAATTGGTACAAGACTCGCAGAAATGGCTCGTATGAGGTTGCAGTACGATGAAGCTAGGAAAAGGGTGCAGCATATTCAGCATCAACTAGCAGATCTGGAAGAAAAAGTGCAACCAGGACAAGCAGAATCTGATAAGGACAGGTAGGTAGCAAATTTTATACCCATTTACACATCATTTCTAAGCATGTTTCATTTATTTCTTTATAATTCATTCAGATTTTGGAGTTTTAAGCAAGGCTTGTTGGATGCTATTGCTGCTCTGTTAAGTTGATGTAGTGAACCACCAACAAAGTTGTTACACTTTCCTTGTCATTTTCTACTCCTAGACTGTACTGTTTCGAGTAGAGTATAAGGAAAGTATGAAACATTTGGACAAGGTGTATCCAACTGTGACGCTTTGAACAAATTTTCTCTGTAGACATTTTTTGGTCAAGTTATGAGTACATTAGTATTTATTTAAATTTATACCACACAGAATGTAAGCCAAAAATGGACCACATGGATGTGAGTGTGACATTGCTTTCATCCAGTTTGTGAACAGACTCAAAGGGTAGCCATAAGATGTATGTTTTAGTTACCATGCGTTTTTTACTACTCTGTTTCTGCATACAACTGATGATTAATGTTCCGGCCAGGTTGCTCCTGTTCCAAGAAAAAGAGCAGTTGTTGCGTGAATTGCGAAGTATAACACCTCGCTCTCGAAGTCAGCAAGAGATGCAAGATATTCAACAAGAGATCAGGCGACTAGAACAAGATCTAAATCAAGCACTTGAAATGTCCAATCGTGCTATTGCTGACAGGTGAGGAAAACTGTCTTTCAGAATAGAACCCTTAATTTAATGTTCAAACACATAATGCACACTAAGAGGATTATTAGCCTGACTGTGTGTGTGTGTGTGTGTGTGTGTGTGTGTGTGTGTGTGTGTGTGTGTGTGTGGTAATAATCAGTCTTTACAAGTGAGTGAACAATTTTTATGTGTAAAGATTTAGTAATTGCAGTAACTTGCTAACAATAAAACAATAATTTAAATATTTATTCATCCTATGCGATTTGTGAAAACTGAGGGGTATTTCTATTAAATATTTCTGTGAATCTGTCATATTTTGTACTTTCACGGCAGTTAATGGAGAAAACAAAAATTGTGTGTTGTCAAACAGTATCTATAGGGTATAGCTCAATTATATAACTGATAATGTTATAGATAATAAAATCCACATAGTTTTGTTAGCTTTCCAGGAAAAAGGGCACACAGTTTGCGCTAACAAATTATTTTGAGAGGTCTGTTGACAAAATACCAATATTGGAGGGTGGTTTTTGGAATCACAGCATTCATTGTTAAACATTATTTTTGTAGACAAATCAAATAGAAAAATATGTTGCTGCACTGTAAGAAACACATACAAATTCTGAAACAAACAGACCATTGTCATAGCAGAAAACTAGATATATTAGCTTTTTAAGTGTTCAGCTGCCACTGTCCCACATATTCCACTAGTTTCCTTTTTGTTATGGAATTCAAATTACCATACATCAGTGTAGTGCAAATGGCTGTTTACCAAATTATCAGCAATTTGAATATTTTGTCTGGAAGATTTATTGTGGTTAGTGTTTGCTCACAATTGCAGGTGGAAACAGGCACAATTTTGAAGGAATAGTTCATGTTATTTTTTATGTAAAGCAAATGGTGAATCTGCTCATTGATATTTTCCCCCATAAAATATCTGTAATTAGACCACTTATGAAACAAAACGTCACTTTCTTAATGAGGATGATCCTATAAACTGTTGGACCTGTAAATGTGGCCTCATATTTGTTAAACTATGTTCAGTAACCTATTGTTTTTGGGTTGTTCTTTATCAGGTTGCGGCTTCATGAAGAGAAGCAGCTCCTTCTGCAACAGTTACGTGATGCGCTTCGTGCTATGACCCAGTTGGAATCGCAGCTCAAAACAATGTCAGCGAGCACTTTGTCAGTGAGCAGCAGTTCAAGTTTGGGATCCCTGTCAACAACTAGCAGTAAAGGTTCTCTCAGCTCTGGGTTAAGCTTCACTGATATATACGGAGGACCACAGTATCAAGCAACTGCAACACCGGTCGATTCTTCAGGTGTAGGAAGTGTTGATATGGCGGACCTTCACAGGCGTGTGGAACGATTGCTCCGTGGTGATCCTGCAACTCCCTCTCCTTCCCCCGGACGTTCACAACCGTCATTATCACCACGATCGTCCCCATCATCTGCATCTCCTCCTGTGTCACCTTTGCATGAGCCCTCTATTGCCTCAACAGCAGGCAGCCCTGCTCTTCCACCTCCTAATGCAGGATGGATTCGTTTTGTTCCTGGTCGCCCTGGTGCAGTAAGCCACTGTTTGGATCGTGCACAGCTGGAGGACAGGCTAGCAGAACTGAGGATACGTCATCGAGATCTGATTGCGGCAGCAGCTGGCTCCACGAGACCTGACCTGCAGGAACTCACTGTTCACGGAAGCAATATGTCGCAGGGTTCTGGCCTAGGGAGGCCTGGAAGGTGTCAGTTTGAGCCTACACCTGAACCACCACTTTCTCCAATTTCGGAGACTCCACCTCCTCTTGTGGGATCATCACAAGAACTCTTACAAGTGAGTTATTTTCATGTAAACTGCTGTGGCATTTCAGTTTATGCTAGTACAGGGCTAAGTAAGGAAATACATTAATGGGCAAAGCAAGTTAATTACAAAATGCTGTAGAAAAATTTGTAATTTGTAGTGAGGGAGAACTGTAGGTTGTCGTGTAAAGCTTTAGATGTACGAAAGAAGATGTACTTTGGATAAAATTATAAACGGCAGACTGAAAATTTTACAGGCAATTAGCAAGTCAAAAACAGTCATTTCCTAGGAGTTAGTAGTTGGCTAAACTGGGGAGCTGAAATGTAGACATGGAAAAATAAACAGGGTTTTTTTCTTATTTTTATATTATTTTATTATTATTATTATTATTATTTCTGAGTCACATGTCACATTCATGTTTGGTGCACCACTGTTATTAAAGTTACTGCAGATGGAACACTAGCTTAGTTTTGGAGAGAATAAAATAACAAATTAGTTGTGGTCGACTCCTCCTAACATTTGCCATAGACGAGTTAAGGAAACTAGACAAGCTAGGGAAACTAAAGAAAGTCTGACTTATAATGACCTGAAACCCCACGAAAACTTACTGGCCCAAAGGGGAGTCCAATGCTGTAGCCACTGTTCTGTCCTCAATAACATTACATTTCTCAAAAATTTCTAACTACAATGGAAGAACAGCTATGAGGAGCTCCAAAAACCAATATTCATTCATCCAGTGGACTAACTGGTAACACATTGCTCTGCTGTGTGATTTACTGTAGCTATTTTTGAAAGTTAAAATATTTTGTCACTCTAACACTTCTTGGCAAACTGCAATTGCTACTACTGTAAAGTATAAGAAGTGCTATGTATTTTGGGTCTTCCCAGAACATTTATCTGTTATCTGTTGGAGTCCATTTTATTATTCAACAAATATGGATTTTCCCTTAAATGAAGTTTACTTCAGCATACAAAAAGTCATCTCATTAAAAAACTGTGCTCACATTGCAGGTTGCAGGGTTATCAAATCCATCTTCTGGCACAAATACTCGATCAGTGTCAGCTGCTGTTAGTGATGAATCAGTTGCAGGAGATTCAGGTGTTTTTGAAGCTTCAAATAAAAGGCACTCATTTTTTGGTGTTGATCATACAGTGTCTGATGAAATGAGCTTGGAAACTGCTCAAGTACAAATCAAACTGAGGTAAATACTACATATATTTGGAATATAGAAAGCAGTCCATTTTAAATCTTATGCATAAAAAGTGATTTCTTTTAAACTGACATTTCGACCCTTTACAGGTATTCCATAAGTGATGGATTACTTCATGTTGGAATTGAGAGAGCACGTAACCTAGCAGCCTTATTTATTCCTGATGGGAGCAGAGTGTGAGTGGAAAATAGAGTTATGTCTGAAAATTATTTTCTTTGTGTCTGGCGTATAGTGAATTACAGTGTGCTTTTATTTGTAAACAGATACATCAAGGCAACTTTGCTTCCCAATTCTCCTCCACTGACGAGTGCCTGTTGCACGAAAACAATTGATGATCTTCGAAAACCAACATTTGGAGATAATTTCCCGCTTCCTGTTCCACTGAATAAACTCCTTACCAAAACTCTGCAAGTCAATGTGTGGAACATTGATTCGGCAAACCACGAAGAATGTTTGGTTAGTATCTTCTGTAACACAGAGGAGCTGTTATTATTAGTTATAAATTGCAATATTAACCATTAACATCATTTTCTGTTACTTAATTTGTTACTGAGTGAAAAGTTAACATTCAGAAAACCTTTTAAATTAAATGAAGTTCTACATCTAACACAATTGAACAATTACTACACTAAAACAATTCAAATATTACTATGGTGATAAAAGCACACAGACACATATCCTCTAATAATGTTCGTATAATTTTAGGGCAGTGCACAGGTGAGCCTAGCGGACTTCAGCCCTGAAGCAGTGTCCATTAAGTGGTATAATATACTTGCCTTCCGTTTGATGCATCCAGAGACAAATGCATCAAATCAAGTTGTGGAACGTGGAAGTACAGCTTTGACAAAAAATCATGACAAGCAGGAGAGTGATGTGTCAGTATTTAATAAGCAGATTGCAGTTCTTAAGGAAGAGAGCTCTGATGAATCTACAATAATATCATCTCAGACATCGACGCTGACACGCAGTCAAGGTAAGTCTTTCAACTGTACAACACATCAGTTCAAGCACAAAACTGCATATGATAACGTTTATAAAACAGTGTAGTTCTTTCATACGTTTGACGAGGAAGGAATTAAATACTGTCATATAAAACCAAGTATTGTGTGTGTGTGTTGTGTGTGTGTGTGTGTGTGTGTGTGTGTGTGTGTGTGTGTGTATTTTGAGTGAGTGAGTGTGAGAGACAGAGATTTCAGTTGACAGGATTGCACTATTTTATAGACACTGCCATGTACTGTCATGGCATCAGAAGCAAAAACCCAGTATCAGTAATTTACATTGGTGAGAAGCCTGGCCATCACAAAATACTTAAGTAGAAACAAATAGCAGAAAGGTTTCAGTTACTTGTGATTTCAAATCAAAGCTTCTGCTATCACTCGTAATTGGTTCAAAGGGTAGTTCTTTAACAGTACTCCAGCTTTTTTCTATTTAATAATTTAATTAATTATTAATCTATTTCATAAGTCATAATACCAAAAAAATCTCTTGTTATAGTACTTAAGAAATCATTCTGTCATTCTCCTGGAGTGGTTTAGGGAAACTATGTACATTTGAGATTTGATCCTTGTTCAGTCTCAGTTATATAACTATAATTCCCAGCTCACTGTTGGATGGTTTTCTTCCCTTACTGCTCTGGGATAATACTGGATAGAAATTTTTTATCATTAGTAACTTTTCCACAAGATCATGTACACAATGTAAATGGCATATTACTATAAACATAGCTAGGTCTACTTTGAGTCTTCGGGTCAATACCAGAATGCCACGTCTTGTAGGCAATGACATCTCGATCGGCGAAAGATTCTAGTCCAGGAAGGGAGGTGTTTTCACAACGAACAATGGCTAGGGTAAACCAACCACTACCAGAATTTCCAGTCAGAGCTGGCTCATAAAATTCTTAATGTCATCGAGTTGAGACTTTAATCTCAGTTCTTTGATGGTAGCAGAAGGTGCAGTGCACAGGAACTCCCTGAAAGCCCAGTACTGTTACTGAACTTGTATGATTGTGAGGGACGGCAGTCCTCCAATGGCTTGTCACTAAGTTGAACACACCATTATAAGATTTATGAGATTTATTATTCAATAAACTCTTCCCAGTTTACAATCCATGTCACTAAAACACTCAAGCGTTTGATAGCTCTCTTCTCCATCATCCTCAAGAGTTAAAATCACTAACTGCTTTATAGTTGAAATGGCAGCATCTGGAACATTTTAGAGAAGCCCAGAGTGACGCATGTGCTTGAGGCACGAGAGACCAGTGCCACATTTGAAACTGCTGATCCAACATCACTACAAGCATCGAGCCTCTGTCTTTACTTTCACTCGATGCCCAACGCCTGCCTCCATTTCCTACCAAGTGCGTACTCCTGGTCTCTCTTAAAATTGTTGCTGTTTTTTCTAATTTCATCCACTTCTTTTATAACATAATCCCAGTATAACAATGATTGAGCCAAAACTTAGAAGAGGTGATGTGGCTTGTAAACTGAAAAGACTTTATTGAAGCATGCCACAGTGAAAGACACTGAGAACACTGATTTACCATTCTCGTACAACTTTTTCTTTCTTTATTCTGGAGAATCGACATTCTAACATTACCAGCTGATAGTTTTATTTGGTGCCTCAGTTCTTCTCTAGCTGAACGCGTCATAAAAGAATCAGTAGTTTATAACAAGTAGTGTTGATGCTGAAATACAGGGTGAACATTAATAAGACCGACAAATTGTAGGAATAGATTCCTGACTGAAAGTGAAGGAAAAAGGGTCCTATGAACATGTTTCTGGCCATGCCAACAAATCATCCTAGAACACAGTACAGAATTGCATTGCATTCATGTCACAACAGATGTTTAAAGTGGCCTCCATGGTATAGCAGTTGATAGTAGCAGTTGTCATGCAGGGTACACACAATCGTACTTTCGCTTACACCATGTTGGCAGGCCACTTGTTTAGAGCTTGTACTAGGGTATGTCTCATGTAGAACCTAAACCTCCAGATCTGCAGTCTGCCCCTTCCTGCACGTTTGTCTCTCTATAAGGCCCCATGATCACACAAATGCTCAAGATGGCGTGAAATGTTGTGTGATGTGGTCGGTATCTGTGAGGTTTTTTGTTTTGGTATAGCCATGCTGGCTCTCAGCCATGTCCACCTGCTTGGCTGTACACAAACATCATCTTGGCTTGTTCCCAACATGAACACCAGACCATTCTGCTGCTTACAGTAGGCTACGTCAATCACACAGCCTTCAACACACAAGGAGTATGCGTACGGAACGATTTGAAGTGGAATGATCATATAAAACTAATTGTTGGTAAGGCGGGCACCAGGTTGAGATTCATTGGGAGAGTGCTTAGAAAATGTAGTCCATCAACAAAGGAGGTGGCTTACAAAACACTCGTTCGACCTATACTTGAGTATTGCTCATCAGTGTGGGATCCGTACCAGGTCGGGTTGACGGAAGAGATAGAGAAGATCCAAAGGAGAGCGGCGCGTTTCGTCACAGGGTTATTTGGTAACCGTGATAGCGTTACGGAGATGTTTAATAAACTCAAGTGGCAGACTCTGCAAGAGAGGCGCTCTGCATCGCGGTGTAGCTTGCTCGCCAGGTTTCGAGAGGGTGCGTTTCTGGATGAGGTATCGAATATATTGCTTCCCCCTACTTATACTTCCCGAGGAGATCACGAATGTAAAATTAGAGAGATTAGAGCGCGCACGGAGGCTTTCAGACAGTCGTTCTTCCCGCGAACCATATGCGACTGGAACAGGAAAGGGAGGTAATGACAGTGGCACGTAAAGTGCCCTCCGCCACACACCGTTGGGTGGCTTGCGGAGTATCAATGTAGATGTAGATGTAGATGTAGAACACTTGGCACGTGGTCGGAGAAACTATCATTTGTCAGTGCCATCTACCGTGGTAACAATGCATTTTCATTAGGACCTTTTCCCCTCAATTTCCAGTCAGCAATCCGCCCTTGCAGTTTGTTGGTTTTATTAATGTTCATCCTGTATATTTAATTTTACTTTGATCCTAATAATGTCTCAAATATATTTCTCTGAAGTGCTATTTACCTTCTGTTATAGGTCTCCATTCCACTGTAAGCACAAGATTAGAAGAACTTGATAGCCAGGAGGAAGAGGAAGAAGAAGATGAAGAGGATGATGATGATGATGATGACGACGATGATGAAGATGATGAAGAAGAAGATGGAATTATTGTTGAATTTTGTCAAGAAGACCTCCTAGAAGCTGTACTTGAGCATGCTGTAAGTCAAGAACTTCTTCCATTGCAGGATTTTATAAGTCTGATTTAATTTTCTGGAACATGCTGTATATAATAGACAGTGAACATTCAATAGAAGAAATCTATAACTTGTTTGTGAAACTCTAATTTACTTACTTTGTTTTAGGAGGACACAGCTGTACCCGAGGACTCAAATGATTTCTCTGTAGATACTTCTGATAAGGAGACAAACACAGAATGTGTGTTTATCCCCGAGAAGGGTGTTAGGAAACGACCAGAGGAGTCAGCTCGAACAATAGTCATTAAACGGTCTCAGACGTTTAGCCCTAGTGCAGCTATTGGCAGAAATCAGTATATTTGCAGGGTGAGTGCTATTCATATGTCTTCTCTCAATTGTTCTGCATAACAATGTGACGAATACTGAAAACAAGAAACTATTTAATAGTGCTATTGAATGTATCAAAGCTTTAAAATTGCAATGCAGATTACTTCAAAAATTCTTCATACTTAATGTTTGGAACAGTACCACTTTTGGCATGGATGAATAACTTTGTAAACACAGGAGAGAGCCTCACTGAGAAATTAATGTTGAGTTTCATGCACATACTGCCTATGTGTTTTAATAAATGTCATGGAAAAACGCCCTTGCGCCATAAACAGAATGGGTTTAAAATGGGAAGCAAAGTTTTTGGGGCTCAGTGATGTTTATACGTTAAAAATGTGAACACTCGTGCCACCTGAAAAAAATATTTATGTCTCTACTGTGTTACACTGCAAACGCGTAACTTTATATTGAGTATCAATGTATAGTTTGAGGATTCAGAGTTTAAGGAACATGTTGTATGAATAAATTATTTGAAGCAAAAAACTGGCTTGCTGTCTCTAAAATCTGTTTTTTGATATTGTACTCTGTGGCTGGCTAATAAATTTAAATATGTAATCAGATAATTGATAGTTGTGCCCTGCTGCATACTCCTATTAACTGAGTTGCAGATTTTCCCCACCGGTAGGCACGGATATTTGTGTATCAGTGGCTGTGGCTGGTTATTTTGTGGTATTGGTATTTTTCTCTCTCATGAAAATGTTCTTATTTGTGTTTATTCTCCAGCCACGTAACAGATGAAGTCTTAAAATAAAGCAGATATTTGGGACAAATTATCCAACAGATTAATTTTTTATAGCATGTTCCTGTACCAAATTTTAAAAGTAAATTGGAGAATTTTTCACACACTGTTGTTACATCCTGCATCGCAATCAAATGCATCTTAACAGTGAAGGGCACAGTTTTGCAGTCATGCAACAGAGTGACTGCTAGTTTCAATGATGGCACAGCAATTATTATCTTACTACATGACATGGGGTGCTTTCAGTGAAAGGATTTATTTCAAATGACCATGGCTACTATGTCACACATAAGTGAACAATATGTGCTCGTTCTCTGTCAAGCTCAATATTCTACTTAGGAGGGTTTCAACCAGTTCCAGGCTTCCAAATCTTTCAAATTTGACTGAATCTCACACATTGTTTTGCTATTTTGTGAGTAGTGAGAAACACTCAAGAAGCCACTGTAAACAAAAGTAAAACTAAAGTTTCAAAAATGTGTAACCAAATCACAAGACAAATCTCTCAAATATCAGTATACCAAAATTGTGATAAGAATTGTGCAATGGACATTACTTATTAAGTCAAAATGGAACAGATGTATGTAACTGAATGTGTTCTGTAAATAAAATGTGTTCAGTAAATCATTTTATTTGGCACTTGTTTTTGTTTTTTTATGAAACATACAGTACTATGTATTCATGTGCAAAGTACACTATCAAATCAGCCAATATAGATGATCCTAGCCTTTTTAGATGGTCTTTTTATGTTCTCTGGTCTCTAGAGTGTGTTTATAGTTTTTAAAATTCAAATTACTCCTTTTGCATGAACTTATGAAAGTTGCAACTTCTTTAATGTGAATTGATTGAAACAAAAGCTACAAGACTCAAATAATCCAACAGTCAAAAATCCATGAAACTCTGTTAAATGTATCTTACATGATTCACAAACAAATGAATATTTTCTTATTCTGCACTTGTCTACAATGTCACAACACAATTTTTGATGATATTTTCAACATATAAACAACATTTTAATTATGTGTGTCCTTTGCTTTTGCAGTTGAATCGCAGTGACAGTGATAGTTCAATGCCTTTGTATCGGAAAGGTGGCCCATTTCAACGCAATTCAGTTGAAAGGCGTTCACTAAGGTGGAGAAGACCACCAGGAACTGTAGTAGTAACAAAGCATGGCCGCAGTTCAAGTAGCGGAGTCAGCAGCAGGTATATAAAGAGTCCCTGAAGTATTACACACACACACACACACACACACACACACACACACACACACACACACACTGACAGAAATAAAAATAAAAAACCTAATGATACTTACGTTTTGCAGTGCAACTGCCCGTACATCACTGGATCTTGAATTAGATTTACGAGCACAGCACTGTAGGCTGCAGATGTTACAAGATGAACTGAGTCGTTTACGTGTCCTCAAGGATCGTTTGGAAACAGCACGTGCTGAGGGTGATCCAGAAATGGCAGCCTGGGTTATAGAGGACACTGCCTTCCAGAATCTCATTGCACAGGTCAGCATTTGATATCTTAATATACATAAGGTATTTTAATTTTTATTTTCGGTGAAAGAAAGATACAGATTTAAGCATGATGTTAGATGGTGTCCACATATTTATGATGATGATGATGTTGCTGTTGCTGGCATCACAAATAGTACTTAGTGAAAGGATTTTAAGTTGCAAAAAAGATGCAGATGAAATTACTGTGTTTGGGTTTAAACCAGTTCCATTAACTTTCTTTGTCCCATTTACAGGGTTCTGTTGCAGTGGATTACATACATCATTTCAATGTTTTTCACATTTAAGTCACTGGTGCTTTGATCTCTATAGGTCCTTACATATGGAGAAACTTTGCAAACAGAAAGTGGTGGAAAATGTCCTTGGAACTCCCCCTTAAAGGAAGTTCAGTCAGAATTGCAAATATTTCCACATCTGGATTGCTCTTCAAATTTAACTCAAATATGTCTTTAGCAAATCCATGAAAGATGTTCCTAACACACATCGGCATCTTCCACTGTTCCTCCTCCTCAATACCTTCTTCTCCCGAACACTGAATCACATTAGGCAAGTACTTATGGCCTTACACTGCAAAAAGTTCCAACCCAAAGTCTTTGTTGTTGACTAATTGTTGCGCCTGCTTGAGGGCTGCTGTGTCCATTGAGTTTAGTTCAGTTATAAAGTGTTTGACTTTTTCAAAGTTTTCGCATAAGAAAACTGTGCATCTTATCCAAGTAGCCTACCTTCTGATGACAGGATACAAAACTTGACAACTGGAAGCCTTTACTAGAATGAAGTAATGAAGCAATGAAGTAATTTGACCTGCTGTAATTATTCCCAATGCTTCCAGATACAAAGTGTAGACCATGTGTAGTACATGTCACGTGGCTGAGGGTGGGGTACAAGTAATTGTTGGAAATCCGAAAGCATGTAGTATGCTTGATCAGTCACCACAGGCCTGAATATTTTGTATTGTATGCCCCTTGGGCACAATTTCATATATGAATTGTTGAATGATTGCATTATCATGCAGGCATTTGTCTTTTCGAATTGGTACATTTTAAAAAGCATAGGTTTTACCCATTCACCAGATAGTAGAAAAACCAACACACTCAAAATATACCTGTGCAGCTCATCACTAGTTTCATCTAAAATGAATCCCACTTCATGTCTGCCGGCTGCCTCTTTTATTTTTTCTAAAATGTTCTCAGAAATTGTCTGTATGTAAATTTTTCTGAGAGTGCTCTCTTCCGGTACTGATATTTGTGTGTACTTCTCAAGATATTATTTGAATGCAGGATAATGTCCTTGTGGATTGGAATTCCTGACTGGATTAATGATATGACAAGATCCACACTAAACTCATTCAATGACCACTGCTTTTCAGACCCTGAAGTAAAGGGATGTGTCAGAGTAGTTTACTTAAGTTTTGTCTTGCAAAGTTCAGTGTTCTTTAAGTATTTGTTCTTCTACAGGTTCTGGTTCATTCTGTTTCTTTGATGCTTGTCATTGATTGCAGTATTTACTTCACAGATAGCACATTGCAGAATAATGCCATGAGTTTCGATGAACTGAGTCTTGAATTCTTGTAACAGTGCACACAACTTCTCCTTCTTAATCTTTGGCATGATTTTGTTGTGAAAAATCCACTCTGGGAAAACACTAACACAGCCAACTAGACTGTTAAAGCCATGCCAGCACTGACTTAATTTAGGTTTCAACTGTTGCAGCATCATTTTTTAAATTTTATTTGATTTCAAAGCTGCAGTGTGACCATTATTACTGAGGTTGACTATTGTTGCTGAGTTTGACCGATGTTGCTGGTAGACGATGCTTTCCATAAATTGCATTTTTAATATTTATTGACCATTGTTGACTTCCAATTAAAAAAAAATTAAGGTACAGTTCAAGAAAGGAAAAAAATTCTGTCTAATCTATTAAGAACACGGGTAAAAATGGGGGAAAGATGCTTAAGCATAGAACAGAAGGGAAATGGTGCAAAATGTAGTAATCTCACAAAGAGGCGCAACAAACTGTGCTTATCTTGCCTCATTTCACATCCCCAAATGCATATATTGACCTGTCTGTGTGAAAACAGCTGTATTTTTGGAAAGGTGCTGCACCGTAAAATCCTTTTATTTAGTAGTAACAGTAGTATATATTGTATTGGGTGGGTATAATTTATTATGCCTTCATCGCAGCAGGTGTTTACTTCATTTTGTGTGTGTGTGTGTGTGTGTGTGTGTGTGTGTGTGAGAGAGAGAGAGAGAGAGAGCACACATTTTCTGTAGATACAAATAATGACCCCTTTAAATTCCAAATTTATTCTGACCATTGTGAGCCATATAATGATACTTCAAAATGGAAAAACTGTAGTTAGAATATCGACGATATGTTACAGGAATAAGCAGCTTGTACTGCAAGAAACCTGTAGAATACTTCCAAAAAGCAATTTAAACAAATTGATGAAATTTTGCATTTTTGTGATTGATATCTCTTTGAATGAAGACAATAAATGAAGAACAGACATATGAAATAGTGAAAGATGCATTGATGGAATTTATCACCTAGTGCACATGACCTAGGCAGTTACTTATTTTGTGTGATTTTTACCTTTTTGTGTCATTTTCACAAATTTCAGCACATTTTTCTTACATTTTCTACATCTGTGTGTCCCGAAAATAACCATAGCCTCTCACATTAAAAATTTCTTACTATCTTGCCCAATGAGCATAGTTTTGCAGTGCTTGTCCTTGATTAAGTGTTGCTTCATGAAGGCATTATTAATGGTTGAGATTTATTTCTTGCCGGTTTCTTAAAATGTTGTACATAGTTTGTCTCAACACTGACAATTTTGTTTCTTTCCAGGCGGAAAGCAGCAAAAATGGAAAAAGCGCAGAGGAACGGAAAATAGAGAAAATGCTTAAAAAAACCTCCAGAGAAATTTACAAACTGCGCAAAAGCAAAGCTGGGAAAGGAAAACCAGACATCATATCTTTCAAGTAAGCTACTTTTCTTTCAGTTCAACATTTGTAACAATGCATGTTTTAACAAAATTATCCATAGACACACTTTGACTTGCAGAAGAGCAAACTTTAGTTTTTACTTCTTTACAGCAGTGAGACATAAGTATAGTATGTGAAATTACTTTACTGTTGAGCAACACAACTTATATATATTGAAAATTTCATGTGGAATTAATGATTTTAGGGAAAAGATGGCTTTCTTCACGCGAGCCACTGTTCCTTTGCCTGTGTTGCCTACGGATGATGGCACAAGTTCAGAATGCAGTACCTTGAAGCATGGAGAAAGCCTTCATGAACAGCCTCCTACACAGCATCCACCAGAATCAAAACAGTCTGAGGATAAGCGCCAGGTGGAGGGAAGGGAATGCACAGAAGAGAACAGTGAAACACAAAGGTTTCATTATGTTGTTGACAGAGTGCTAGGTGTTGAAGTGTGACATGAGTGCTGTGAGAGCATTGGTTATAGTGCCATGAGCGGTGCAGTGTGTTGTTATTTTTTTATTATTATTATTGTTCTGAACTTGTAAACATGTAAAATAACAAATGTACAGTGAACTGATGCAACTTAAAAGTTGCTGAAATATTTATTGCACAAGGCTCTTATGTGGATTTTTTAAAAAACCCACCGAATTTCTAAACTAGTGGCCATTTCATATCACAAAATATATTGAATTTCATAAAATTCTCATGTCTTCAAAACTTCATCAGGGCTAAGCTCCCATAAAATGAACTCTTACTCATCATATTAAATATGTATGACGTAGTTTCATTCCTGTTCTTTAGGTTTTTGGTATATTAGGACATTTGCTGACTGATGCTTGTCCAAGCATGTTTTTGCAGCAAAGAAAGTCACAGATTTTACAATAACTCTGTATAGAAGCCTTGTACCTTCTAAGTATTTATACTTTTTTTTTTTTAATTCGTGCAAAGTCTGGTGCTATTAGGAGGTGGAGTTAATGTGAAAATGTTGGGCTGTACCCCTCAGTGAGGTAGTCCATCCAATGGAAATAATGTAATTTCACTTTATGCCACAAAGAATAAGAACACAATAAAACAAAACAAAAATGCTCATGTACCGGTTCTTGGCTAATACACGGATTACAAACCAGTGGCCAGAGCGGGTGGGGGCGGGGGGCAGCAGATAGATTGCGTGTAAATTGTGTGTGTTTGTGTGTGTGTGTGTGTGTGTGTGTGTGTGTGTGATGGGAGAAAGGAATTAAACTTGTTTTCTTGAATCTTCAAATCTTCAATGAAATTCTCATTTTAATTCCTTATGATCTGAGCTTGTATTCTCATTTCCAACATTGTGATGGATAATTCGCCAAATGTTAAATATATACAGATATGTTATATACATTTATATATAAAAAGGTATATGTATCGAACCAGTGTATTTAAATTTTGTAAGCATATATACTTCTGTTAAAGGGCTTTGTTAATGAAGGTCCTATATTGCTCAATATATATAATAGAATCTATTATGGATATAATGTTTCCATAGTGGCATGGTCACATGAACTGCACTACATACAGTTGAAAGTTTTCTGCCATTCATTTGATCTTGGCTTCAGACCACATGTAGTTTTCTTGGTCCCATTCAACTGCAAGAATTCTGCCTGTTCCATTACATTGATTATGTTGATTATTAATCGATTACTAGTCTGACTGTGTGGTAAAAATGTATCTCAGATGGTTTATTATTTAAAATTTTAGATATTCGGGGAGAAAATAATGTAACTTGGATTTTTTTTCAGTTGCAGATTCCAGTGAAATATGATAACATGTTTAGACTATTGATTCTTAAATTATGCATCCTCTGTGTATTTTGTGCAGAGTTTAAAGAGATGACCAAAATATTTATTTTAATAGAATTGGAACAATTAAGTTTCAATGGCTCGTGTGGTGGCAGTTTCGGGTCTGTCAGTAATAACAAGTTTCCACAGAAGACTGTAAAAAAATGTCTTCACTTGTAGAATATGTACATATGTGTATGAATTTTTTTAAAAAAAATCTGTTGTTAATATACAAAGCTGAAGTCATTGTAGAATATTTTTATTTACATGTAACAAAGCTTTCATATTGACTGCCCTTGTACAGTATTTGAACAGAGACAAATGATAAAGTAAATAGAAACATTATTTATGTTATTAAATTTTTTCCCAACTTTTTCCTGATATGCATCCATTTTTTCTATAGTGCCTAATTGTTCAGTATGTTGATGCATATTGACAATTATTGAAATACTGCTTGGTAAAAACATTGCACCAAATCATAAAGATAATGAAACACCCATCAAGTTTGTTAAACAGGAAAGATGAGCTTGTCATATCACAACTGGAAAGGCACTGCTACTGATGTCTCATGTGAAACAGAAAAAAATTTGGAAATTAGTAGGAACTGAACAAATATACCTACATGGATACAAGTTAGTATCACATTGCTGTAGGAATAATATTAAGAAAGTGACAGTGGCTATGTAAATAAAAAGTGCAATAAAGTCTGATGGGCTTCAAAAGAAGTACTGCACTGAATAGCTCTGTGCAGTACTTCAGTAATAAGACTTAGAAACATACAAGATAGCTTTCCCGACCGTGTGCTGACATGTAACAACAAATGTCTTAAACTTCATTAAGCAGTTGGAGAGAATGGAAATAACAATTATTAGAAATAACTGGGATGTGATTGTATGTGGAGATTTCAATTTTGATTTCAACTCAGGTAGTTACTGACATCCAGCTTTAGTTTGTTCCCCCGGTATCACACCTAACAAGATTATCAAGACTGATATAGTTCAACAACGAGTGACAATTTGTGTCTGAAACAAACTGACATGGCACAGATGCGGGCCCCATAATAAATAGTTTATATGACCATAGTGGTCAAATAGTAATAAAGTGTCCCCATCAGTACAGTTTAAATAAGGAGGGAAATGAACACAAATTCACAGACTCATAGCTGCTGAATCAAGTCACACTATCTAGCGAGAATTTGCAGGATGTAAAATGGAAAGAATACTACCAAGAATGCAGAGTAGATGAGGAATTTAATTCTTTCCAAAATTATTCTTACAGCTCCGTGAATCTAGTTTTCTGTTTGAAGTGAGTCAGCAACAGTTATGATGAAAACCAAGAGAAAGGGTGGCTAACATTTGGTAGCAAAGTATTTGGTGCCAGCAAGAGAATTTTTTTTAATGCAGAGGATTAGTTTTAATCAAGACTTAAAAGGCAAAAACTAGTATTATGCACAAAATTCAAAGCACAAAGTAAAGGAAATTTAAAGTATTATTACAAACTCAGCAAGGCAAATGATAGTCAGTTCCCTGCTGGGCAGTAGTAATATGACAAATGGTAATAAATTCAAATTCTTGAACTCTAAATTCAATGAATTCTTCCTAACAGTAACTGAAAACATAACAGATCATCAAAAACTCATCCATTATACTTAATTGGGTAGGCACCACCAACAGACATCAGTTTTGCTTGCCAAATCAAACATTAAAGAGCTCAGAAAAAATATTTTGTTGCTGTGATAGTATTTCAGCCGAAGTGCTAAAATTTTATGCTGAATTGGTAATGCCCTCTCTCCCCTCCTCGAGTTACCTCTGTAACCAGGTGAAATATATTTTCTCAAAGAAGTATTCAGTTGTAAGACTTATTTATAAAAATAAAGACATACTAGGCCCATCTGCTTGCTATCTACGTTCTCAAAGCCTTTTGAGAAGGTAATTTGCAATAGAATATTGAGAATAATATTCCAACAACAACTCAGTTTGGCTTCTGTAAAGGTTCTTCCACTGTGGAAGCAACCCGTGATCTCACAAATTCTGCTCTAGAAGCTGTTGGCATTTTCTGTGATCTTGGCATGGTCTTCAAACGTTAGGTCATACAATTCTACTATGAAAATTGAAATACTATGGCATGAAATGCATTCCCCATGGATGGAGTGTTATCTGAACAATAGAAAGTGGAGGATTTCACTAACAGATGATATCACTGAATATAACTAAATTCAGAATAAAGAAGTGTTCATGGTACACATCAAAGATTTATCTAGGACATTGGACAACTCTTCAAAACCGCTATATTTGATACTGTGTTAACTCAAAGGTTGGCACAAACTCTATGACTGTTTCTGAAATGGAGATTCAATTGCTATGTGTTCCCTTATTGGCCCAAGAAATCATCTGTTAGGATTGCAGTGGGAACAGGATCATTGAGATTGACTGTAGATCGCTGGAAGTATGTAGCCTGTCAAATGAATCATGTTTTTAGTAGCACAAGGTCAATGGTCATGTCCAGATACACCATCATCCAGATGAACGACTGCTCAAAACATGCACTGTGCTCCGGACACATGCCGGTGGGGTCAGTGTTATGCTATGCAGGAGATCCACTTGAGCTTTCATGGGATCTGTGATAGGAATTGAAGCTGCAGTCTAAGTAAACATTATTTCAGATTGCCTGCAACCATTCAGGCCTTTTCACAAGGCCAGAATTGTGCAACAGTGGTTTGAAGGGCATGATATTAATATCTTGGTTACAGAATAAACTTGATCTGAACATATCTGGGTTACTATCGAACACCAGCTCTGCACCCAAAATGCCCTGGTCATTAATTTATGGAAATTGTATGACCTGTGTATAGGCATCTGATGCTACGTATCTCTAGAAACCTACCAGGGACTTGCCAAATCTATGGCATGCAGAATCGTTGCTATATTACGTTCCAAAAGTGGACCAACACACTGTTAAGCAGGCTCATCAATGCATATTTCTGACTCTTGTGTTTTATCCTGATCAGTTTGATTGATAATAAATTTGTGTTCCAAATTGTGTTCTAGTTCCTTTAAGTGGTGCATTGGGTTTACTCCAAGGAGTACAGTAAGAAATACAAAAGTTACTGATGACACAAGTATACTAATAAAGGGCTAAAACATATCAATACCAGATACAGTCAGGAGAACAAGGGAACAGGCTTAGGTCTGGTTCACAGCAAACACCTTAACCCATAATCTTACAAAGTCTGATATTGTGCAGTTCCGAACAAATAAAAATGACTTATAGGTACCAAAAGTAAGAGATCAGTGAGCAAAACTGGATGAGTCTCCACAGGTGAAGTTTCTACACATCCAGATGGACAATAAACTGAGGTGTCACATGGGTAAATTGAGCAAAAAGCCCAGTAAATAGATTTCTAAACAGGAGAGAACTGCAGCATACTTTGCATACATTCTTTAAGTGCTGTTACATAACATAATCTTGTGAGGTAATGCAGCTGAGGTTAAAGAGAAATTAGTTCTACAGAGTCATGTAGTAAGTTGATAACCAACATCTTCGGAAGCTTTTTCAGGAAGAGACCTTAGTATTCTTACACTTATGCAACAATACATTTAACATCTAATTATATTTGTTGTAATAAGAGTGAAGTTAAGATGAACAGTGAAATTTACAACCACAGTACTAGAAATATAAATAACAGAAGATGAACTACATCAGCACTGGTGATACTTTTTTAAATGCAATGTATACAATTCAAGTCTAGTGGCTGCTTCCTTTTAGTTTATAACTTGACTCATTCCACATTTCTGAAGGCTCTTCTTCATAATGGGAATTACAGAACATTATATGCAAATGAATGAATGAGTGACATTAATGTTATGGTTCTTGCAAGTGCATCTGAACAGCAGGTAAACTGATTCTCACCATTTTGTTAAAACAGAACAAAGAATGATAAAAATAAATAGCATTTTAAGGAGCAAAAGATAATAGTGGTTTGAAGATCTAAAAAGAACTCCATCAGATTTATAATATTTCGCAGAATAAATTTAGTAAGAGACAAGAAAAGAGAGACAAAACCAAAATCTTTTGCACTCTCTTCTCTTCATTACCAAAAGTAGAGGCCAATAATCTAGCTACACCAAGGCTGCTCATTTGTCGGAATGTAAAATGCAGTAAGTTATGAGATCACCAGCAAAAACTGACGCAATAGCACCTTACACTTCTGTATTCTTCCATTGGTGGAGGTGTGCGTGTGTCCTATTTTTAATAGTGCGAAGCTCACTATTTTCCATTTGGTTGATTCTACGATGCCTAACATGTCAGAACTCTTGGTTTAACCTGCCTTAACTTATTTTGTACCTCTAGCTCTTATTCTCCCACCTAAATATCACCTTTCTCTTCACAAGGAAAATTCTAGTGCTCAGGGGAAGAATGTTTATTGTAAGCGACTCTTGTTCTCATATCAATTAATTCATTTCTCTGGATACTCATGTTACTTAGTGACCCTTTGATTTCCATTGTGGTAAATGATTTATGTATTCTATATGTTTTGTGACATATTGTGCACTCAGTACACTTAATAAATTGTGTGAAGGTGAGTCTGACCATCACTCGCAACTCAGCAGTTTCAGTGTCTTGAAAGTTGCCTATGTCTACAATAACTTCTGTGGGGGAGAAAAAGAACTTAAGTACTACCTGGGGAAAAGCTGATAGCATCATTCATGGACCATCAATGCAAATAACTGTAAAGGTTCAATGCTAATCTGTAAATGCTTAAAAAGATTATATAAACATTAAAAGTGGTGTTCAAGGTTTTTCGCTTTTTGAAACTTAGAAAAAGCCTAGGCTTTAGGCATTAACTCTGTGCTGAAACAGTGAGATCTGTCACATCAGATACTTGGGTCTTTTTCTCAAATTTCAAATGGCCTTATTGCTCTGTTGTGGTGTGGAAACACAATATCTTTATGGAGGACCAATGAGATTAAAGGCTGGGCACTGTGGGGTTAAGTAGACCAGAGAAGCATGTTAGTCATGAAAAATTTTCACTGGGGTGCTAATGGAGGTTTGGGAGATGTTCTGCAGATCATTGATGTCAGTTTATGGCATCATGGAGGATGTATTCCAAGGTCTTATAGCAGACCAGCCAAGTAGTACCACACACAGTACAAACATTGTCTAGTTGGGCTGAGGAAAGGTTCCACAGAATAATTAGAAGTGGGACCTGTCTGACTTAAGCAACATTCTGTTAACATGTTTAGAGCTTTAAGGGCTCTTTGTGTACTGGTTTTTCAAGAGTAGTGTCCAGATCAGCTTTTCATCAAAGATGAAGTCCAGAATTTCACTAGTTCTTCAAAACTGAGATGGTGTCCCTGCAGTCACAATTTTTGTTGATTAGAAACATGACTTACATAATTAAAACTGACACACATTTTCCAAAGGATGATTTTAAATTGTTTATCCTCAACCACAGTTATAACTCCCAACCTGTAAATAATTTAGGAGTAAAGGTAATCATTCATTGAATGGTAGAAGTGTTGTCATTTAAAGGCACACAAACAAGACTGAAATCTAACAATGAAAAATACTCAAAAACAGAGAATATTTCTAGTGGTTGAGTACCTGAATGGACAATCTAAAATGCCAAATGTGTGCAAATTGCATATAATATGATTTTGTTTTTTAATAAAAAATGTGATTTAATACTGGAAGTTGATTATTAATGCCTTGTGGCTTCAAGATCACATTTATTTCCTTCTGGTTATGCAAGTACTGTCTAAAGTGAAATGAAAGACTGGTACCAACTTTTTTTTTTTTTTTTAACTTGACACTGCTGGATTAGATTTTCCATTGTTATTAATGATTATTATTATACTTTTCTGCCCTTAAGACAGTGTCTAAACTTGAATGTTAGATGATTATTCAATTATTTTGTGTTTCCTACTTCTTTCTATCTTGTCAAAATCACTTCATTCTTTGACTGTGTTCCTGTTTCCTTTTTTCTGCCCTTGTTTTCCCTGTTTTCTTTCTTTTAATCAAAATTTTGTGCTCATAGTTTTGTTTCTGAATTAGCTTGTTCGTTTATCCTTTCCCTACTGATTCCTCCTTGTTTAAGATCTACTTCTATTTCTTTAAGCTAATTTTTCCTCCATAGAACATTAGTCAGCATTTTCTGGTCATGTCTGTGAATCTGTCTGTGCATTTGTATACTCGGTGTGATGGACCCTCAACCTTACCATCTTCGCCAGCTGCTTTGATGATCCCTCTTTTACTCTGTTTCAGTTGCTTTTAGCAGTGGTTAGCCCATTTTTACTGCACCCTATTTTCTGTTTTAAGGATAGCACTCTTTTGAATAGTGGATGCTGTTTCCATCTTTAACACTTTGAGTATAATGCTGTGGGCAGGACAGACCCCGTTGAATGCAGAATCTTGATTTACACTCACTTGGTCCCACCCACCTACTGACATGATTATTCCTCTCACCTTATTTTATTATTGTTGGTCCAGCTGATGCCCATTGTATTTTTAGCCTTTTCACTTTTACTATTACAAACTCTCAATTAGAAGGTGTTCTTTACTCCGTAACTATCTTGGAGGGGGGGGGGGGGGGGGGGAGGGAGGGACTGGATGCAGTTGGGATTTCTTTTGTGTCAAGCAGAACACTAATAATGATGTATCTGAACATAAAGGGTTCATTTTTCCAACTCATTTGCATTAACATACACTTTTCTACTTTTAAAGCAAATTGTCATTCATCACACCAACTACAAATATTGTCTAAGTCATCTTGTATGCTCCTACAGCCACTCAATGACAATGCCTTACCTTACACTGCAGCATCATCAGCAAATGGCCATAAATTGCTGCTCACCCTGTCTGTCAGATGATTTATGTATACAGAGAATAAGAGTAGTCCTATCACACTTCCCTGGGGAACTCCTGACAATACCCTTGTCTTTAAAGGGCACTCACCATTGAGGACCACACAGTAAGTTCTATTACTTAAAAAGTCTTTGAGTCACTCTCACATCTGGGAACCTATTCCATATGCTGGTAGCTTCATTAACAGTCTGCATTGGGGCACTCTATCAAATGATTTCAAAAAATCTGAGTATGGAATCTGTCTGTTGCCTTTCATCCATTATTCACACGATATTGTGTGAAAAAAGGACATGTTGAGTTTCACTTGAGTGAAGCTTTCTAAATCCATGCTGATTTATGGTCAGAAGCTTCCCTGTCTTAAGGAAATTTATCATCTTTGAACTGAGAATATTTTCAAGAATTCTGCAGCAAACTCATGTTAAGAATATAGGTCTGTAATTTTGTGGGCCCGTTCTTTTACCCTTCATACATACAGGAGCTTTTTTTTCCAGTCACGTGGGACTTTGCGCTGGATGGGAAATTCATGATAAATGTAAGCTAAGTAAGGGGCCAATGCTATAGAGTACTCTTTCTAAACTGAATTGGGACTCCATACAGACCTGCTTTCAACTTTCTCAGTTGCTTCTTTATGTCAGGGATGCATATTACTATTTCCTTCATTCGGGATGCTGACTGATGGTCAAATGACAGTATGTTTGCATGATTTTCCTGTGTGAATGATTTCTTAAAATCAAAATTTAACATTTCAGCTTTCCTTTTTCTGTCTTCTATTGCCACACCAGACTGGTCAACAAGGATTGGATCGAAGGTTTTGGCCCATTTAGTGATTTTTATGTAGGTCCAGAATTTTCTTGGATTCTCAGCAAGATCTTTTGCTGAGGTACGATGGTGGTAGTTGTATGCTTTGCACATCAATCTTTTCACAGACACATGAATTCCTACTAACTTTTTCCTCCCGTCATTTGTGCATTATGTTTTTCAGCTTAGAGTGCAACAGTCTCTGCTTCCCTATCATTTTCCATATTTTGTTATTAAATCATGGTGGGTCTCTCTATTCTTAATCCTCTTACTCGGCAATGCTTCTGTAGAACATGATTTACAATCAATTTAAACTTTTCCCATAATTCCTCTACATACATCATATTAGAACTAAATGATGTCTCGTCTAAGTGGGATGCTAACAACTGCTAATCAGTTATTTGTAGCAAAGTTACCCTCCTAGCCTTCTTCATTCATTTAATAACTTTAGTAACCATCATCGCTGTGATGACATCATGATCTCTAATTCCTGTCTCTATACTGAGACTGTTGATAAGGTCAGGCCTGCTTGTTGCTTCAAAGTTCATTGCATGTGGGTTGTTGAACTAGCTGCTCAAGACAGTTTTTGGAAAGCATGTTCAAAAGTACTTTACAAAGACTGCCTGTCTGTAGCAACCACAATGAATTCATAGGTGTCCCAGCCCATACTTATTGGGCTAAGGTCACCTCCAACTAATATTTCATGATCTGGGTATTTCTGTGCTACTGAGGATATACTTTCTTCAAATGATTCGAAAACTGTCACAGCAGAACTGGATTACTAGTAAAAATATCCAATAATTAGCTTCAGTTTAGTTAGAACCATTAATGTGTCCAGATAACTTCACAGTGAGACTCAGTTTCCACCTCAATTGACATTATATTTTTGTCAACTGCAATAAACACTTCCCTTCCTATAGCATCTGATCTGTCTTTTTGATATAAATTCCATGCCTTGCTAAATATTACAGAGCTTTCCACTTTGGGTTAAGCCAGCTTTTGGTTCCAAGTGCGACAACTTTCTGGGAGGGCAGTAAATTCCAGAACTTAGTTACAAATACTTTGACAGTTTACTGCAAAAATTTTGACAGTCAAAGTGTGTTTACTCTGTATGCAGTCTGATTCTATTCGCTGTGTATTAACAGGGGAACATTCATCAGAACACCTCAAAATACTGCCCGGCCTAAAAAACCATCATGTGCACTCCCTGGACCCAAGCACTGCTTCCTATGTGTAGCGCACATAGTCCTACACTTCTCCACCCTCTAAAGCAGATATAGAAATCTACAGCCAAGACTGCGAGAAAATTGGTGAATTTGAGCCCCTCCACTTGACTCCAAATTAAAGGACCCTGATCAATTTTGGGAATGATGCTGCAAATTGTGAGCTCTGCTTGCACCTCATGAGCAAGGCTAACAGTTTTTACAACCTCCACTTGATGCCCACATGAACTCAGGATAACCTCAGAACTCAAGTGACAGACAAAATTGGTGTCAATGTGCGTCATAACTTACAGACAGTGTAATTGTACCTAATGGTTACTGCCAGTGTAGTTGCATTTCCTAAACAGCATCCTATATGAGCAAACCAGTAGCATGTCTACCTACTGTTACTCATACTTTAGGTACATGGGCTACAAATGGCTCTGTTTAAAGAGAATAGCTCAATGCAGTCAGGCTTGAATTGCACATGTCTGCTTTCACGCCCTGCAACTAATAACCCGTAGTTGTGATGCTGCAGTCAAACAGTCTATTCTCTGGCTTGAATTGCGAATTACTAAAACACACAGAAATATAAAATGAAAGGTGGATGATTAATTTAATAACAAGGGTTCTATTCTAAGGCTGTAATTGATTTAGATGACAGAGAATTATGTAGAATAACATTTATTCAAGAAAGTACATCTCAAATAAATGGAAAGTGGTCCCATGATACTCGGTTAAAATACAGACAGGAAATATCCTTATCAAATGCAGTAAAGTTACATTGATAGTGTTACAATGGTAGCAAATCCTCAAACTAAATCGTAATCAATACATGCAGAAACTAAGTCCATTTCATAATCACCATACATGACCTATTCATCAGCTCAAAACAGTTCAGAGTTCAATATGATGATTCACAAACTGAAACACACAATACAAAGAATAGTAACTTATACTCTGTCTATTCTCAGTTCTGTAATACAATCACATAAAGTTAGAATCCTACCATGGAGCACACTCAGATCTCTCGAGACTTAGAGTAGCCTCAAAAGTTAGAGTATTGTAGCAGCCTTTCACCACTCAGAATCAGTCACCTATATGACTGAATCATAAACATTACCACAGGCGGGTCTATCTTCTTTCAGCACAAACGTAAAAGTGTCCCAAATCGCTGTCTTGAGCTCTTCACTTGAAAAGTCTCAATCTCTACTTGACTCACATAATGTTCAACTACTGTCTGCTTTTCCATTGGCTGAAGGTCATCCCCAGCAAAAATACATCATTCTAGACATGCTTTGACTCATCTTGACCACTTCCCTGACTAAGCTAATATATTATGACAGTATTTAAATAAAGACTTGTCATAAACATTAAGTCACACTCAGACCATTCACAATAAACAAAAATAAAGTTTGTCGATAAATAAATGACACAATATTCTCGCACAAGTGAGCTCATAATAAATGATAAGAGATTGTAACTAAACATTATTCAAACAAATATTTATGTCTTATCAACAGAAGCATCTTTTGGTTCTCTTTTCAACTGTGCTGTCAGCTAAAACATGTGATTGACCACTTTTAAATTAGCACAGTTTTTTAACAGCACTTGCGTTCAACATTTAAATAAAGTTACTGGCAAAATAGTAAACTGTTCATTAAATAACTACAAAAGTATGACAATATGTGAGGTATTCATGCTGTATTCATTAGCTGCACAAATGTGGAGAATACAATTTTCTGACAAACATTTGCTTAATAAAAAATATACAAAAGACGTAATGAATCAGGAAATAAAGTAGATACAGATACATAGCTTTCAGTAATGATAGCTGCAGTGCATTGCTATCATCTGAGGTATTGTATTTTGAAAACACTTGAAGCATTTAAAATTGTTAATTCAGAGGTTCACTGTGAAAATATTTCACATTGTAAATTATTAACCTTTGTTGTTTTAAAGATATTGAAAATACTGTTGTGTCACTGGATGAGCCTCATTTATCTGAGATTGCCAGTGTATTCAGATTTGCTTTAATATGTGATTATTATTGTTGTAGAGTCTCAAATAGCTGTAACCTAGCCATCCTTAAGATACTCTGACACTCTGCCATTTCTTGGAGCATCTTCTGCACAAAGGTCATGCAAGTAACAGCTGTTCAAATTCCCAGCTTTGAGATTTTCCCCATTTCTGGCAACATAACTAGTCTTTGTACGGGACTGCTAGTGTTCAGCAGTACAACAAATTCATCTTACCTCCTACTGATACTGGGTGGCCAATTAGCTCACCTAAATATGCATGATGTTACAACAGTTGGACTCTGGATGCACAATAGCTGCAGCCGGAGCGTCGTCCACATCTCACTGTCAAATGAGGCCCTATCAGCAGACATACAGAGCACACATGGATTTTTTTCCAGTCCTGGATGTTGTTTTCCTAACAGGTTCTGTCATGCACCTACATTAGACCTCACAATAATTAACACATGCTTCCCCCAACGTGCCTGCTTAGACCCTGCTGAAGGAATGGACCTCTGTCCACTCACAGGGCAAATGGGTGAGGCCACCCCATTGGCCTCCGCCCTCCAGTGATACGGACGGACTGCCATTCACAATCACCCTGTGGTGATGGCGGATTCCCCATTTGGGGTACAATGAAACATGCAAGATGCCTCGGAATACACAAACTAATAAATAAGATGACAGTTATGCAATTGAAAGCATCTCTCGTTGTGTTGCCCTAAAGACAGATGTACTGTGCTATTTGGCATATTTCCACTCCTTGTTGTCTTATGGAAATATCTTCTACAGCAGTGCAACTGAAGTAAATAAAGTGTTTATTCAGCAGAAGTGAACAGTGAGAATATTGTATAAAGTAGATAACTGCGCATCTCATGGAAACCTTTTTAAGGCTCACTTTCCAATACATTTATTCCTTAATGGTTTCTGTTTCTAATAATAAAGATCAGTTCCAGTTGAACTTTAATTTACACAAAGACACAAAAATAATTTTCATGTGGACTTCGCCTTCTTGTTCAAAATAGAGTTATGTTCTTTGGTTAGAAGATATTCAGCAAGGTCCCACTTCACATAATGCAAGACATTAGGAATCATACCAATTCAAAAGAAAATTTAACACGCACAAGCACACGCACGCACATGTGCACTCACACCCACACACACATAAATGTACACACCCACACACACTCTCTCTTCATTAGCCACTCTTTCTACAAATGATTTGAGTATCCAAATTCAGGGATTGAAAAGTCCTGTTAACTACATGATGAACTGTGTGTTCCTTACAGTTTGATTCCTCTCCCTCTTAATGTTGCTTGCAGCGTTAATTTCAGTTCCCACCATCACCATGAACCACCTTTTGTTTACTAGTGATTCCAAGGGGGCGCTGTCTGCTCTGCGTGGGGTGGTTCTGCGTGGCACGTGCAGAATGGGGGAGCGGAGGGCTGCCAGTGTGGCGAGTGGTCGTGATTAGTGCGACAGTTGTCAATGCTTGATGCCCAGTGTGGACGTGGCCTCAATAAGGTTACTGGCTTCGGGTCATAATAGAGGTGTCTGATTCAAGACATTATGGAAATTCTATCAGTTCTGTTTCCTCTATGTTCTCGGTGTGGAAGTAAGACTGTGTCACGGTACCGGTAGCTACTCTTTGGAGTGTGCATCAATTGAAGTAAGACCTATCAAGCAAGATTGTGTCCCGGTACCAGTAGCTATACATCAGAGTGTGCATCAATCAAAGTAAGACCTATTATGCACCTTTGTTCAGAGGTGGTTGACATTCACATCCTGCTAAAACGGTGTTTCAGTAACCTGGCCATATTGCCGAAGTTATTCGTCGTGACTACTGTTGACTGTTCCTATCAGATGCTTTAGTATGCTAATCCATTTCTTCCGCTTTGTGCTGTTGGGTTCATTTCAGTGTTAATATTCAGCCCAATGTATTAGAAATGAATTCTTGTTGTCTTGTGGTTGAGTCCTGGCTTTGTTTGAACTGATAACCAGGACGTCCCATACCACTCACGATGCACGTCAAGCAACCAAGATAAATGTGACTTAAATTTGTATTTGTGTAACTTGTTTATCCAGTTTTCTATGAGATTTTAGTTAAGTAGTTAAATAACTATTTTGTACTTTAAATGACGTAAAACTTGTCCCGCCCGTGAAATGGGGTTTTGACATGTGATGTTCTCTTTTTTTGGGTCCTGGTCAAGTCCACGTTATGTCGTCGTAATGGTCTGTTAAGTGCCTCAGCACTTGCAACACTCATGTGGGATATATCTAATTCATTACTTCTTGGTTTGATGTCAAGTTGTTCCCTGCGTTCAGTTAACTAATAGTAATTTTATTTGTTTGATTCCAGTCCTCTGATTTCTTGAGTGCCATCTTGTATTTTCTACCCTTATTCTAGAAGTGTGAATGCCCGTAATCTGCAAAGATTTATTGGCGGGTATCTTTCTATATGTCGTTGCAGTTGCCCGGATCCTGGTGGCTGTTACGATTTCTATCATGGCTGTTTGTTCTTCAGCCAATAGCTTCAATTAATGAGTTTAGCACCTTGTGGAGATCAATCTTACCCTTCCTTTATCTGCCTCAGCCTTAGGCAGGGGTTTAATTCCTCAAGCTAGCTTTAGGCCAGTGTTGGTCTGTTAGGATTCCTTTGATGTTATATACAGTTTTATGTAGCTCTAGAGAGTAACTTATTGTAGTCAAGTTTATTAAGTTGGATTTACACGGCCAATGTGATCCCAAATTGATGGTTTTAGGAGTAATTTGTAACCCCTTTTATATGCTGAATTGTTCAGGGTGAAACAGAGTGGTGTTAGAGGCCTGTTTATATATATTTATGATATCTTTAAATTTATTGTGCTATTTCCATGATTTAATGTATATGCCCCTTTTAATGGGTGCTAGATTTATCCTGTCTTATTTAGTGTTTAAGTAAGCCTACTGAAATATCAGTCTCAAATTAAACTAACTGGTCCAGCTTTCTGTAACACGTGAATTTGCTTAGTTCTCAGTGTTCTACGATTTATCTCATTGAAAAGTGTTTCAGTGCTATAATGTATACCAGTCAAGTCTGAACCAAGTTGTTCTCCAGTTTAACCGTTTATTCCCTAATTTTTGTGGAATTTAAAATTTCTACATTTGCAAGCCTTAATCTGTTTTCTGTAAATTGTTGTCAGTATAGCTGTGACCTACCTAATCAAGTGCAACGTGTAATTGTTGGTGTTTTAACTGGTTGTGTTGCAATAAATGCAAACTTAAAGTGAAGCTTGTGGGTGATTCATATTCCCCGATTCTTCATCCTCAGTAATGCTAGAATTAAAATTTTTTTATTAATGCTTGTGTTAAGATTTTTTGGTTAGTTACTGGGACGAAAGAAAAGCAGGTGATACACATGACAAGAAGCAACATTTGTGTTAAAGTTGGATAACAAGCAGCAATGTTCTGTAAATAGAACATATTATTTATAGGTGTAGGTAAATATATTATATGAAAAATACCTGTGGCCTAGTAACAATATAAAAAATATATAGATTGCTTCTCATCATAAAAATGACTTGTAAAGTTGCAGATAGGCACAATGAAATGTCAGTTACACAGCTTTTGGTTAAAGCCTTCTTTGGAAAAGGACTCTCTCTCTCTCTCTCTCTCTCTCTCTCTCTCTCTCTCTCTCTCTCTCACACACACACACACACACACACACACACACACACACACATACATTCATTCACACAAGCAAGCACACCTCATGCACACATGATCTTATCTCCTGCAGTTCGGACCAGAATGCAACAATCACATAGAATGGGAGCAACAATCTGAAGGGGGTAGCAAATGGGAAGTGATAGGAGGGTGTGGGTGGAGAGAGAGAGAAGAACACTGTATGGCAAAATGTGCAGGGACTAGACTGACAACAGGCACAGTGCAGGAAGGTTGTGAGGCAGGGAGCTGGGGAGTGGGATGCGGAACAGGGTGTGAAAAAGGAAAGGAGCAGGGAAAGAGAAAGATGGGCAGATGCATTGGCAGAGGATGGCACACAAAGAGGATGAGAATGGGGATGAAGTGATAGAACAGAGGGAGCAAAAACAGTTGAGTGGAGGGTTCAGGGACAGTAGGTTACCATTCATTGAGGCTGGATAATTTTGGGAGTGAAGAATGTGTTGTAAGGATAATGCTTATCTGTGCCATGCAGAAAAGCTGGTGGCGAAGGGGAGGACCCGTAAGGTCTTGGTTGTGAAGCAGCCACTGAAATCAAGCATGTTATGTTCATCTGCATGTTGTGCCACAGGGTGTTCTACTTTGCTCTTGACCACAGTTTGGTGGTGACCATTCATCCTGGTGGACAGCTGGTTGGTAGTCATAGAATGATTTCAGCAAAGTTGATATATGGAATGGCTGCATTCACAGGTGGCCCAGCCTCTGATGGGGTAGGTCAAGCCTGTGATACAACTGGAATAGGTAGTGATGGGTGGGTAGATTGGGCAATTCTTGCACCCAGATCTTCCATATCAATATGATCCCTGTGGAAAGGGATTAGGATTGGAAGAGGCACAGTGATGGACTAGGATGCTGGGGAGGTTGGGTGGGTGACGAAACATCACCTTAGGAAGGGTAGGAGGGTATCTGGGTAGGATGTCCCTCATTTCAGGGCTTGATGCTATAAAATCAAAGTCCTGACAAAGGATGTGGTTCACTTGTTCCACTCTGGGGTAGTATTGGATGATGAAGGGGGCTCTCCTTTGTAGGAGGGGGTAGGTGGGAGAATTATGGGTGTGTGTGAAGGCCTTGGTGAGATCCTCAGCATACTGGGCGAGGCATATATGCTGTCCCTGGGTGGTCAGGCTGTATTGGGAGGGATTTTTTGGTGTGAAAGGAGTGACAGCTGCCAAAATGCTGGTACTGTTGGTGGATAGTGGATTTAATATGGCCAGAGTTGAGGATAGAGACATCGGAGAGGAGGAGGTCAACGTCCAGGTAGGTGGCACATTGGGTTGAGGGGGACCAGGTAAAATGGATGGGGAGAAAGTTTTGAGGTTGTGAAGGAATGAGGACAGGGTGTCTTGGCTCCTGATTCCAGATTATGAAGATATCATCAATGAACCTGAACCAGACTAGGGATCTGGCATTTTGGGAGGCTAGAAAGGTCTCCTCTAGATGGCCCACAAACAGGTTGGCACAGGAGGGTACCATGCCAGTGCCCATGGCTGTGACACAGATTTGTTTGTATACCTCCCTTTCAAAAGAGAAGTAGTTATGAGTTAGGATAAAATTAGTTAGGTAGTCAGTTTAGAATCTGGAGGACTTTGGGAAAGGTAGTATTCAATAGCAGTAAGACCATGGGCATGAGGAGTGTTGGTGCATAGGGAAGTGGCATCAAAGATGACAAGCAGGGATCCATGAGGTAAAGAGATGGGGATGGTGGAGAGTCAATGAAGGAAGTGTTTGGTATCCTTGATGTGGGAGGCTAGATTATGGGCAATTAGTTGGGGGTGTTGGTTAGTGAGGGCCAAATTCTTTCAGAGGGGCACAATAATGAGTTACAATGGAGTGTCCAGGATTGTTGAATTTGTGGATCTTGGAGAGCATGTAGAAGGTGAATGTGTGGGGTGTCATATGGGTGAGAACGGAAATGGATTCAGGGGAGAGGTTCTGGGAGGGGGCTAAGGATTTAAGTAGGGATTGGAGATTATGTTGGAGTTTTGGGATGGGATCACTCTGGTAGAGTTTATAGGTGGAGGAGTTAGATAATTCACAGAAGCCTTCTGTCAGGTAGTAAGTGTGATTCTTAATGACAGTGGGGGAACCTTTGTCAGCAAGTAGAATGATTAGGTTATGGCTGTCCTTTCTTCTGCTGGAAGGTTGGCGTTCTGAGGAAGGGACCTCAAGAATGGTGAGGTCAAGCTGGAGGTAAGGAATTCCTGGATGGTGACTAGGGGGTGGTTAGGTGGGAGTGGGGAGCGGGATTGGGGGTGGAGGATCATGGTTGGACGGTGGTATGAACTGTGAGAGGCAGGGTTCAATGTTGGGATTAGATTGGCTTTACTTGGAGGGACTGGTGGCAAAGAAGTGTTTCCATTACAGGGATCGGGAGCGGGAGAGTAGATCTTTGACAAGTCCAACATGGTTAAATTTGGGTGTAGGGCTAAAGGTGAGGCCTTTGGATAGGTCTGATACTTCTGTGGGGCTGGAGGTTTTGGTGGAAGGTTATTTCAGTTCTGGATTTGGTGGAGTGTTGGTAGAGAGTTTTGGGGAATGTGGAAAGTTGAAAAGATCAACTAGACAGAGACTGGGTGCTATGAGGGGTTGACGAGCAAGAACGCTGTGGGTAGGATAGGGGTTGAACAGTGGTACCCCGAGGTGGCAGTACGATGTCAGAAAGTTGGTGATGGTGTCTGGAATGCTCCTCCAGGTGCCGGAGAGCATGAGATTAAATTTCAGAGATGTGATGTATGTGGCAGGGATAGCACAGTAGCAGTATCTTGTAGAGGGGGCAGAGGTGGTTCTGGAGTACTTGTGCCACAGAGATGTTTGTGAGAACCAGGGACTGATGGAATCTGAAAAGGTAAAAGTCATTGTGGAATGAGGGGTTGGATCAAGAAAAAACAATTTTTTGTGGTCAGACCATTGGGGGTGGGGTTGGGGGGATTCCATGGTTTAGGCAGTATTTAAGAAGCAGGATGTGAGACCAGGTTTTAGCCAAAGTAAGAAATGCTTCTCTGAACTGATGCAGAAAGATGGAGCAGGGATCCATTGTGGCAGGGATGGTGTTGGGAAATGGGAAAGATGTGGAACTGGGCAAATGCAGGTGTTAGATGGTTTTGAGGTGAGCCGGATAACAGAAAAGATGCGTAAGAAATACACAAAGACATGCAAAAACACTCACAGTTAAGTAAAAATGTTTACAAATACACAAAAATGAATGAATCTATGTAAAAATATGTACAAATATGTTGAATATATACAGAAACTTGGAAGAAAGGAAATGGGTGAGGCATGGGCCCTGCCACCCTCATCCACAGCTTCCTGACGCTGGGCCTGTTGACAGCCTAGTCCCTGCACACTCCGTCAGAAAGTGCTCTTTTCTCCCCCACCCGTACTCTGCTATCCATGGGGAAAAATGTTTCTGTAACTTCAAAGTTCACAAGAATTGTGCCCTGAGTCACTGAATGATTACTAAAAAATGGAAACTTCTGGTGGAAATATCAACAATGTAAGAAAACATAGATTGCTACCTGCTGTAAAGTTAACATGCTAAGTTGCAGGCAGGCACAATGAAAAGACATTTACACGTAAGCTTTTGGTCACAGCCTTCATTGGAAAAAGAGAAACACATGCCCCATTCATTCACACACGCAAGCACACCTCACACACACATGACTGCCAACTCTGGCAGCTCAGGCCAGATGCGTCTATCATGTGGGATTGTAGCATCAGTCTGGAGGGGGTTGGAAAGGGGAAGGGAGAGGGGAAGGGATAGCAGTGTGTGGGTGGAGGAAGAGAAGGGCACTGTCTGGTGGAGTGTGCAGGGACTAGGATGCCATCAAGCACAGCACCAGGAGGTTGTGGGGCAGGGAAATGGCAATAACAGAGTGAAAACGGAGATGAGTGGGGAAAGATGGGTAGGTTACCATTACAGTAGCGTATTCTCCCCACACCCTCCACTCAACAGTTTCCATCCCCTCTGTCCTATCATCTCCTCCCCATTCCCATTTCCATGTGGTTGTGGGGCAGGGAGATGGCAAAAATGGAGCAAAAATAGAGAGGAGTGGGCAAGATGGGTGGGTTACCATTACGGTAGCATACTGTTGCCACATCCTCCACTCAACAGTCTCCATCCCCTCTGTCCTATCATCTTCTCCCCATTCCCATTTCCTACACTTTTTGTTTGCCACCCTCTGCCAATGCAACCCCGCATGTTATCTTTATGGTAAGTAGCAATCTATCTTTTCCTACAGTTTTGAATGATTACCAAGATAGTTCAAAGTTTTTTTAAATAAAAAAAAGACAGGACAAGACCTTAATGCACTACTATAAAATCATTCTAACCTGACATTTTACTGATTTCTGGCAGTCTAACGATTTTTGTGATGTCTTTAATAGGAGTATGTTATACACAGTGTCAGTGAATGTATGAGATCATTACCAACCAACCTATGCCATCAGGCCCAAGAGATCGTGTGTTGCTGACTGACAGCTAAGTCATCTTCTGCCTAACTATCGTCAGGTATCAGTAAAGAGGGCATGAGGTAGACATTATATCTACATTTTGACAGAAGCTGTAATTTCATTATTAACAATTATGTCATTGATTATTATTAATTCATGCACTTGCTGTCACTTTTATGAAGTTAACTTTGTTGGCCAATGATTTTATTACAACAATTCAGAGTCTTGTGGTGGTGACGTTGAATAAAAGGTCCTCAGGTTTCCAGCCGCCTAAGTGATTAAAATCACACTAGTTCTTAGCCAAGCACTCCTCGGCCATTGTCAAGTGGTTTGACTGCCACTGGGCTGCTGGGACACCCTTATATGTGCTAGCTGCTGCCTGTGACATCGTTGGTACTCACAGAATTGTCATACTGACTTGCTGTTTTATGTGCCCGGCGATGTGAAACAGTCACTCTGTTTATTGGCTAACAATATGTGTAGCTTACTACCAATTCATTCTGTGAAAACTGCACATCAAAAACACTTTCCATTTCCACAATATTTATGGTGCAGGTTTTAGGTGATTCACCCTGTATAAGGGCATACCACCAGACCACTGGCAGTCATACGACTTGAGAATGGCCAAGGAGTGCTTTGCCAGAAGCTTGTGTAAGAACTTTTTATTCAATGACACTGCTGCAAGACTCTGCATTCTTATTTTACATACCTCTACAGGGAGGAACTGTTGTGCAGTGTTAAATATCTGGGGAAGCTGTGTATCAAGAAGGATAATCTAGTGAGTTTGCTAGCCTTCCTACTGCTTTGCCATGGTGAGAAGACTATTCCATGATTTACTATTGTATCCCACCACATTAACACTGCCACCTCCAGGAGGGTACTTTGTTGTGCAAGCTTTGTACTAATATGAGAAAGGATACACAACACCAGGCAACAGTTGGATACAAAAGGACATGCTTTTATGTCCTTGCATGTGCAACTATCAAGGATACTTCCACCTTTGGACTGGGAATCGGTTGATGCAGCTACAGTTTCCCAACAAACATAATCACAAGAATAAATCACAAAGAAACAGAAAGAAAAGTTCAGCCATCTTTCACAACAACAACAACAACAACAACAACACGGTGCAGAACACAGAACCTCAGAATGCACCATCATCAAGTTGACAGTGAGAGATAGAGACATGTGTACAATGTCAACACCTAAGAAAGAACTTAAATTCAAACCTCCACTGTGGGACATTCCTGTATGTGAAATAATAAATGGCATCAAACATGCCATCCACAAGCTCCCAAGTCACACAGTACATGAAATACAGCTTGGTCTGAGCCGTATTCTCATGAAAGCACAGCTACCAGTACCCAGCATGATTGAGAACCCCCAAAATCTGCGTTCCAGCTACTGAGTTTGGTGGAAGACCCAAATAAGGGAATGGGACAGGAGTTTACTCCTATTCTGTGCACTGAAACAACGTTTTGGTTTGTATTACTCTCCACTTCGTTTCTGCTGCTTAACCTATTTAGAGCATTATTTGTCTTACTACTGCAGTCATTCTACGAAACTAAGATACACTATCAAATATCTGAGCTAATTCATATTTACACTACTCTATAAATTAAGACATTTGTAACGTTAATAATCTTGAGGTTAATGTGTATTTTTGGTGCTCAGATAACAAGAAGAGTCTGGTCAGTAACTAACAGATTCTTACTTGTTGCAGTTACATTGTTAACACTGCAATCAACTTTACTTTCTGTATATGTATGCCATGAGGGAGAATTCAGTTCCTACTTCTGATTTTGAATAGGTGAGTTCTCACACACGCGATGTCTAGTGCATAATGAATAGATGTGTGAAAATTCATTACAATAACAATGGAAATTGTGCAATGAAGGTTCTTATGGCTGGTATTCATCTGTTTGGTTACGTTTGTTTTATGGGATCACCAAACACTTAGCCACTTTCCTACAGCCATTTACAGGGGAAACTGACACTTATATGGAAGGTTCTGGTCATTATGAAGAAAAAGTGAAACCTTTCAGTTTGAGTGAAAACAAACTTACTTTGAGTGGGACATCAAATTCTATGAGCAAACTGATGGCATGACTACAGTGAACCAACTCAGCACAATTGTAGAGAATTTTTATAAGGAAAATTCGAAGAGCCACCCTTTCAGACAGCAAAGAAGACACTTTTGTGTTGGTCTCGGTACACTGCTGTTACTTCTGTTATATGGCCACATAGGGAAAAAGATCTCTCAGTATTTCTGAAGGTTTTTGAATGATATTAATTCAAACACAAAGTTCACTAAGGAAAAAGGGAGACAAGGCCAAGTTTCATTTTTGGATGTCCACATTCTTAGAAAACCTGATGGAACTTTAGAGCATAAAGTCTAGAAGAAGTACACTCTCACTGAAAATATCTTCATAGAAACCCAAGGAAAGGCTAGCCTAAGAGTATCTGTAATGGTACGGGTTGCTACCAGCTGATGCAGGGTTTCGCCAAACCAATAGCCTCCTCAATATTGACACTGTTGTCTGCAGAATCAGCAGCCTTCAGAAAGTCTTGATGGCACTGAAGAATGCAGCCGTACTAGTGTTCCACATGAACAAGTCCCCTTTGGCTGTATATATACCCCTGAGGAAGCTGATCAGGTCACGGGCAAGTCTGGGCTACACATCGACATCCCCTGTATACTGGTCTCTGTCCCGAGGCCACTAACGTTCTTCTGATGTGGCTGTCATCAGATCAACCAGACTGCAAACCAATGACTGCCCCCCCCCCCCCCCAACAGCCTAGCCATCAGGTCATCTTCATTCTGGTGTCATCTGCTGTAGGATTGCCTGCAACCACCTCATTGTCTGACATACAAATGAAGTTCCTCCCAGCTCTGCAGTGCTGGGTTCCAATGCTGTCAAATGCAGCATTCCAGCATCTGGACTTCACAGCTGTCTTCTGTTAGGATGGCCACTTGCCTGCTTTACTCTCAGCTGTCCACATCGGTGCACTTGGGAGAAGGGTTCAACACCCATCGTCTGTCATCTGGTTATTGCAAGCATGCTGCACTATATACCTTTTCGATTAACAATAAAGAACTTTGACAATATTTGGCTGCATTAGTTGTCTACTCCTCCATCCACTTCCAGCAGAGAACCACTTGTCCACTTCATTCTCTCTGACACTGTTACAAATTTGTAAACTGCAGTACTTGGAGGACAAACTCAATCATTTAGCAACTGCCTTCAGAAAAAAACAGCTACTCTGATAGAGGCAAAAAGGGCACTGTGCCATAAAAGATCTGGAGCTTCCAATGAATAAGAGCCAATGACAGGGAAAGTATTCCTCCCATCTGTAAAAAACTGTCGCAGACTGCATCACCAGAGTACTCAGAAGACATGGCGTTGACACTATGTTTAAACCGACAAAAAATTTGTGAGAATATTTGAACCTTGCAAAGCATGTACAACTACCACTTTCCACAGCACAAGAACAAAAAAAAATGGCTCTAAGCACTATGGGACTTAACTTCTGAGGTCATCAGTCCCCTAGAACTTAGAACTACTTAAACCTAACTAACCTAAGGACATCACACACATCCATGCCCGAGGCAGGATTCAAACCTGCGACTAGCGATCACGCGGTTCCACACCGCAGCGCCTAGAACCGCTCGGCCACTCCGGCCAGCGCACAAGAACATAAAATCCTTTGCACATGCAGCCAGGTGTTCACAGAAACTACAAAAAGAAGTATTAACGTCCATCTTGAGGAACACAAGAGCAGTTGTCATCTGGGCAACAAGGCTCAATAAGTAATGTCAGTTCATACATTGAGGCCAAGGAATGGCCAAATGCATTTATCTGACATTATGGTTTTATCAGCGTCTAATAATTACTGTGCTAGGATGTACAGAGAGGCCATAGAGATTCAGAAGCTCAAAAACAACTTTAACAGAAATGAAGGAGGACTGAAATTAGACAAATAGTGGGCCTTAGTGCAAAATAAAACAAAAAGCACCAACTCTTTCCCACTACAAGCTTTGTAAGACATCAGCATGACTAGCATATTAACAGTACAATTTGCTGAACTTGTTTGAGGCTGTACCTGCCTCTGAGTTATTATAGCCTCTAATGATGTCTCCAGCACTGGAAGATGAAACCTTAAGCAGACAAATATGCCTTGGACCATCACCTGATGCACATAAAACAAATATTACGTAAATAACATGGAAAGACTAATTTCTTTTCCCTTGAGGTATGTTTTGTATGTAGGGTTTCGGAAGAAAAACTTTGGATATAAAATTAGTAAGAAACTAAAAATAAAAGCACATAAATTGTAAGAACTTTCAGAATGAGCACGTATAGTAAATCAGTTTAGATCTCTTCCACAATATCCGTAATAAACTGTACAGTTAATTGTGTAGTTTCCATAGTAGTGTGTTGTGTGAAGTAGTGGTGGTGGTGGTGGTGGTGGTGGTGGTGGTGGTAGTAGTAGTAGTAGTAGTAGTAGTGCAGGGTTTTTTGTCCATTGACCACTTTTACAAGGATATTGGGCATGTCTTGCTGTTACAGATAAAGAACAAACAACATAGTTCATATACAGGCACTAGCAAACCCAACAATGCTTTTCAACTGCAGATTATGCATGGAATTGCACACACTTATCAGCCAGAACATTATGACCACCTACCTAATAGTTGGTATGTCCACCTTTGATACTAATAACAGTGGCGACACATCTTGGCATAGATGCAATGAGGCCTTGGAAGCATATGTGCACACACGTCACCTAATTGCTGTAAATTCCAGGGAGGGGAGATGACCTCTGATGCCACGTTCAGTAACATCCCACATATGTTCGATTGGGTTGAGATCTGGTGAGCTGGGGGAGGGGGGGCAGCACATCAATTGAAACTTGTCACAGTGTTCCTCCAACCACTCCATCACACTCCTGGCCTTGTGACATCGGGCATTCTCTTGCTGAAAAATGCGGCTGACATCAGGAAATATAATTGCCATGAAGGGATGTATGTGGTCTGCAACCAAAGTACTATACCACTTGGCCATCACGATGCCTTGCATGAGCTCCACTGGTCCCAGGGATGCCCACATGAATGTTCTCCAGGGCACAATGCAGTTGCTGCTAGCTTGTTTCCATCCCATCATAAAGGTGTCAAGGAGCTGTTCACCTGAAAGAAGACATATTCGTGCTCTCCTATTGGTATGATGAAGAATGTATTGGGATTCGTCAGAACATTGAATTCTCTGTGATTGCACCAATGTCCAGTGCAGATAGTCACGTACCCATTTCATATGTAGTTTCTGATGTCGTGGTGTTAACACAGCATATGCACCGTGTTACAACTTCAAGTTGAACAAATATATTTCAAGGACAACACAATACATAAGTGCCATGCAATACATCAAGTAAACAGAGTAAGACATGTGTCACTTTAACAGTGAAATCATAACTGAGTCCGAGTCTAGCGACCGCTCGCTGGCCGCTTAGGTGGCGCTGCTGCTGATGGCTAGCCTACAACATTTGACATCTGCAAGCAGTGAGGGGTGGCTGCCCAAACCCACAACATCTGGATACACTTTCAGCTTGGTTTGTCCATTTGTTGATGATACTCACCAGAGCATTCCTCAAACACCTGACCAGGGCCTCACACACTGCCCTCGGCCAAATTCAGATAGATTGTGTGCCTTCTTCAGTCTACACATGGACAGCACATTCTCTGATACTACATGCATGGTGCATGTGTCTGACTAGCAGTCACTTCTTGCCAGGTTATGCTGCTATCGCGTGGACAAGTTTATATCAATAATTGGTCGGTGGTCATAATGTTCTGGCTGGTCAGTGTACATGGCCTAATCTCGCTCTCCCACCTCTCTCTGTACACCTCCTCCTCCTCCCCCATCTCTCTGTCCACCACGACCCCCCCCCCACTCTATCTACCACCTCCTTCCCCTCTCACACTCCATCACGACCCCCCCCCCCCCCACTCTATCTACCACCTCCTTCCCCACTCACACTCCATTTCCTCCTCCACCACCATCTAACCATATATACCTCTGCCTCTCTAAGTCGATTTCCCCACTCCCCTATCCCTTTCCTCTTGCCCCCTCTCTCTCTCGCCCTGAACCTTGGCTATTATTGTTGACTGGGAATCGAAGCTATTTAAAATGAATGAGTAAATCAGTTGCAATCATTGTTATATGAGGTAAGAAAAGCCCTCTCCAGCTGCTGGATCTGTGAAGATAGTGGCTTCAATGACAGTATTTCACGTTGTTTTACTCTGAAAATGTGAAGAATTACAAAATTTCAGGTGATTCAGATTATGAAGTAGGTATTCTTAATATATATATATGCTTGCGCAATCTCGTTGCGATGCTGATCGACGCCTCGCCAAATGATTCACTGTGCTTTGGTTCACTGCCAGGTCTCTGTAGACATCTTGCAAGAGCTAATAAATAAGTGCCATGCTTTGGTTTTCCGCCAAAAGAAAATCAGTGGCAGTTCTCTGCTTGGAACGCATCTGCGTTACAGAAACCATGTTGAAAGCCACGTATAGCGTTGCCACCTATTGGGACTTCATGAAACTGTAGGGACTGAAGCGGGAATATTCCACGATGTCTCACAACAAATTCCACATTTTTTCAACCAAATTTGGCTGAGAGCGGGAATATTCCAAGATGTCTCACAACAAATTCCACATTTTTTCAAACAAATTTGGCTGAGAAAAAATGTGTTGCATGACTTCTTTGATACTCATTGTATATTATATATATAATTCTGTGTCTGCCAAATGTTTATTAGAGCATTGTGTAAATATTAGAAGTAAATTGGTCAACAAAAAAATGTTATTAGCAAAATCTAATAACATTTCCTCCTGTGTCTCCTATCATTTTTAGAGTATCGTTTAAAACTGAGAAGATAATCGGTCATGAATTTTTCGAGATTTTTGATAATAATGTTTCCCCTTTATACATTATGTATGTGCATTCATATACCACGTACGGATGGTCAGAAATAGTCCGGAAAACTTATCAGTGAGTTGGAGGGTATGTTGTGTTGAGAAATAAGTGTTAGGAAAAAAAATTCGATACGTTGTGCCTTTTCTGAGTTAATTGGCATTGAAGATAGTTCCTTGTTCCTAAGGACATTGGGAGGTACTAAACGGTAAATTATAGAACAGTTTATTTACGATACTCTTGTACTGTACAGATATTTACTGAATAACGTCGTTTACATTTCATAACAAAAAAATTCCTAGCAAATACCATAAGACCTTTCGCAGAAAGACCTGTTACATCTATCCGACAAAGAAGAATTTTCTTTGCTAGACTTTAAGCCAAATCCGTGAATGTGGAACGTAGACAACCTATGTGGAATATAATACCTGCATTATTTAATGTATCAGAGAAGCCACCACACCTGTAGCTTAGGCGAAAACGTTACACACGTGGTAACAAATTATTAAAAGCAAACAAAACTGTTCCCCAACAGAAACCAGTTCTACAATTGTTAATAAATCTGAGCCTGAAACGGCATGAATCTTCAACACATTCGCTTTTAAATCAAAAGTAATTACGTTTACAAAAATACTTGTGTATTAGAAGCATAAAAATGGGTGAATCAATACTAGACCTTCATAGCAAAATTTTAAGTGTCAAGGAAATTGCCTATGATAACAACAGACAACAACGGAAATATATGCTTCATTAGCATGAGATATGTATTTGTATTCTCTTGCTTTCATAGGAGTAAGCTGAAAATAGAGACATATTCGGAACTATTTTTTCACGAATAAGTTGTAGTCTATGTAACTGATTCAGTGTGATTCGGCTGTTTCATGTTTGTTTCACGATACCTCATGTCTGTTGGTAATTTGCTGACGCATAGAACGCAAAAATGTAACAACTATTTCGTTTATTACGTAGAAAGTAATTAAAAACAAATATTATCCTTACGGCGGATGCGACCATCTGCTTTCTCACCGCCTGGAACGCTTGTGTCGCTCCAGCTGTCGAACAGTAAAAACTTTTGGACCAGAGAGTTCCATGACTGTATGTATCAGACTTAAGATATCGCCTCGAGTTCAGATTTTGTATCACTCGCTTGTTTGGTTTTAGGAAATCAATCAAAGAACACGTTTGGCGACACCATCCCTAGTGGATCATTTGAATTTGTGAACGTAATGGCCTGATTAGTTAACTTCAATGCCCATAAACTCGGAAATGGCCCAACGTATTGAAGTTTTTTCTTAAGAATTATTTCTCAGCACAACCTACCATGCAACACACTTATAAGCTATTCAGGCTGTTTCTCAACACCCCGTATACTGAAGAAATATACAGCCTATGTCCTTTCAAACGTTTGTTGGAGTATTGCATAAAAAATTGAAGTAATTGGGCCAAGAACTTTTCTAGCGTTGTGTAAAAATTTGAAGTAAATGAATCAAGAATTTTTCGAGATTTTTGTTAACAACATTTGCCCTCTTTATGTAACAGTATAGCTTAACATACTTATGAGTGTACTTTGACAAGGATGGGACAAGATAACGGTTGTACCCTTATACTAGAAACCATCCACACATTCGTCGAAAGTAATCTGGAGGAACGCAGAAAACCAAAATCACCACTGGCGGCTCGCGATTATACATTCTGGGTGTTCACAATTTTTAAGATTCAGGTAAATTTGGGTGTGTGAAATTAGCATCTGCTGTATAACAGTTATGCTTATCGATAAGTTTATGCAATTACAGCCACTGCAAATAATAAAAGCAACAGTAATAATAGTAATAAGATGCATAAGTTGTCTGACAAAAAAGAATTGTTTTTGTGAAATTTCATTGTTTTGTACGTAATTAAGTACAATTTAGGGCAATATCGAGATAATGTGTAAACTTTTGCAACTCTCCATTTCGCATTCTTGTGTAAGTGGGAGTTTTCATGCTTTTTCATTTTTTTCAGACAAATGTACAAGATCTGTAGCAGATGTATTAGTTCACAACTTTACTTCTGGGCTGAAAATCAAATATTCTTACGCTGCACTCACACAACAATCCATCCTGTGTTGCTATGGAATCAAACACTTGGGACTCTCAGTAATTGAATCATACCTCAGCAACAGAAAACAAATTGTAAAGCAAAATGGCCAAAAGTCACAGACTCTAAGTATAAAACCAGGTGTTCCTCAGGGCTCAGTGCTTGGGCCTATACTATTTGTATTATTTGTGAATGACTTTCCGAGTAACTTACCCTGTAAATCTATCCTCTATGCTGAAGACACAACATTAGCTAATTCCAGAAAGGATATAAACAAATTGAAGGAAGAAAGTGAAGAATGTCTCAAAATATCTAATATCTGGTTTAAAGCTAATGAGGTAAGTATGAACCATGAAAAGACTGTCAAGATAATCTTCAGTCTGTCAAAGAGTAACACTGAGTTATCGTCTGTTAAACTACTAGGAATACACAATGACTCGAAATTAACGTGGGACATACATACAGATTATGTATGTCAAAAGTTATCATGAGTTATCTACCTACTAGCCAAACTACACACATGTGCTACGCAAAATTTATTACTTCATTCATACTATGCCTTCTTTCACTGTCATCTACAATATGGTGTTCTTTTATGGGGTAACTCCCCAGGAGCCAAAGCAATTTTCACTTGGCAGAAAAAAGCAATTAGACATCTTCATGGAATCACTGACAACAAGACTTAATGTAGACCTTATTTTAAAGACTTAAAAATTCTTACAGTCCCATCTCTTTACATATATTGTTGCCTATTAAACATAAAAGAAAACGTAAACTACTGCACTATAAGGAAATCTGTTCATCAACACAATACTCAAGAAACAAATATCATTGATATACCCACAACCAGGCTTGAGAAAACGCAATATAGATATGAATACATAGGCATAAAATTATTCAACACTTTACCCATACAGGCTCAATTGGTTTCACTGGATATATTCAAAACTAAAACCAAAGTGTGTATGAAGGAAAACACCTTTTCTAGTACAGAAGAATTTCGAAATAGTTGTAAAAATGACCTAATTTATTGATAAATTAAGGCTTACTATAATGTATAGGGGTCAACAGAAACCTTCGATCTTACTCGTCGGCTTTGACCCGTGACGTAAGCGTGTTGTGGTGTGTGACGTCATTACGGCGCGGAGTTTGTTTTGCGATTGTGGCGTGTTTGTAGATGTCTTGTTTTTGTTTGTGGTGCTCTCTGGTGGTGTGTTCATGGTTTTCGTTTGTTTTAATTTAATGCTCATTGCTGTACGTCGGGTGAGTTTGTTATTGAGTGTATTTGGTTGTGGTTTTTTGTTCAGGAATGGATATGAAAGACACCGTTAGAAGTTATCAAGTTCTTACAACTATTCGGTTTAATCGCCGAAGTTGTTGATCGGACGCTTCTGTATTTCCCGCGTGCGTGCGTGCGTGCGTGTGTGCATTTGTGTGTGATTGTGGTGGCCAATCTAGTTTGTGGGGCTGGAACTTTTTTGAGGTGAGTTCCTTTTTTTTTTGTTTTTGATGTATGTTTTGCGTCAACAGAAACATCCGATCTCACGCGTCGGCTTTGACCCGTGACGTTAGGGACCTACACATTGATCTGTAGCGTAGCCCTGAATACGAGGTTAGGTTGGGAGGCTTTTTTTTGGCGGGGGGGGGGGGGGGGGTCAGGGGGGGGTCAGGGGGGGGGCGCAGCCCCCCCCTGCCTGGCCTCGAGTACCACTTGTTTATTATTATCTTTGTTCGATCGTAATTTATGTGATTGGGAGCTGCTGTAGATGTATGTAGGTGTAAGGGAAGTGTTGGTTTTTTAGGTTGGTGTTGGGGGATGTGATCGGTAGGTTCTGTTGAGCTATATAGGTCAACGGAAGTGTTCGATCGTAATTTATGTGATTGGGAGCTGTTGTAGATGTATGTAGGTGTAAGGGAAGTGTTCGTTTTTTTTTTTTTTTTTGTATTGGAGGATGTGATCGGTAGGTTCTGTTGAGCTATATAGGTCAACGGAAGTGTTCGATCGTAATTTATGTGATTGGGAGCTGTTGTAGATGTATGTAGGTGTAAGGGAAGTGTTCGTTTTTTTTTTGTATTGGAGGATGTGATCGGTAGGTTCTGTTGAGCTATATAGGTCAAGGGAAGTGTCCGATTCTGGATAGGAATATGTTTTTTGGTATTTGGTCAGTTTTGTGATGTTGATTTATTTCGTTGTTTTGCGTGGTTTTGTATGGCGGTCGGTGGCTACATTTGTGTATATTTAGTTTGTCCCCACCCAAAAACCCCCAATTTCCCACGCTTGTCTTGTTAGAGTCATTAGGCTTTTTGTGAAACTTGTGTATTTCAGTGTTTATAATACGTATGCGATGTTTTTATATCCGCCATATTGGATAATACGTATGCGATGTTTTTATATCCGCCATATTGGAATTGTCGTTTATAGTCGTTTCCGCTACATTTGTGACGTCATGGGTCAAAGCCGACGGGTAAGATCGGACGCTTCTGTATTTCCATGTATAGATATGGGTGTAGAGGCATCTATAAGCTAATAGGGTACAACACTGCTATATTTTTTACCATATAATATTTTGTTATATGAAACATAATGTACAAATAGCTATAATTCTTCTGACGACATCGATTGCATGTTAGTGCTGATAAATTAAGGTTTACTGTTATGTATAGAAATGGGTCTAGAGGCAGTTATAAGCTAATAGGGTACAACACTGCTATATTTTTACCATGTAATATTTTGCTATGTAAAACATAATGTACAAACAGTTGTAATTCTTATGATGACATTGATTGCATATTAGTGCTGAAAGATGGATAAAAATAAATAAATAAATAAATACTAACTGCACACTTCCTCGTTAAATGTTCGCTTGTTCATGCTTATTTTGATTTCGTTCCTTTGCAGCCAGATTTTCCTGGTAATTAACTTTTCTGTTCCCAGAATGAGGGTTTCACTCTGCAGTGTAATGTGCACTGATCTGAAACTTTGTGGCAGATTAAAGGCCGGTTCCCACTAGGGCTGCCGCGCGTCAAAACCGCGCGTCAGCGGCGTGGTTGCCATGGAAACGGCGTCAGCGGCACGGCACGGCGGGCTCTGCGTCGCGGTTTGCCCATGTCGAACCGCTTCCGATGCCGCGTGACGCGCTCCAGGTGCGCGCCGCCAATCACAGAACGCGCTGAGCGTGACGTCAGGTACGGCACCCCGGGCCACACGAACTTCCGCCGAGGCGCTGGCGCGGACGCGGCGGCAGCTATGAAAAACATATCATCCGATTCCAAGGAAACTATTCGGTAGAAAAATTTGATTCTTGGGCATGTTATAGCCTGATATCTTCTCTCGATAAAGGACCGAATTTCTTTTCTTTATTCGTCGTAGTTACTTGCTGTATCGCATTTACGTAAACCTTTACACGAAATTTTAATGAGTGTGCAGAGGTGAAAACGCATTGCGTGGACTTTGCGTACAGTTCATTTTAGTTTATACATTATTGCGTATGAAATTTAGTCAACATATCGAAATTGTTTTTAAAGCTGAGAGCAGATCGATAGCTATCACCGTTCTCGAGATATTGAATTTTATGTCGGCGGACGGGCTGTGCCGTGACCGACCGCGGCTCGCTCGCGACGCGACCGATACTTCGTCCTGCTCGTCGTAAACCATGTGGTTGTACCAACCGCAAATTTCGTAAACGTTTCAAGAAATCGAAACGTGTGTTTTTGCAAACGATAACTTGTGAAAAGTCATGTATTTCGTCGCATGATAAATATCCTAAATCTGTTTATCTACCGAGATATGAAAGTAACTACAGTTTTTCAGAAGGGATAGATGAATTTTTTTAAACGGCATTAATAGCATGTCGAATGAGAAGTTAAACCGAAACTAATTTGCTGGTATGTCATAAGATGTAATTTACTACATATGTAGAGCTATTGATTATTTCCTTTCTTTTTTCTTTATCCAGTGTACTTTACTGATTCAAGATGCGTTTCGCCTTTTACTTTAAGGCATCTTCGGTGGAATCTAGAATGATTCAGTTTTGTTTTGATATGTGATACTTGCAGATTATAAAACAGTTCACATCTTTTTTTACGTGAATGACTGATTACTTACAGTGAATCGAGTTTTTGGCGGACATATACGTTTCCCCACACCTGGTCACATGCTGGAGGTTGAACTAAAACTTAGATTATGGAACATAAGCACATTTTCATGTTCGCTCTTTTTTCTTCTGTCACTAGCAGTAGACGTTTTACTGAAAACTCTGATTTGACGTCGTAACTACAGTGTGTTCACCTCATGTCCCTTCCTGTCTGGTTTGTTTATGTACATGTTGCCAAACTGCAGAATTATATGCTGAAAACTAATGTTTGTTTATTTTCATTCTCCTTATATCTGTATGTGTGTGTGGCTAGCCGGTGATAGTTATAGAAAGTTGAAAGTGAATCCAGTAGTTGTCAGACAGTGGTTGAAAGATTTGGTGTTCAACTGATTTCAGTTTTGGTTTAAATGTTTTGTGGAGGAGTGCATGGAAGAGTAAATTCACTGCTTACATTAACAGATAAAATAGTAGAATAGTATTTCAACAGATGATTATTATCAGAATAGTATCAACCAACCCCTTTGTCCTCACTTTTTGACGCCCCATAATACGTCCTGTCAACTAACCCCTATTGTTGTCAAAGTTGTGCCGTAATTTCCTCTTCCTCCTCTATTTAATTCCGTACCTCTTCTTTAGTCACACGATCCTCGTATCTAATGTTCAGCATTCTTATGAATCACCACGTTTTGAAAGCGTCTATTGTCTTCTTGACAGAACTGTTCATCATCCACGTTTCACTTACGTACAAGGCTGCACTCCACACAAATACCTTTGTAAAATAGTATCCAACCATTAGAATTTATATTCGGCGTGAACAAATTTTCTTTTTCAGAACGCTTTTCTTGCTATTGACAGTCTTCAGTAGGTTTGCGTCTGCACCAGGAAATGCCTTACAATTTAAAAATCTGGTTTCGAAAACTGTTCGAAATATATATTATTCTTTCGTGATTCTTAAGCAAGGTGCTGCCGATGATTACATTATGCTCTGTGGGAAATTCTACCAGGTGGCTTCCACTTTCATCCCTTCCCCCTAGCCTTTGTGTTCTTACTGTTTCGTGTACCTGCTACCGTATCACATTTTAAATTTTTGTCTCGCTTAACTATCTGAATAATTTCTTTTGTCGTACATTGTTTCAATGTGTTAGGAGATAGTGAACAATCGTGAACGGTAGTCATGAAATCTGTTCATGGTGAAATGAGAAAACATGAATAATGAAATATGTGAAAGAGTACATTGTACAGAAAAAAAATTGGTATGTCTTCACCCAACTTCGTCTTTCCTTCATGTAGGTGTAAGATACAGTTAATCAAACACACCGCGCGTTTCAGTGGGTCCTGCCCCGTACCTCAGTGACTGTCCGTCATTGGCTACCGCTAACGTCTGCCGCTTCCAGATGGGAACGCCAATTCCGCGAGCCGCCGCGTCAACGCGGAAAACGCTTGCCGCTGCCGTTGCCGCACGCCGCGCTCTAGTGGGAACCGGCCTTAAAGCTGCGTGTCGTATCGAGACTCTATCAACTGAGCTAGGTACCCAAGCATGGCTCACGACACGTCCTCACAGCTTTACTTTTCTGTTAGCATTTAAAATAGATTCAACATAGTTCATGTTTACTCTGCACACGAAAGCCGATTGCCGCACAGTAAACAACCAATTCCAAACACAAAGTGCTATTTGTGGAAATGATTAAACTCAATTAGTAATGTCTACCAGCGTGGTCACTTGACTAGAATAGAAATGAAGCTCTGAGATCCATAAGGGCCTAAAGCACACCGTCGTCAATAGCACATTTAAGTGAATATCAGAGAAACTGTTGATACAGCTTTCGTGAATTTTCATATATACAATGTAGGGCCTACAGCACAGATAAATCTGACTCCCCACAGGATCAACAGATTTCAGAAGCATGAATAAATGCTATAATCTCACAATCGACTGCGATATGCTTTAGGCCCTTATGATTCTCAGTGTCTCATGTGGATTACTGTACGATAAAATTCATAACATAACATACTATAACTCATTCAAAAATCCGTGAAACAGGTTTACTGTCAGTACAACTATAACATATACTGAAGTCCAGTCTAATTATACTACAGCATACAGTGAGGTAATTAGCATATCTGACAATGAGGAGTGTGTTAACATCTAGTATGATTTATGCCGAGCAAACGGGGATAAAAGTCTGCCGCAGTGTGCTACCACCTGGTGGCACTGACGTAAACTTCTAGGTGAGTGAAAAGGGATAGCTGTGCACACTATTGACAGTGGATGTTGTTTATCATATCCGTACGTATTTGGCTCGTAAAGTAATTACGTCAGGCGAGTTGCACATGCGCAAATGCTCCTTAAAACGTGCACAACTGAAGGTGTGCTCATGACCCTGGTGCTAAGTTACATCACAGTCTAACATAACAGTCGCGACACTCACTGCTGTAAAAGTTGTTGCCGTTTGACAGATGGAGCGACACTAGCGCTCCAAGTGGGAGGTAAGGTGAACGTCAGACCCGTCGTAAGCATAATGTTTGTTTGCATCCATTTCCTACGTAATTTCCGAATTATTCGAGTTATTTTCTTGCCTCCAAGAGTTTGTGTAGCATCAGAAGGCATATTTGTTTCTAAAAGTGATTCTAAAATAAGCGCAAGTATGGACAAAAACCATGAATAGAGTGGCAAGCTACAACACATTCGTGAAGAAACACTTGTGACATTGGACAGAATTGCAGCTTACCACGTCGATATCAAAAGAATATAAACACACAGATCCACATGTGAGAAGCACAGACATGTACCTCTACATGCAAAAGCGATCGACAGCTCGTTTATCATTCTGTAGGCCTACTGTGTGTGTCATTGCCACCTGTTGCCACAAGTACGACCTTCACCTCTATATTATTCTAAGTGGACAAGCAACTGCCAAATAGTGGGAGAAATATGCTGAAAACATTATAATGAGCTGATTACATTACATTTCACGGAAAACCACATATTTTAATAATTTTCAAACAATCTGTCTGTAGGCACTTTCCTTGTCCCGTAATAGTTTCGCTAGATCTGCACATTCTGACACTTCACACGCTTTTGTAAGACACGAACAGCTGAACTTAATCTAACCACTTCATCGTCAAAGCAGGTCTGTGTTGATGCTCACACGAATCTGGCACTGATACATGGAGAGTTGAACTGGCTGCTTCTGTGTCATAGGACTGTTTTACAGCTTTAGATTGACTGTCGAATCTTTGTGGCAGTTTCCTCTTCATCGTCAGTTGAGGTGGCTTATTTGGAATGTCAAACAGTGTGGGTACTGCATTCCACACGAGTTTGTTATTGTCTGTGTTGCTGGTTTTGTTAGAAATGTAGCGGACAAAACCTAATATTATTGTAGAGGTAAACTGAGTCTTTCTTCATAAGGTCTCCTCGTCTGCTATTAACTAGCCATTTTCTGCTCCTAAAACGAAACATTCATCATTTATACACGTATAGTTTGCAAGTGAATCCTGACGATACAGTTTAGTAACATGATGGTATATACCTCTCAGGATCCTTAGGAAACCTAAAAAAAGACAGCTGTGGTGTCTTCTTCCTGTTGTTGCTGCAATTTTTTCCGCTACAAACGCTCTCGATGGTAAAAACCATTGTATAAATCAAAATAAATAATCACTATTCGCTTTCACGATCGCGCCGAACTCACAGTTCAACCTACCAGCCGCTTGGGGCGCTGCTGGCGCTGTAGGCAACAAAATCGAGGCGAAGTGTCGCGACTGTTATGTTAGACTGTGGTTACATGGAGTAGAAAGGAGCAGTAGCATGGTAGATTTAAGTGTCATGTCTTTCAGATTGCAGCATCTATGTTACGTTTTAACAGCATTCAAAGAAAAATAATAAAAGTTAAGGTGTTCACGTGCTCTTGTGCTCTTACACAGCAGCTGTAACATGGGTGTAACATGGGATTCTCACAAATAATATGGCCCAATTTTATCCTCATACACCGATGAAAAATCTTCGTGAGAAGTGAAAATGTACTTTATGTGGTTATTAAGTGTAAAACATTCCACTGAGCGTGCTCTCGTTTTATGTACGAGGTCTGTTAAAAAAAATTCCGTAACATTCGTAATTTCGCGCCAATGGTGTGTTGGAGTGTGTTTAATGTGTAAGTGCCTTAAGTTTCATTGTTGTATGTCTGTTAGTTATTGTTTGGTGCTGTTTTGAGTAGAATGTTGTGTCGCACAGTTTACGAATTTCGAGACAGAATTAGAGGCGCAATGCGCCTGCATTAAATTTTGCATGAAACTCAAGAAAACCTTTACAGAGACACTCAAAATGATGCAGAAAGCCTGCAGTGATGAGTGCTTAAGCTGTACTCGAGGTTGCAAATGGTTCACACAGTTTAAAAAAGGCTGGACGGAAGTTAAAGGTGACTGTCGTTCAGGATACCCTTCGCCAACTGCCGACAATGCTCAGGTCAGGTACACCAACGAAATTGTGTTCAAGAGATTGCAGAAGAGTGTTACATTTCAGGTGGATCATGTCATGAAACCCTGATACGGCATCCTGGAATGCATCATACTGCCATCAAGTTCGTACCACAGCTCATGCGTCGAGACCAGAAAGACCTTCACCTGCAGCAAAAAAGTTAAATAATGATTCATATATCAGTAGAAATAATGGCAACAAAAAAATGAAATCAGTTTGGAAAGTGATCAATAGTAACTTAGGAAGAAGCAAAGTAAGAAACAACATTGTTATTAAAACTGAGGACAAAACTATAAATGATCCATTACAAATTGCCAATATATTCAACTGTCATTTTACAAGTGTAGTTCAAAACCTCATACAAACCCAAAGTAGTACAGACATCAGTCATAACATCACATTGAATTTTGTATCCTGTAATAGTACATGAGGTAGAGAATGCCATCAGCAAACTAAAAAATAAATTATCCTGTGGCACCGATGGCATTCCGGACAAAATCATTAAACACAGCAGATATATTTCTCCTCTTCTTGTAGATATAATTAATGCATCTTTCAGTACTGACACTTTCCCTAGAAAGCTGAAACAATCAATTATAAAACCATTATACAAAAATGGGGATCATTATGATGTAAAAAACTACAGGCCTTTATCAATGTTATCTTGTTTTTCAAAAATTATAGAAAGATTAATGTATGGAAGACTCTCTACTTTCCTAAAAAAAAGTGGAATATTGGTCGATGAACAAAATGGCTTTCGAAAGAATAGATCAACTGAAACAGCTATATACAACTTTGTAAAACTTGTCCTAAATTCCATTGATAATAATGAAGTAAATTGTGGGGTCTTTTTAGATTTATCAAAGGCTTTTGACGTTATTGATCATAAACTACTGCTCGAAAAACTTAGTTGCTATGGCCTCCATGGTACTGCTCATGCATGATTTAAGTCATATTTATCTGGCAGATCCCAGAAAGTAGAAATAGTTCATGATGGAAAGTCATACTTTTCTGGTTATAAGGAAGTTAGTTATGGGGTGCCCCGAGGATCGGTGTTGGGACCCCTGTTGTTCTTGATCTTTATAAATGACTTGCCAAACTATTTAACACAAGCTGATTGTGTACTTTTTGCAGATGATACAAGTCTCTTTATTAAAGCTCAGAATGAGACTGACCTTAACAGCAAAATTGAAACAACGGCAGTTGAAGAAAGTAAATGGTTCAGGGACAACAGTTTATTTGTGAATGAGGGGAAAACATTATGGATGAATTACAGACATGTTTCAAATAATATGAAGCCCAATATAACTGTGAAGCTAGGCCAACAGAATATACTACAAACGCCAAATACAAAATTCTTAGGAATTTGGTTAGATGAGCATTTAAAATGGGACAAGCATATAGATGTGCTCAATAAAAAGTTAAGTAAATGTTGCTATGTATTTAGAATGCTCAAAAATTGCTGCAGTGATCAAACAGTATTGTGTACATATTATGCATTTATGCATAGTCTTTTGCGATATGGTGTCATATTTTGGGGCAATTCAAGTCAGGCAAAACGCTCCTTTATTATTCAAAAACGAGCGATAAGAATCATAAAAGGAGCTGCACCTAGAGATCCATGTAGGGAAATTTTCAAGGAATATAAAATCATGACTCTTCCATCCATTTACATCTATGAAAGTATATGCTTTCTGAAGTCTCACCCCCAGTTTTCTTCTATAAACAGTGAGTTCCATGACTATACAACAAGACAGAGTAATGAATTTCACAGAGAAGTGCATAAGAAAGCCCAATACAACAAGAGTGCAATATACCACCCAAAAATTCTCCATAGTGCTCTTCCCTTAAAAATAAAAAGGATTCAGCAGCTGAGCAGTTTTAAAAGTGAACTCAAAAGAATGTTAATCAGTAATAGGTTTTACAGTGTTAGTGAATATATGAATTCTTCAGAAAGATAGCGTGCCTTCACCTATCTTATAAGTTACTCATATACAAACTTGTGTTGTGGGGTAGACTCTTTTATGTACACACAAAAATTAATTAATCTGTCAATATAGAGTGTTATAATCATTGTTTCTTGTTGCTGTCCATTATACACAGAATATATGTAACTTATTTGTGTCCTATATTGTTACAAATTTATATCATGTAAGCTATAATTGTTTTGCCCATATATTTAATTCAGATTATTCACTGATAGTTTTTACATAATATGTTGTTATTCATATTTTTTCTGTATGTAACATATGACAAATCCCATATCATTGTACATGATAAAACGGGTGCTCAATAAACTAAACTAAACTAAACTAAACTAATCTGTGAAGAGCTTTTGGATCGTCCGGAAGACAACGAGATATTCCTTAAGAGAATCATAATTGGTTATGAGAAGTAGATCTACAGTTATTATGTTGAGACCAAGGTTCAATCTTCACAATGGGTTGGGAAAGGTTCTCCAAGACTAAAAGAAGCTTGTCAGCTCATGTCAAGTGTCAAAGCCATGCTAATAGTTTTCTTTGACTTTGAAGGATTAGTTCATCATGAATTCATGCCACAGGGACAAACTGTTAAACGATGGTACTCTCGGGATGTGTTGCGACACCTGCGAGAAAATGCGAGAAGGAGACAGTCTGACATGTGGCGATACAGTTGATGGCCCTTGCATCATGGCAACGCACCCGCACGTTCATCCCTGTTGGCATGTGACAACTGCACAAAAAGCGAAATCACTCTGCTGCCTCATCCTCTGTAGTCTTCAGACGTGCCCCAAGCAAACATTTTTTTATTTCTAAAGTTGAAAACCCCATCGAAAGGACGAAGATTTGTGGGAGTAGGCGAGATAAAAGAAAATTCACAGACGGCACTTTGCGTGATCCAGCAAGAAGCTTACCAGGACTGCTTCCAAAGCTGGAAACGGCGTTGGGAGACGTGTATCAATTGTGGAGGAAAGTATTTGGATGGTGACCATGCACAATAAGTAAAAGTTAAGCGTAGAAAAATTTTGTGGACAAAATTCCGGATTTTTTTTGAACAGACCTCATGTGGGCAGGTGAAGTGTAGCCCAAGACATGTCAGCTCTGGATATCAGCAAGGCGTGATGGCGGATAAACCTCTCCAGCTGATGTGGCGGAATGCTTGTTCTTTGGACGTCACGTCTTGGCGGTGCCTCAAAGGTCAAGGAGCAAAAGGACATGTGGAAGAATGTAAGCGATCACAAACAACTGAAAAATCGTTATAAGAAATATCATTATTTTGACTGATAATGTTAAAGCAATACACGTATATGTAGTAATGAAAAGTGTTCCTATTAAACCACAAAAAGGCGAATATATCCTGGCCAGAGTAAGGGTTGTACAAGAAGGAAACTACACACATCAAAAAAAGTTTTGCATCACCCTGGTTCCCAGAACTCCTGAAGATAGACGTTGACTATGGATATCACAGAAACTGTCCCTTTGACGGTTCAGAGATGTCACTAAACCCGCCCAAAGATGTAAACAACTGTGCATGAGCAGCACCTATTAGACGGAGGGGGTCCAACAGCCAATAAGTTCCAGTCATTCCACCATGAAGGAGGTACATGGCTCGTGTTGTCTGTAGTTCAACCATGCCTAGACGGTCAATACCGCGGTTCGATCGCGTCCAAATTGTTACTTTGTGCTAGGAATGGCTCTCAACAAGGGAAGTGCCCCGGCATCTCGGAGTGAAGCAAAGTGATGTTGTTCTGACATGGAGGAGATACAGGGAGACAGGGGCTACTACTGCAGTGGATGACTGCTACTTTCGGATTATGGCTCGGAGGAACCCTGACAGCAACGCCACCATGTTGAATAATGCGTTTTGTGCAATCACAGGATGTCGTGTTACGACTCAAACTGTGCACAACAGGCTGCATGATGCACAACTTCACTCCCATCGTCCATGGTGAGGTCCATCTTTGCAACCATGACACCATGCAGCGTGGTACAGATGGGCCCAATAACAAGCGAAATAGACCGCTCAGGATTGGCATCACATTCTCTTCACAAATGAGTGTCGCATATGCCTTCAACCAGATAATCATCAGAGACGTGTTTGGAGGCAAACCGGTCAAGCTGAACGCCTTAAACACACTGTCCAGCGAGTGGAGCAAGGTGTAGCTTCCGTGCTGTTTTGGGGTGGCATTATGTGGGGCCGACATATGCCGCTGGTGGTCATGGAAGGCGTGAATTCCATCCTCCAGCCGATAGTGCAACCGTATTAGCAGCATATTGCTGAACCATACATCTTCATGGACGACAATTCGTGCCCCCATTGTGCACATCATGTGAATGACTTCCTTCAGGATAACGACATCGCTCGACTAGAGTGGCGAGCATGTTCTCCAGACTTGAACCCTATCGAATATGGCTTTGATAGATTGATAAGAGCTGTTTATGGACGACGTGACCAACCAACCACTCTGAGGGATCTACGCTGAATCTAGATTGAGGAGTGAGATTATGGACCAACAGTACCTTGATGAACTTGTATATAGTATGCCACGACGAATACAGGCATGCATCAATGCAAGAGGACGAGCTGCGGGCTAGTAGAGGTACCAGTGTGTACAGCAATCAGTAATAGGGCTACAGGGGTGCAGCCCCACTCACTACTGTTACCAGATGTATCCAAGATGGCGTCGATGACGTCATCGAAAATGGCGGCCTGTAGACTTGGCAACAGCGCAGGACGTCATCCAAGATGGTAGCCATGACGTCAGCTGATGACGCAAGTACCATTAACCAAGGTGGCGGGAAAGTGCCATGCTCCCCTTCCATGCCCTCCTGGTGGGAAGTTCAAATTCGATCAGGATAATGCAACCTCTACTAACTTAAGAAAAATGGCAGGAAAGAAGGGGCAGTTGGGCTACCTCCTCTAACCCAAGTGATCTGACTGCTACCTCTTCCTAGGGATTGACGAGAAATTTGAATTTTGGTGGTAAAGAAAGGTCACTTGGGCTATCTCTACTAACCTAACAAAATGCCGGGAAAGAGAGGTCACCTCCACTAACCAAACCCCCCCCTCCCCTACCCTCCACCAGAAAATCCAAGATGGCGGGCTAGGGTGGTGGAAATGGCGGGAAAAGGACTCTGCCTGTGCTGGACATAAGTCTTTATTTTGCAAACAGTGTCTCCAGCACGAGATCTAGAGTCCAACTGACCCAGTACACAGTACTGCTGCCAGAGGGTGCTGTCATCCCTTCTGTGACGTAATCCGAGATAGTGGTCTGGAGGAGAAAATGGCGCGAAAATGACTCAGCCTGCACTGGGTTGCTGAAGAGAGTAAGGAAGGAGTGTGCTTCATTTATTCTGGGACAATTTATTTAGGGATGGAGTATATTTATTACACTGATACAAAACACATGCTTGGGTTCACACCACACAACACACAGACCTGTGAACTACTCCTAAATAAAACTCTGCAGACAAGCGAACAACTCCTAATTTACCGAAATAATTTCAGTAGACATGCAGACATCTCCTAAATAATGTAGTACAGTGATGTGTAGACACACTCAGTACTCGTAAACTGTCCAAATAACGGATAGTGCAGCCTACAGGCCTGCAACAGACACGCAAACGACAGATGCAGACACCGCCCACCATCCCTTGCCCATTGGACCGCACAGGAGGATACCGCACACGCTCCCAGAAGTCAGAATGCACAAACACCCCCCACAAAGTGACACACAGATGCCTGTTAAAGTCCCGCATGCAAGAGGTGCCGACATACCTTTCATACTTGTTACCTGAGAAATTCCTCTCGAAATACGTGTTCACCTAGGCACCATTGCTGACGCAACTAGACGGGAACGTATACCTACTTACAGAGCGCAGATGCTCCAAGGTGGGCCATGCGCGTGTTTGTTTGCTGCTGCTGGCATGAACCCTCCCTCTACCTGCGGTCCGGTGAAGAGCTAATTGCCGAGCGATGTTGCAGAAATCCATTCCAGAATAGCACAAGTTGCTTTCTCGCTAATGATTCTATCGTACCATGAGTGACATCTGGCTTAGGCATCACTGTGCGTAACTTCATACCATTTCAAGCACATCTACCAACGTTGTCAATGTTATACTGAAGCCACATGGTTGTCTAAAATAATAACCAAGTCGAACTCTAGTAAATTGCATAGTGTCCCAGAAATACTTAATGTGCACTTTTGTAGAAGTTTTTGATGTTTCAACTCGAAGGTACAGAAATTCTTGCCCTAGCAGAACCTGTTTACGAAAATAGCGGAGAATAACATCGAATGCAGTCTTCCTAGTGGTCCTAATGTGGCACCCCATCCATCATGTATTACCCTTCCTGCTTTCAAAATACACAAATGTTCTCACCGCTATGTAGAGACTCCAATATCTCTGCACAAAGGATGTCTTGTGAATGATTGGGGGATTATGATTGGCTCTTATCGAATTTAACCACCGAATTACTGATGCCATTGGTATGGAAGCACCATCCACCTTTTCTTTTTCTTTCTGCAGACATGACCTTCAGTGGCAAAAAACTATTTTACACTGATCGCCATATTGCAACAGCAACTAAACCTCACAATGTGCCCTACATATCGTCAAATACAGAAACACTCTTACTCAATTACACTGCCCTCGCGTTGAGGACAGGAGCTTGAATATTAGAGTGTGCAACCGATCTCCAACCCAGCAGTATATCACCACATACCGTGTCGATGTAGTTGACATACAATTCATATCATACGCCATACAAAAATCGTCCCTTTTACATCATTTGTACATATACCGCGAAGACAGACAGCACCGTAGATATACTCACGGCACTAGATAGTTCCCTGAGAGGTCGGCGGTCATCCATTCCCAACGTGTGAACACAATGCCCTCAGTGGGCCGAAGTCACTCTCAGAATTGTTCTACAAATTCAGGCTCGTTCCCCCTTGACACAAACGTGTTACTGTTTCTGGTCCGGACCTGCTTCCCTGCTTGTTTTTTTCTACACCCATCTCCAGAGTCTGGGATTACAAAAACTAATATATTTTCATATGGTTCGCACAAAGCAGTATCTTATCGATTGTTCACACAACATAATTCCGAAGATGCAGATTGGGAATTATTTCTCAACAATCCTGAAATTTTAGCTAGGTGGAGTGTGCTCTAGACCACTGAGTAACTGGAAACTTATCCCATCTATGAAGACCTTTATGTGAGAACTCGAAACTATAGAGGAAATAGATATTTCCACTCGCGAATACCAATGTCAGTGATGTAACAGATTCCAAATCATCCGTATAATTTGCAAGATCAACTAAGGTGGTTCTCATGTATAGAGAACTGGCAAACTTGTATTCCACATGCTATAGGCACACACCACAATCACTATTCTCTCAGCTAAATAAAGACAGGAAATATGAAGAAACAGTCAACTAAGCAATTTAAATGAGAGGGAATAATGGCCCAGCACAACTGCACCTCCATATTCAATCTTCTCAAATTTTCACTTGATCACGAAAGCTGTCCAACACATACTACATATTAGTTCGCTATTTGGTCGTCTAGAGGACAATGTGGTTAATTCATCTACACTCCTGGAAATTGAAATAAGAACACCGTGAATTCATTGTCCCAGGAAGGGGAAACTTTATTGACACATTCCTGGCGTCAGATACATCACATGATCACACTGACAGAACCACAGGCACATAGACACAGGCAACAGAGCATGCACAATGTCGGCACTAGTACAGTGTATATCCACCTTTCGCAGCAATGCAGGCTGCTATTCTCCCATGGAGACGATCGTAGAGATGCTGGATGTAGTCCTGTGGAACGGCTTGCCATGCCATTTCCACCTGGCGCCTCAGTTGGACCAGCGTTCGTGCTGGACGTGCAGACCGCGTGAGACGACGCTTCATCCAGTCCCAAACATGCTCAATGGGGGACAGATCCGGAGATCTTGCTGGCCAGGGTAGTTGACTTACACCTTCTAGAGCACGTTGGGTGGCACGGGATACATGCGGACGTGCATTGTCCTGTTGGAACAGCAAGTTCCCTTGCCGGTCTAGGAATGGTAGAACGATGGGTTCGATGACGGTTTGGATGTACCGTGCACTATTCAGTGTCCCCTCGACGATCACCAGTGGTGTACGGCCAGTGTAGGAGATCGCTCCCCACACCATGATGCCGGGTGTTGGCCCTGTGTGCCTCGGTCGTATGCAGTCCTGATTGTGGCGCTCACCTGCACGGCGCCAAACACGCATACGACCATCATTGGCACCAAGGCAGAAGCGATTCTCATCGCTGAAGACGACACGTCTCCATTCGTCCCTCCATTCACGCCTGTCGCGACACCACTGGAGGCGGGCTGCACGATGTTGGGGCATGAGCGGAAGACGGCCTAACGGTGTGCGGGACCGTAGCCCAGATTCATGGAGACGGTTGCGAATGGTCCTCGCCGATACCCCAGGAGCAACAGTGTCCCTAATTTGCTGGGAAGTGGCGGTGCGGTCCCCTACGGCACTGCGTAGGATCCTACGGTCTTGGCGTGCATCCGTGCGTCGCTGCGGTCCGGTCCCAGGTCGACGGGCACGTGCACCTTCCGCCGACCACTGGCGACAACATCGATGTACTGTGGAGACCTCACGCCCCACGTGTTGAGCAATTCGGCGGTACGTCCACCCGGCCTCCCGCATGCCCACTAGTCGCCCTCGCTCAAAGTCCGTCAACTGCACATAAGGTTCACGTCCACGCTGTCACGGCATGCTACCAGTGTTAAAGACTGCGATGGAGCTCCGTCTGCCACGGCAAACTGGCTGACACTGACAGCGGCAGTGCACAAATGCTGCGCAGCTAGGGCCATTCGACGGCCAACACCGCGGTTCCTGGTGTGTCCGCTGTGCCGTGCGTGTGATCATTGCTTGTACAGCCCTCTCGCAGTGTCCGGAGCAAGTATGGTGGGTCTGACACACCGGTGTCAATGTGTTCTTTTTTCCATTTCCAGGAGTGTATATTCCTACACTCCAACAGGCCTCTCCATTCTGACAGCTCCTACTGTTAACAGGAAATGTATATCATTCCCACCATAGGCCACATATACACAGAGTCATCCTAAAACCTAAAAACCGGTCACACACATACACACACACACACACACATATATATATATATATATATATATATATATATATATATATACAGGTTGGTCCATTGATAGTGACCGGGCCAAACATCTCACGAAATAAGCGTCAAATGGAAAAACTACAAAGAAAAAAACTCGTCTAGCTTGAAGGGGGAAACCAGATGGCGCTATGGCTGGCCCGCTAGATGGCGCTGCCATAGGTCAAACGGATATCAACTGCGTTTTTTTTAAATAGGAGCCTCCATTATTTATTACATATTCGTGTAGTATGTAAAGTATGTAAAGAAATATGAATGTTGTAGTTAGACCACTTTTTTCGCTTTGTGATAGATGGCACTGTAATAGTCACAAACGTATAAGTACATGGTATCATGTAACATTCCGCCAGTGCGGACGGTATTTGCTTCGTGATACATTACCCCCATTAAAATGGACCATTTACCAATTGCAGTAAAGGTTGATATAGTGTTGATGTATGGATATTGTGATGAAAATGCCCAACGGGCGTGTGCTATGTATGCTGTTCAGTATCCTGGACAACATAATCCAAGTTTCCGGACCGTTCGCCAGATAGTTACGTTATTTAAGGAAACAGGAAGCGTTCACCCACATATGAAACGTCAACCACGACCTGCAACAAATGATGATGCCCAATGTAGTGACTTGGTAAGACAGCCAAGCCACTCGGAGGTAGCCGAAAGGCATGCGTTTAGCTCACGCAGACTGGCGTGAGGTCTGGAACATGACAAGGAATTATAGTAGCCAAAAATAGTACATAACTTCTGGAATACTTAACTTTAATCCATAATTGGAGAACATCGCTCTTGATGGTACATAGTTATGATCTCAATATAAACTGGTAATGGCGCCTTGCTAGGTCGTAGCAAATGACGTAGCTGAAGGCTATGCTAACTATCGTCTCGGCAGATGAGAGCGTATTTGTCAGTGTAGCATCGCTAGCAAAGTCGTCTGTACAACTGGGGCGAGTGCTAGGACGTCTCTCTAGACCTGCCGTGTGGTGGCGCTCGGTCTGCAATCACTGACAATGGCGACACGCGGGTCCGACGTATACTAATGGACCGCGGCCGATTTAAAGGCTACCACCTAGCAAGTGTGGTGTCTGGCGGTGACACCACACCCAAGTAGGTGTTTTAGCTGCTGTCGCGGCTAATCCACACATCAGTAGCAAACAAATTGCACGAGAATCGGGAATCTCAAAAACGTCGGTGTTGAGAATGCTACATCAACATCGATTGCACCTGTACCATATTTCTATGCACCAGGAATTGCATGGTGACGACTTTGAACGTCGTGTACTGTTCTGCCACTGGGAACAAGACAAATTACGGGACAATGACAGATTTTTTGCACGCGTTCTATTTAGCGACGAAGCGTCATTCACCAACAGCGGTAACGTAAATCGGCATAATATGCACTATTGGGTAACGGAAAATCCACGATGGCTGCGACAAGTGGAACATCAGCGACTTTGGCGTGTTAATATATGGAGCGGTATTATGGGAGGAAGGATAATTGGCCCCCATTTTATCGATGGCAATCTAAACGGTGCAATATATGCTGATTTCCTACGTAATGTTCTACCGATGTTACTACAAGATTTTTCACTGCATGACAGAATGGCGATGTAGTTCCAACATCATGGATGTCCAGCACAGCACATGTGCGGTTGAAGCGGTATTGAATAGCATATTTTATGACGGATTGGTCGTCGAAGCACCATACCATGGCCTGCATGTTCACCGGATCTGACGTCCCTGGATATTTTCTGTGGGGAAAGTCGAAGGATATTTGCTGTCGTGATCCACCGACAATGCCTGACAACATGCGCCAGCGCATTGTCAGTGCATGTGCGAACATACGGAAGGCGAACTACTCACTATTGAGAGGAATGTCGTTACATGTATTGCCAAATGCATTGAGGTTGACGGACATCATTTTGAGCATTTATTGCATTAATGTGGTATTTACAGGTAATCATGCTGTAACAGCATGCGTTCTCAGAAATGATAAGTTCACAAAGGTATATGTACCACATTGGAACAACTGAAACAGAATGTTCAAACGTACCTACGTTCTGTATTTTAATTTAAAAAACCTACCTGTTACCAACTGTCCGTCTAAAATTGTGAGCCATATGCTTGTGACTATTACAGTGCCATCTATCACAAATCGAAAAAATGTGGTCCAACTAAAACATTCATATTTCTTTACTTACTACACGAACATGTAGTAAAAATGGGGGTTCCTATTTTATAAAACGCAATTGATATCCGTTTGACCTATGGCAGCGCCATCTAGCGGGCCAACCATAGTGTCATCTGGTTTCCCCCTTCAAGCTAGACAAGTTTCGTTCTCTGTAGCTTTTTCGTTTAACGCTTATTTCTTGAGACATTTGGCCTGGTCACGATCAATGGACCACCCTGTATGTTTGATCACTATACTTACATTAAATGTTACAATTGAGGTCTCAGTTAAATAACATTCGACAGTGAGCGAAGTATCAGAAACACACCATGCTGACGGCTCTGGCTCTGGAAATAGAAATATCTGTACCATCATTATCACTTTAGATATTCTTCCCTCTGTTATCACAGTATCACATACAAATCCATACCTTCCTTTTTGCACATGTCGGAACACAAACACATACGTTACAAGCCTGATGCTCAAGGTGAACCTATCATGCATCCCCTACTACTACTAAGTATGTACTTCACCAATAAGTGATTGCCTATGATACGAAATAATACTGAGAGAAAAGCAGTGATGGGTGGACGTGTCTCATAAGTTTTTCTTGCGAGTGCTACTGCTGTGTCTTCGAAAGAGAGACGTAATCGGCCAGATGTTAAAAAACCCAATCACAACAACTACTGTATGTTGCAAGCAAGACAAGTGGTCTTGCTTCTATAGGTGCACATGTGTCCATGATAAAAGCTATACTTGCTTTATAAATCTAGGTATGACATTACCTCTAAATGAGGTGGTTTTTCCAGACAAATACCGAGATGGTGATCGCTGAAGTGTATATTATCAGACCAGCAGTAAAATTACATGTAGCCCACGATGCAACCTCGTGATAAAACCGCTAAATTTTGAAAGTGATTCAGCTACGGAACGTGGTATGTGACAAGTATTTGCGAATCCCTGACGCCACCGCAGCTAGATATTTCTCCAGTATGTGTAACGTATTCTATCTCAATACCACGTCCGGGGTATTGTGCTATATCCACTGAGTTAGAGGCGATGCCTGATTGAGGAGATCACAAACAGCAGTAGATGGTGTGCTGACTGAGGTCGTAAGAAATGTACACCAGCTTTTCAGATGTCTAGTGTTATGCTATCCGCAAGAAATGATGCCTATGATTTGGAATCAAATCCTCCCATTCAACTACATACCTGTGTTGGATCACAGCCACAAGTGAATTATATTTCTGGCACTCTCATATCTCTAAACGAGACACTTTTCTCGAACCTGTCTGCTGCAGTAAAATTCCAGCCTGGTTTTAGTCAGCCCCTACGCATCATGCAACTGATCCCATTTCTACAGCTTAGCGCATGTGATCATTCCAATTTAAGTCGGAACTGAGAAGAAGTCGGAGAAATCCATATCCACCACGTTCTGCAACCCATGTAAAAACAGAACCACCTGAGGTAGTGCAACAGGAGCGTGTTTTGACCATTCGGTGGAACTGCAAGCATTGTGGTGCATCTCCAAACTAAATACAGATACTACACTCTGAAGCAGATCCATGTCCATTCAAATCTATCAGCCCAACATACTATCATCGTTATTCTCTACCCCCCCAAAAGAGAAAAATTAAGAACTATATAAGCTCCACTAACTTCATCCGATATAGATCTCACCTAGGCACTGTTGCTCGGGCGATGACCCATAGCTGCGGTGCGGTCCACCACAGTGAGAGAGATTTTGCGATGCTTCCCAGAATAGCACAGCGTGCATCCCTCCTAGCATTCCTAACAGAACACCCCGTCCCTCATCGAATTTGCACCTCAAACTGCTGCTTCTGTTGCTGCTAGTGTGGGACGATCCTACTAAATATACAGGTATTGATCCACTCCAGAGGCCAGTTTAAAGTTTCATCACCTGTACTGTAGGAGGATGATCGTATCCTGCAGACTATACTGTAAATAGCCCTGTCTCATTGTTTGAAACATAATTTTTTTTCTGCTGTAGCATGCTTTGTACACTGCCATACATTTTGTTTTCCTACCATGACTTCGAGGTCTGACATTAAGACATTCTGATCCACAGCCTCTCGCAGAAAACTAGACGTCACACAGTGTAAATCATATTGTTACTGCGGATACCATAACACGCCACACATACTGGATGATTTTACATGAAAGAGTGTTACAACAGAAGCAAATTGGGGGAGTTTTTGCGGAGTTGTGGAGAGTTTCCAAACTACAGTCCGAAAGTGATTCACGAGCTCTACATTTAAACTCATCTATCGCAGTCACAGAACATCTGATGACTGTATGTTCCATTTCGACTGATTCATAATACTGCAGCCATGTACGTGATCACTGTTTCGGTGCTATCCACCCCAGAAGGTGCATGTCCATCCAGCAAAACTCTTTCTCCAACTTAAACAAGCGATATCAGTCAGTCGTTATGTAGTAACCAACAGCATGCCAGTGCACGAATGGGATGGAAAAATCAACATCTATCTACTCTAATAATAAGCATCACAGTTGATAGTGCAAACAATTTTAGCAATTTTACACTAATTTCAACACTGACCAATGATGTGCCAGCATGTTTCCCAATTTCAGTATCATAGCTAAATCACCCCTTCTCAACTGTGCGAGTATCATTGCGAACGTGGATAGATAACTGCTCAGTACATCCATTTAGTGATAATTCTTGAACACATACACAATCGTTGTATATAAGACAGCGCTATACATATTTCTAACACCTCAAGCATAGTGCTTAATTTACGATCTATCTCTCTGCGTATGATAGTCACAGAGCATTCTCGACGTCTTAAGGTAAAATTAGAGAGTGAAAGACCCTCATCACACTGTCATTAACCAACCCACACAGCAGCACCGTTACTGAATTAATCTGCAACCGACCAGAAGTAGACCGCTACACTCCACGTCTCGTGAATGAATGGAGCTATCCGAGTAAAATGTTATGGACGGGGTGCCACGTTAGGACCACTAGGAAGACTGCATTCAATGTTATTCTGCGCTGTTTTCGTAAACAGGTTCTGTTAGGGCAAGAATTTCTGCACATACAAGTTGATACATCACAAAAACTCCTACAAAAGCGCATGTAAAATATTTCTGGGACACTATGCAGTTTACTAGAGTTTGACTTGCCTATTATTTCAGATAGCCATGTGGCTTCGGTATGACATTGAGAACATTGCTAGATGTTCTTGCGATGGTAAGTAGCTATGCGCGGCAATTCGTCAGCCACACATCACGCATGGTCTGTTAGAATCGCTAGGGAGAAAGCAGCTTGTGCTATTCTGGATTGGATTTCTGCAGTGTCGCTCAGCAATTAGCTCTTCATCGGACCCCAGGTAGAGGGAGGGCTCATGCCAGCAGCGACGAACACAAGCACGCACAACCCACCTTGGAGCATCTGCGCTCTGTAAATAGGTCTTCGCTCCTGTCCGGTCGTGTCAGCAATGGTGCCTAGGTGAACACACATTTTGAGAGGAATTTCTCAGGTAGCAAGTATGAAAGATATGTCGCTGTCTCATGCGTGTGGGACCCGAACGGGCATCTGTGCGTCATTTCGAGGAGGGGTGTCGGTGCATCCCGACTTCTGGGAGCATGTGCGTTAGTCTCCTGTGTGGTCCAATGGACAGGGGGCAGCGGGCGGTGTCTGCGTACATTGTTTGCATGTCTGTTGCATTATTTTGCGAGCAGTTCTGTAGACTGCGCTGTGCGTTATTTGGACAGTTTACGAGTACTGAATGAGTCTACACATTACTGTACTGCATTATTTAGGAGGAGTCTGCATGTCTGTACTGAAATTATTTTGGTAAATCAAGAGTTGTTTGCGTGTCTGCATAGTGTTATTTAGGAGTAGTTTACAGGTCTGTGGGTTGTGTGGCGTTACCCCAAGCATGTGTATCAGTGTGATAAATATACTCCATCCCCAAATAAATTGTTCCAAAGTAAATGCAGTACACTCCTTCCTCATTCTCTCCAGCAACCTGGTGCAGGCTGAGTCATTTTCGCGCCATTTTCCCCTCCAGACCACCATATTGGATTACGTCACAGGAGGGATGACAGCTCCTCGCAGGGGACACAGCCTAAGCGTAGGCACCTTCAGTGCCAGGCGGGAGGGTTTGCTTGCTCTGACGAAGTCGAGAGCTGTGCTGGCGGTAGCGTAGCTACTGGCAGGGTCACCCAAGCTGGACTGGTTTCGATGGGGGAGCCAGACAAAGTGTGTCCCACAACTTAGGGCAGGGGGGTTCTATAGGCATAGGGAAGCTAACCATCCTAGGGGAGTAAACCCTTAAAAAAATCCAGGTCCTCCAAGTCGGGGGTTGGGCGTGAGGCTAACAACCCCATCTCGGAAAAAAGTCCTGTTGCGGATACTGTACACAAGCCTCGGAACAGAAAGGATTGCCTGTTGACGACCCGGTGAAAAAAATGGTTAAAGAGAAGGAACACGAATATTCGGATAGCCACCTGGAATGCAAGGACACTCAAGAGGCCTGGCAAGCTACAAGAAATTGGGAATGAACTAGATAAGTATCAAGTGAAAAGAGCAGCAATACAAGGAACTAGATGGAAAGGACAAGGAATGATAGTGTCAGGGGACACTTAATGATGTATAGTGGTGGAGATACAGGCCTTTATGGTACTGGTTTCCTTCTACATTGGTCTATGAAGGCTAAGGTAATTGGTTTTATAGCAATAAGTGTCAGAATGTGTTCTCTAAGGATAAGGGCAAAACTTTTTAACGTTAAAATAGTGAACGTCTACGCCCCTATGGAGGAGGCAGATGAAGATGCAAAGGATATAGTTTATGCCAAATTGGAGAAAGAAATTGGTAAAATTCAAAGGCATGATGCGAAAATAATACTTGGAGAGCTAAATGCAAAAACAGGGAAAGAAGAGGTATATAGAAGTATAATAGGAAAGGGAAGCCTACACAATGACAGTAATGATAATGGGTTCAGACTGATAGACTTCGTCAGTGGGAAGAACATGATAATAAAAAGCACCTATCACCCAAGGAAAGATATTAAGAAATGTATATGGGTATCACCAGATGGGAACACAAGAAGCCAAATAGATCACGTACTCATAGACAAAAGGCATGCATCAGAAGTTAGCGGCTGCAGAGGGGCAGATAGAGACACAGACCACTACTTAGTACGAATTAGATATAGACAGAAAATAGTTTTGGCAAGAAACCAAAAGAATAAGATAAGAATGAAACACAATATACAAAGACTCCAAACGAAGGAAACACGGGAAGAATATAGGAAGAAACTAGAAGAGATATTAGAAGCAGGGAGAAACACAGGGAATGAAGATAATGTGGAAACTAAATGGGAGTCATTGAAAACTGCCTTAGCGTAGTTGCAGGAGAGATACTGGGGAGAGAACAACGCAAAAGGGTGGTTAAGTGGTTTGCCAAGGAATGCTTAACGGTGATACACGAGAGAAATGAAGCAAGACAGAGAATGTTGCAAAGGAACATGAGGTTAGCGTCAGAAGAATACAGAGAAAAGAGAAAAAGAGCGGATAAGCTTTGTAGGGTAAAGAAAAGGCAGCATGAAAATAGAGGGATAGAGCAGCTGGACGAAATGGGAGACAATAAAGAGATCAGAAGGTTTTATGAAAGAACAAGAGATTTGAAGAAAGATTTCTAACCTCAAGCAGTTTTCTATAAAGATAAGGACAGAAATGTAATTGGAGATAAAAGCAAAGTCCTAGAAAGGTGCCAAAAGTATTTTACCGATCTGCTTGACGGGAAAGAAGAGGATAAAGAAGAAGGAATAGTGATTGAGAATGTAAGGGAACAGGACCCAGAATTGGAATCAGAGTTAAGATGTAGAGGATCAGGAAGAGAAAGTAGTACCACAGCTATAGGAAATGAAGAATGCTATCAAGGTGTTAAAAAATAATAAAGCAGAACGAGAAGATGGTATAGAGGCCGAATTATTAAAATATGGGGGAAAGAAAATGGAGGAGGCAATCTATGAATTGGTAAAGGAAATACAGATAAAGGAGGCAATGCCTAAGGACTGGAACATGGGAATTATCTGCCCGTTACATAAAAAAGACGACTAGTCAGGATGTAGCAATTATTGTGGAATCACTGTCTTGGACGTAACATATTTAGTAAAATTTTAGCCTCCAGATTTGAAGGGATGATAGAAGGGATATTGGGGGATTATCAGGCTGGATTTTGGAGGAACAGATCCGTGATGGATCAGATATTTTTATTAAGACAAGTGCTAGAGAAGTTTTATGAATATGACAAGCAACTACATCAATTGTACATTGATTTTAAGCAAGCATACAACAGCCTACACAGGAATAAAATTATACAGGCCATGAAAGAATTTAGAATCCCACTAAAACTGGACAATTTAACAGAAATGACAATGAAAGCAACAGTATGTAAAGTAAGAATAGAGTAAGAACTGTCTGGCGAATTCCAATTACAGAGGGGGCTATGACAGGGAGATGTGACCTCTAGAATGATAATTAACTTAGTTTTAGAAAAGATGATGCAGCAAATGCCAATAAACCCAGGAGGAACAAGACTTAATCAGCAAGTTCAAGTGGTACCATATGTGCAGATGACGTAGCATTAATGGCAAGGAATTTAAGAGCACTAAAGTGGAACTACGATGTGTTAGAGCAGGGCTTCCCAACCTTTTCAGCTGGCAGACCCCTTCTTCAGTCGAAAATCCATAGCGGACCCCTAGTCAGTCAAGAGCACAATAACTTTAAATTTCAGAGCGAACCCATGGGAACTGAAAGCTTCTTAATGCTAGTGCCATGTTCCCAATGACCCCCCTCCCCCTCACCCCTCGAAGTATCAATAGTCTCTGTTTTAGAGATGAATGAAAACAACTTGAAATTAACGATCCAATTTGAATTCCCAGTGTATCCAGACACTTAATTTTGAATTTACTCCTTTTATTCAACACACTATAGCCTGATTAAAATTACTTGATAACTGACATTTCACACGTTGGAGCTGCCTTCCTCCAAGAGCAATCAACGTCACGTCCAAACTGTTCACTGTTGACAAGCTGCCACTTGTGGTCTCTTCACTTCCACTGTTTGGCTACTGTTGTGTAAGGAGCATGCATATTTTGTAGCAGTCATGTGTGTGTGTGTGTGTGTGTGTGTGTGTGTGTGTGTGTGTGTGTGTGTGTGTGTGTGTGGTTTTTCGTAAAATCTGAAGAAAAATGTTCAAATATATGAAAAGTCTATGGGACTTAACTGCTGAGGTCATCAGTACCTAGTCTTACACAGTATTAACCTAAGTTTAACTTCCGCTAAGGACAACACACACACACACACACACAAAATCCAATAGATGGAATATTTCAGCACCTATTGTGTTGGCAGGTAGTGATCTGCACAATAAGAGGTCCTCCTCAAAACATCCAGAATATTTATAACGGACAAAAGCCAATAAAATTGCTAATCCTGCAACATCAGTCGATTCATCTATCTGCAGAGAATATGAATTGTGTTGGATGCGAGAAACAAGAGTGTCTTTCACATCATTTGACATGTCAACAACGCGTCTCTTGAGAGTATTGTTTGATAATGGCACCGGAGATACAAGCTTTACTGCCTTTTCGTCTAGCATGAAAGAAACAATCATTAACACACGTCTTTATGAGATTTTCTGCAATCGTATGAGCTTTGCCTGTTTTCTCCAATCGATAACTAACCAAGAAAGAAGCTTTTAATGAATTTTCATTAATGAGTTTTCATGCAATGCTAAGAAGCAGCTAGTTCAGCACTCTTCCTTTTGAAAAAATCGATGTCTTTAGCCTGCAAATCCGGGTGAATACCTTCAAAATGACGGCGCAATTTAACTGGAACCATTGAACTGTTCAGAAGGACTCGCGCACAAATTTCACACTGAGCTTTACCCTCCTTTGTCTCCATAAAGTCCATTTCAAATTGCTTTCGTTGTAATTACACATCTTGGTTATTCCACTTCCACAGGATACTGCAACCAATGGCGCACTTGCAGCGTTTTCACATATTAAATCCGGTTGTGGAGCTTCTTGTGATTGTTCTTCCTTTGGTCGTTCTCCCTCCTCATTCATTTCAACTGAAACTTCCCTTGTTGTGAAGGCGATGGAGAAACGGCACCCTTCTTCAATGATCCTGACTTCAGCCACCGATCCATGTTAGAAGTAATAATCTGGTCAAAAATCTTCTTATGAAATAGGTAGTGCACTGATAAAGCAAGTTTAACATGTAATGATGCCTGGGGCTGCATACGTGCCAGCGAGCGCTGTGATTGGTTGACAAAGCTCGCTCCACGCATGCGTAAAAGGTTTTAGCCCATCTATCGCCGTGAGCCGGCGCACAAACGACCCCCGTATTGTTGCGAAACAGTCGATCAGAGAAGCCACATTCCGCGGCACTAAACTGTGTATGCGTTCTCACTTAAGAACTGCAAAGGCTGCTTGGGAATACGACCTGAAGTAAAAGTACATTATGTTTTTCACACGAAATAAAAGTGATGAATTTGATTTTCACATTTTTATTTAATACTTCTACTCATTTTACATGATTTGGTGAAAGGTGGCCGCGGATCCCCTAGAAAAAGCCGGCGGACCTGTAAGGGGTCCGCGGACCACACGTTGGGAAGCCCATTGTTAGAGGAAACAGCAAGAGAAGTAGGTTTAGAAGTAAACATAAACAAAACAAAGTATATGGTGTTGGGGGAGCCCAATATAAACATATGAAAGAATCCAATAGTAATGAATGAGAAGAATATGAAAGAGTGAAAACATTTAAATATTTAGGTTCTGTAATAATGGAGGACATTAAAGTAGCAGTAGAAATTCAAGAAAGGATACCGAGTGGAAATCGTTGCTATTTTGCCTTGCAGAATGTATTTAATTCCAGGAATGCTAGTAGGAATACAAAAATCAAAATACACACAACCATATTAAGACCTATAGTAACATATGGATCAGAAGGCTGGGTATTGACATTAAAGGAGGGGAACTGGTTATTGAGATGGGAAAGAAAGATACTGAGAAGGATTTTTGGAGCAGTGAGAGAGGAAGATGGCTGGAAAGTAAGGACAAATGTAGAACTACGAACACTTTTAGGACAGATGGATATCGTTGTGAAAATTCAGCAGGGAAGAATAAGTTGGGCAGGACATGTACAGAGAATGCCAGAAACTCAGAGTGTCAACAAATTTTCGTGGGAAAACCTGACAGGAGGTGGAAAAGAGGCAGACCCAGGAAAAGGTGGCTGGATGATATGGAAGAAGATCTAAAGGCAATGGGAATAAGAAATTAGAGAAGGAAGGTGATGGACAGAGAAGAATGGAGGTAGGTGTTACAGGAGGCCAAGGTTCTTCAAGGACTGTAGAGGCAACCAAGAAGAAGAAGAAGGGATGACAGCACCCCCCTGGTGGTAGTACTGTGTACTAGGTCAGTTGGACTCTATATCTCGTGGTGGAGACACTGTCTGAAAAATAAAGACTTATATCCAGCACAGTCAGAGTCCTTTTCTGGCCATTTCCCCCCACACAGGACCGCCATATTGGATTACGTCACAGAACGGACGACAGAGCTCTCTGGTAGTGGTACTCTGTACTAGACTGAGACCTGGTGGTGAACACACTGTTTCCCGCCGTCTTGGATAACGGTCCTTGTGTCATCAGCTGATGCCATGGGAGCCATCTAGGATTACGTGACAGATGAGAGCGTCCTCTGGCGGTGGTACTGCATACTAGGTCAGTTGGAGTCCGGACCCCATGGTAAACATACTGTTTCCCACCATTTCCCTCCATCATCTTGGATTATGTCGCAGAAGGGGTGACAGCACCCTCTGGTGGTGGTACTGTGTACTAGGTCAGTTGGAGTCCAGACCACTTGGAGACCATCTACATCTACGTAATTACTCTGCTATTCAAAATAAAGTGCCTGGCAGAGGGTTCAATGAATAACCTTCATGCTGTCTCTCTACCGTTTCACTCACAAACATCACGCGGGAAAAACGAGCACTTAAATTTTTCCGTGCGAGCTCTGATTTCTCTTACTTTAACGTGATGATCATTTCTCCCTATGTAGGTGGGTGCCAAGAGAATATTTTCGCAATCGGAGGAGAAAACTGGCGATTGAAATTTCATGAGAAGATCCCGTCGCAAGGAAAAACGCCTTTGTTTTAATGATTGCCACTCCAAATCACATATCATGTCTGTGACACTATCTCCCCTATTTCGCGATAATACAAAACGAGCTGCCCTTCTTTGTACTTTTTCGATGTCATCCGTCAGTCCCATCTGATGTGGATCCCACACCGTGCTGCAGTCTCCAGAATAGGGCAGACAAGCGTAGTGTAAGCAGTCTCTCGGTAGACCTGTTGCACCTTCTAAGTGTTCTGCCAATGAATCACAGTCTTTGGTTTGCTCTATCCACAATACTATCTATGTGATCGTTCCAGTTTGGGGTCTTTGTAATTGTAATCCCTAAGTATTTAGTTGAATTTACAGCCCTCAGATCTGTGTGACTTATCACATAATCGAAATTAAGCTGATTTCTTTTAGTACTCTTGTAAATAATTTCGCACTTTTCTTTATTCAGGGTCAATTGCCACTTTTCGCACCATATAGATATCTTATCTAAATCATTTTGCAAGTTGTTTTGATCATCTGATGACTTTACAAGATGGTAAATGACAGCATCATCTGCAAACAACCTAAGATGGCTACTCAGATTGCCTCCTATGTCGTTAATATAGATCAGGAACAATAGAGGGCCTATAACACTTCCTTGGGGAATGCCGGATATTGATTCTGTTTTACTCGATGACTTTCCATCTATTACTATGAACTGTGACCTTTCTGACAGGAAATAAAAAATCAGTCGCGCAACTGAGGCAATACTCTGTAAGCACGCGGTTTGGTTAGAAGACGCTTGTGAGGAATGGTGTCGAAAGCCTTCTGGAAATCTAAAAATATGGAATCAATTGGACACCCCCTGTCGAGAGCACTTATTACTTCATGAGTGTTAAGAGCTAGTTGTGTTTTACAAGAACGATATTTTCTGAATCCATGCTGACAATGTGTCAAAAAAATGGTTCAAATGGCTCTGAGCACTATGGGACTTAACAGCTGCGGTCATCAGTCCCCTAGAACTTAGAACTACTTAAACCTAACTAACCTAAGGACATCACACACAGCCATGCCCGAGGCAGGATTCGAACCTGCGACCGTAGAAGTCGCGCGGTTCCGGACTGCGCGCCTAGAACCGTGAGACCACCGTGGCTGGCAATGTGTCAATAAATCGTTTTCCTCGAGGTACTTCATAATGTTTGAATACAGTATATGTTCTAAAACCCTACTGCAAATCGACTTTAGTGATATAGGCCTGCAATTAAGCAGATTACTCGAACTTCCCTATTTGGGTATTGCTGTGAGTTGAGCAATCTTCCAGTCTTTAGGTACGTATCCTTCTGTGAGCAAGTGGTTGTATATAATTGCTAAATATGGAGCTATTTTATCAGCATACTCTGAGAGGAACGTGACTGGTATACAATCTGGAACAGAGGCCTTGCCTTTATTAAGTGATTTAAGCTGCTTTGTTACACCGAGGATATCTACTTCTATGTTTCTCATCTTGGCAGTTGTTCTTGATTGGAATTCAGGAATATTTACTTCGTCTTCTTTGGTGAAGGAGTTTCGGAAAACCGTGTTTAATAACTCTGCTTTAGTGGCACTGTCATTAGTGACTTCACCGTTGTTATCGCACAGTGAAGGTATTGATTGCGTCTTGCCACTGGTGTGCTTTATGTGTGACCAGAATCTCTTTGGGTTTTCTGCCAGATTTCGAGACAGAATTTCGTTGTGGAAATTAAGGAAAGCATCTCGCATTGAAGTACGTGCCATATTTCGAACTTCTGTAAAACTTTGCCAATCTTGAGGATTTTGCGTTCTTCTAAATTTGGCATGCTTTTTTCGTTGCTTTTGCAACAACGATCTGACCTATTTGTGTACCATGGGGAATCAGTACCATCACTTATTAATTTATGTGGTATATATCTCTCAGTTGCTGTTGATACTATCTCTTTGAAAACATTCCACAACTTTTCTACACTTACAGATCAGATCAGAAGGAGTGAAGACTGTCTCTTAAGAAAAGGCGTTAAGAGCATTTTTACCAGCTTTTTTAAATAAAAATACTTTGCGTTTCTTTTTGATGATTGTAGGTGTTACGCTATTCAGCCTAGCAGCAACTGCCTTGTGGTCGCCAACCCTGTATTCGTCACAACACTCACTGTTTGTTCAGGATTATTTGTTGCTAAAAGGTCAAGTATGCCTTCGCAACCATTTACGCTTCGAGTGGGCTCATGAACTAATTGTTCAAAATAATTTTCTGAGAAAGTATTCAGTACAATTTCGGATGATGTTTTATGCCTGCCACCGGCTTTAAACGTATATTTCCAGCATATCGAGGGTAGATCGAAGTCACCACCGAGTATAATTGTATGACTGGGCTTTTTATTTGAAATGAGACTCAAGTTTTCTTTTAACTGTTCACCAACTATGTCTCCTGAGTCAGGGGGGTCGGTAAAACGATCCAATTAATAGTTTAGTTTGATTGTCAGGTATAACCTCTACCCATACTATTTCACATGAACTATCTACTTCAATTTCGCTTTAAGGCAAACTACCTCTAACAGCAATAAATACTCCACCACCAACTGTATTTTATCTATCCTTTCTGAACACTGTTAGATCGTTTGAAAAAATTTCGTCTGAACTTATTTCCAGCTTTAGCCAGCTCTCTGTACCTACAACTATTTGAGCTTCAGTGTTTTCTATTAGGGCTTGGAGCTCAGGTTCTTTCCCAACACAGCTACGACAATTTACAACTACAATACTACAATACCAATCGTTTCTACAACTACCTTACTGTGTTTTACCTGCCCACTTTCTGATGGACGCCCCTTCTGTGGTTCCCTGAGACAACCACACTTGATGGTGGTAGTGACTCTAATCGTTTAAATCAAATACTGAATGCAAAATAATATATGTCCAGCACAGGTCAAGTACTATGCCACCAATAAATAGGAGGAGGTGGTGGTCGGGTGGCTTAGGTTAGTGGAGGTGACCTTTCTTTCCCGCCATTTTCTTAGGTTAGTAGGGATAGCCCAATTGACCTTTCTTTACCACCGAAATTCAAACTTGGCGCCAGTTCCTAGGAAGAGGTGGTGTTCGGACGACTTAGGTTAGCGAAGGTAGACCAAGTGACCTATCTTCCCGTGATTTTCTTAGTTTAGTAGAGATAACCGTGGTGTGATGCATTATCCTGTTGGAATTTGAGTTTCCCACCATTTTTCTTGGGGAGGGGAGGGGTGGGGGGTTATGTTAGTGAGGTGACCTTTCTTTCCTGACATTTTGTTAGGTTAGTATAGATAGCCCAAGTGACCTTTATTTACCGCCAAAATTCAAATTTCTCGCCAATTCCTAGGAAGAGGTAGTGGTCAGATGACTTGGGTTAGTGGAGGTAGCCCAACTGCCCTTTCCTCCCCGTCATTTTTCTTAGGTTAGTAGAAGTTTCATTATCCTGATCTAATTTGAACTTCCCACCAGGGGAGCGTGGCAGGGGACGTGGCTCTTTCCCACCATCTTGGATAATGGTACTTGCGTCATCAGCTGACGTCATGGCCGCCATCTTGGATGAAGTCATACGCTGTTGCCAAGTCTACAGACCGCCATATTGGATGACATCATTGCCATCGTCTTGGTTACATCTGGCAACAATGGAGAGTGGGGCCGCTCCCCTGTAGCCCTACTACTGCAATCTGGACCATCACCTCTGAAGGTCTCGCTGTACGGTGGCACAATATGCAATGTGTGGTTTTCATGAGCAATAAAAAGGGCGGAAATTATGTTTGTGTTGATTTTTATTCCAATTTTCTGTACAGATTCCAGAACTTCTGGAACCGAGGTGATGCAAAACTTTTTTTGATGTGTGTAGCTTTTTGACTTACATGGCAGCTTCAAGGACATATAAATCTAAACATCTCGAAGTATTTGTGCTTTTTTACCTGTTAGTTTTAGTAACCATGTCATGTAATATAATGCATCGTATCAAGTAATGTAACATGATATATAATGTCACCACCCAGGAATAAATTCACCCTCAGAAATTTTAGCCACCGGAAATACTTCTTTAGCTGTTATTTATATGCTCGTCAGCCATTTGATATTACACACTATTGACCATGGCTAGTGAATTTTATGGGTTTTAGGCTCAAGATCAGTGACTTTAGCCTACACACCACAAGATGCTGGCAGTCAACACCTCACAGCTGAGAGAGTTTGCTGCGCTGGGAGAGTAGCGTTAACTAATAAAAATTCAATGTATTTTGATTTACGAGGGGCTTTCAATAAGTAATGCAATATATTTTTTTTATAAAAGCAGTTTTTTCAGGATTCCAATAACCCATATTATTCCTCACTCTTTTGGCTATAAAAGCCACTTTTTCAACATAACCTCCGTTCAATGTGATGGCGTTACACTAGCTCACTGGGAGGGCCTGTGTGGCCTCATGGTACCACTCTACTGGTTGATGTCGGAGCCCCTTCACGATGTGATCGATCAACCACCTCAGACGGAGTGTCTGCATGTTCCAATACTGGAGGAGGCATAGCTGTGTGTGGCTGGCTGGCACACAGGAGATCGGACAGGTTTTCACGACCTTGTTACGGTGATGACAGATACTTTGCCAACGAGTCATCATGCTTTTGTTCAGTACCAGGTCTCCGCAGACATTCTGCAAGCGCCTACGAATATCCGCAGATATGGTTTTACGCCGAAACTCAATGACAGCTCTCTGCTTGAAATATACATCCGATTCAGACACCATTTTGAAGGCTATGTATGGCGCTACCATCTATCAGAACTTCATAAAACTAAAGGGTTTGAAGCGGGATTATTCCACGATGTCCCACAACAAACTCCACGTTTTTTTTTCAACCGATAATGGCTGAGAAAAACTGTGTTTCATCACTTATAGAACAGCCCTTGTAAATGTCTTTGAAGTGGCCAGGTACGTCAAAAAGCTAGATCCCTTCTTCTACACCCCTAAATCTCCCCAGGATATGATAGGAGCATATTTAATTCTGGTTCCCAACTTATACTCTACCATGATTTTTGAATTAAACCACTACAGGTGATGTAGTGTTCTGTTGACTTGGGCAATGACAGACCCAGCATAGCTTTTTTTATTGTCTTTCTTACCATGTTGCTTATATCGTGGTAACAGATAAAGCTTTCACAAAACAACAGGACGAGCATCACATACATGTATTTGTCTACTTACTTACAAAATTTGAACTGATTCGCGTACATGTGAAACCCAAGTGGCATGCGTGAAAACACTCACAAAAAACATATTTTTTGCACGTAAAATCCGAATGAAGCTAGATTTTTGAAAGCAAGTTTTCAATTTTATCATAAGAATGCATTCTTTTTTATTTATCTGAAACACTAAATCATTTCCGTGCATTCAGTTCAAGTAAGAACGTTTTTTTCTTGTTGCATTTACGTCGACTTTAAACCATCGTATCTCGGCCATTTATGTTACGCATTTTCATGCTCAAAAACTTAAAAAATAATGAAATTTGGCAATAAGCATGGTTTCACAGCACAAGGAAAGGAAGAAATCCAGAAATAGTTAATTTGTAATTATATAAAGCCAAAACGTTTTTTGTTATTTTTTATCTTTCTGCTTGTCTGTTACATACGAATGCTTTTTCTCAGGCTTCCAGCAGTGTCAAGTGCTTTAAAAACCATGAGCTTTCGGCCGAGTTCTCCTCGGCCATTGTCAAGAGGCAACTGTTGAATGATTGCTGCTGCTGTCATTATGTAGCCGCACTGTCTTCAGTTACATCACTGGTGCTCGTTATTGTGCCATATATGGTTATGTTTTCTTTGGGCACTTGCCGCGCCCACTTCAACTTTCCAATGACCGGATTCCAAGCTATGCTTAAATACAGGCCGCCATCTTCATTGAGGATGTTGTCAGAAATTTTTAACTCTACCGTTTCTTTTATAACACTATCCTAAAAGCCAGTAGTTCCTTAACAACAGATGTCTCGGCAAACGCAGTATGGTGTCCATTTCTACAGCATATTCTGCCACTGCTGATTTCTCAGGATACTGTAGGCGAAAACATCTCTCATGTTCCATATGACGCTGTTCAATAGTATGTAGAGTCTGTCGGATATAGAACTGTCCACACCCACATGGTATTCTATATACTCCTGGTGTTCTGATTTCAACATCGTCTTTCACAGGCCTCATTAGCTGTCCAATTTTACCCAGTGCCCTAAAAACCGTATCGATTTTATGCTTCTTTATAAACTGGCTAATCTTTCCTGTTATTGACCCACAGAATGGCAAGAACGCAAACTTCTTCATGGCCTCTTTAGAGGTCTTCTGCTTATGTTTCTTCGGCAAGATGGCTTGTGAAATCTGGCGGTTGTCGTAGCCTTTTTCTTTGAAGACTTTCTACAAGTGGCTCAGTTCCTTTGGAATGCTTTCAGCATCTGAAATGGCTTCCGCTCGATGCATCAATGTCCTCAGGACAGAACTTTTCTCTGAAGGGTGGAGATAGCTGGTAGCATGCAGATATCAGTCTGTGTGGGTGGGTGTTTGATAAACACTGTGGCAGAGACACCCATTTTCTTCCCGGCAGATGAAAATGTCTAGAAAAGGCAAGGAACCATCTGTCTCTACTGCTACCATGATGCTGTTGATGGGGTTGAAAAATTCTCCCAGCTTTGCACGCCCATGAGGCCAGACAATTAATGAGTCATTGGCATAACGATAAAAGTGACAAAGCTTTGCAGGATCCATGTCCAGAGCGATTTTCACAAAGTACTCCCAGATGAGGTTGGCAATAATGCTGTCCATCTGGTTAAAATACTCTTCATCATACCAAAAATACGATGATGTAAGAGAGTGTTTAAATAATTCCATAACAGTGTTGGTAAATAACTGGGAGAGCAAATCTACGGATTCTTTGATGGGAAACTGTGTGAATAATGACACCACATCAAAGATAACCGTCATATCTTCTTCTCCGACACGCAAGCATTTAATTTGACTGAAGAAGTCAGTCGTATTCTTGATGTGGTGCTCTCAATGACCAAGTAAGAAGGCTGGCCAGATGTTTAGCTAGTCTGTATGTAGGTGATCCAACGGTATTTACGATGTGGCGTAGAGTGGGCTCCTTGTGAAACTTGGGAAGGCCATACAAAGTAGGTGCACAAGGTGCCCGAGGGTTGAGCTTTTTAACGACATTCTATTCCAGTGAAGACCGCTTTAAAAGCTCCAACATCTTCCTCATTATTCTGGATGTTGGGTCCCTTGAAAGTTTTTAATACATCTCCTCCTCCAGCATGAATGGGATATTTAAGTCATAGTCAGATCGTTCCGTAATGATGGCTGCATTGCCCTTGTCTGCTGGTAAAACTACGATGAGAGGATCGTTGCGAAAATTGTTAAGACCATTACGCTCAGCTCTTGTAAAGTCTGAGATTGGTGGCTTGGATTTTGAAAGAATGTGGCTCGTTTCATGACGGACTTCTTCTGCAGTTTCACAGGGAAACTTACGAACTGCTTGCTCCAGAACACTTATGATGTCAACGAAAGGGATGCTTCTTGGAGAAGGTGCGAAGCTAAGTCCTTTTGTGAGGGCCAACATGACACCCGATGATTCTCGTCGTACTGTTTCTAATGGCGCATTCTGTTCTTTTACCTTCTGCCCTAGGTTGTTCCTGTGAAAGCAGACTGAATTTCTCTTTCTGTTTGTCTATTGAAAACCTTTTTCTTCTTGAACAAGTTGATGTATCAGGTTCATATTTATATCAGATACTGAAGTCTATGACCCCTTGGCAATCTAACATAGTTAAGCTTCCAAGTCAATTCAGCCAAAAGATTCGACCATTTATGTCACATATTTTGAAACTCCCAAAACAACTCATCACCAAAACTTCCCATTGATCTGGAATCATTAAATTTGGCACGAAGAAAGGTTTAAAAGCACCCATACAGGAAACAATCCGAAAATTGGGAATCTTTAATTATATAACATGCATAAATATTATTTTGTCATTCTTCATCCTACTGTCTTTGTCTGTCCGTCTGTTATGACCCTTTTTTTCTCTTAACAGGTTGGTGCATCAAATTCAAATTTATAGTACTTACTAAAGTATATGGTTCCTTGGAAAAATTTGGGCTTCTAATTCAATGCAATCAAAGGATTTGGCCATTTGTCATATACTCATCAAAACCTAGAGGGTACTTCTCACTGATGTAGAATCACGAAATTTTGCAAGAAGCTAGGCTCACAATACAAGTAAAGTAAAAAAACTCTGAAAATTGTTAAATTGTAATTAAATCACATTAAAAATATCTTTCGGCATTAGAACATACATTACAGTCATCATCTGTCAAAAGCACAATAGATTAACACTACTGCAAGCAAACGCAGTACGGTATGTAAATTATAATCATGTTTTGGTAAGTAAATATAAAAAATATTTTATTAAATCTTTTATGTCTACATATATAAACTGAAGTTGCATGCTGGCTTCTTCTTGTATGTCTGGTCTAGCATGAGTAATGCTGTGGAGATTTTGATACAGCCTTGGAATTCCTGGGATGGATATCTTGTCAGTATCTATATCAATAACAGTTAAAAATCGTTGTGATTCTGGATTCCCTTGATGGATGAATACCTTAGTGCCAAATTTGAACCATTTCACGTAAGTTTAAAGTATAACAATGGTGCCCTTCAAAAAACTCCCAAATAAACATGCTTTTTTGGATGTATTTGCATGTAAACTTCGAAAGGTGAAGATACAAATGGTGACATTAGCTGAGCATTAATTTCAGCCCAATTAATGTCTTTTGCAAAAGGATTTAATTGATTTGCATGATTTGCTAGGGCACCAGCTCCAGTTAGTTGTCGTTCAAATACTGCTTAGTATACTGTAACATAGCTACAGTAAGACAGATATTCCAATGGCTGTACAAATGGCCGCTGGTCTGGGCTGAACCAAAAACATTCTAACCCATGTTCCTAGCCTAAATAGGAACCAAGCACTTAGACCCTCTACCAAACTGCAGTTCTACACATGGCCTTCTCAGACTTATTTGATACAGTGCATCTGCATTGTAACATCAGTCTGTCATGAGCTACAAAATAAGAGATCTGCAAGTCTGCAGGCTTCCTTGGCTGTTGTCACTGAAACTAAAATCTCCTGGGTTGTTGGGCCACATCTTATTTCTTCAAACAATCCGCGTTTTGATCCATCTGATGGAATCTTATTCAGGATCTTGTGGTGTCCAATGTACGAGTGTTGTCCAGAAAATAATTCACAATTTTTTTTTTTCTGGGTAGAAAACAATGCTACGAATGCAAAATGTTACATAGGTATTGTTTGAAGTCTCCTGAGTGAATGCGCCAAGTTTCCATCACTTCCGACAGATAGCGTAGCTGCAGGACAGATTCAAAATGGTGTCTGTAGGTGATGTATATTACTAGCAATGTGCCATCATTGAATTTTTCACTGCAGAGAAAGAAGCTGCGGAGAGTATTCACAAACACTTGTGTGAAGTCTATGGAGCATTTGCCGTTGACAGAAGTACAGTTAGTCACTGGGCATGAAGAGTGAGGTCATCAGAAGATGGTTTGGTGGAGCTCCATGATTTGCAGTGGTTAGGGAGACCATCCACGGTTGTTACACCGGGCATGTTGCAGCAAGCTGATGTTGTCATTCACGAGGACAGACACATTATGACTCCGCCATTGGCGCTGCATCTGTCAATCAGCAAAGGTAGTGAGGATGCAAATATCTGCACTCTTGGATATTCAAAAGTATGTGTACCGACATGGCATACATGCATTTGTTTCGCGTTGCAGGAAGGCCACTGAACAGGATGGAGATTACATGGAAAAATAGAACGTTATCATGAGAAATAAAGCGTGTTCTATGGATCGGAGCATGGAACGTCAGATCCCTTAATCTGGCAGGTAGGTTAGAAAATTAAAAAGGGAAATGGATAGGTTAAAGTTAGATATAGTGGGAATTAGTGAACTTCAGTGGCAGGAGGAACAAGACTTCTGGTCAGGTGAAAACAGGGTTACAAATACAAAATCAAATAGGGGTAATGCAGGAATAGGTTTAATAATGAATAAAAAAAATAGGAACACGGGTAAGCTACTATGAACAGCACAGTAAACGCATTATCGTAGTCAAGACAGACATGAAGCCCACACCTACCACAGTAGTACAAATTTATATACCAACTAGCTCCACAGAAGAGAAAGAGATTGAAGAAATGTATGATGAAACAAAAGAAATTATTCAGATAGTGAAGGGAGACGAAAATTTAATAGAAATGGGGGACTGGAATTTGATAGTAGGAAAATGAAGAGAAGGAAAAGTAGTAGGTGAATAAGGAATGGGAGGTAAGGAATGAAAGAGGAAGCTGTCCGGATAATTTAGCTAACACTTGGTTTGAAAATCATGAAAGAAGGTTGTATACACGGAAGAGGCCTGGAGATACTAAAAGGTATCAGATAGATTATATAATGGTAAGACAGAGATTTAGGAACCAGGTTTTAAATTGTAAGACATTTCCAGGGGCAGATATGGACTCTGACCACAATTTATTGGTTATGAACGGTAGATTAAAACTGAAGAAACTGCAAAAAAGTGGGAATTTAAGGATATAGGACCTGGATAAACTGAAAGAGTCAGAGGTTGTGGAGAATTTCTGAGAGAGCATTAGGGAATGATTGACAAGAACGGGGGGAAAGAAATACAGTAGAAGAAGAATGGGTAGTTTTGAGGGATGAAATAGTGAAGGCAGCTGAGGATCAAGTAGGTAAAAAAATGAGGGCAAAAAGAAATCCTTGGGTAACAGAAGAGATATTGAATTTAACTGATGAAAAGAGAAAATATAAAAATGCTGTAAATGAAGCACGCAAAAAGGAATACAAACGCCTCAAAAATGAGATCAACAGAACGTGCAAAATGGCGAAGCAGAGGACAAATGGAAGGATGTAGAGGCATATATCACTAGGAGTAAGATAGATACTCCCTACAGGAAAATTAAAGAGACCTTTGGAGAAAAGAGAACCACTTGTGTGAATATCAAGGGCTCAAATGGAAAACATGTTCTAAGCAAAGAAGGAAAGGCAGGAAGGTGGAAGGAGTATATAGAGCGTCTACACGAGGGCGATATACTCGAGGGCAATATTACGGAAATGGAAGAGGATGTAGATGAAGATGAAATAGGAGATACGATACTGTGTGAAGAGTTTGACACAACACTGAAAGATCTAAGTTGAAATAATGCCTCGGTAGTAGAACTACTAAAAGCCTTGGGAGAGCCAGCCACGATAAAACTCCAACAATTCGGTGAGCAAGATGTATGACTCAGGTGAAATTCCCTCAGACTTCAAGAAGAATATAATAATTCCAATCCCAAAGAAAACAGGAGTTGACAAGTGTGAAAATTACTGAATTATCTGTTTAATGAGTCATGGCTGCAAAATACTAACACGAATTCTTTACAGACGATTGGAAAAACTGATAGAAGCTGACATCGGGGAAGATCAGTTTGGGTTCCGTAGAAATGTTGGAACACGTGAGGCAATACTGAACCTACGACTTATCTTAGAAGAGAGATTAAGGAAAGGCAAACCCATGTTTCTAGCATTTGTAGACTCAGAGAAAGCTTTTGAAAATCTTGACTGGAATACTCTCTTTCAAATTCTGAAGGTGGCAGGGACAAAATACAGGGAGCAAAAGGCTATTTACAATCTGTACAGAAACCAGAAGGCAGTTATAAGAGTTGAGGGGCATAAAAGAGAAGCAGTGGTTGGGAAGGGAGTGGGACTGTAGCCTATCACCAGTGTTATTCAATCTATATAATGAGCAACCAGTAAAGGGGAAAAAAACTGGAGTATGAAGTAAAATCCATGGAGAAGAAATAAACACTTTGAGGTTTGCTTATGACATTGTGATTCTGCAGCAGATGGCAAAGGATCTGGAAGAGCAGTTGAACGGAATGGACAGCATCTCGAAAGAAGTTTATAAGATGAGCATCAACAAAAGCAAAATGAGGATAATGGAATGTAGTCAAATTAAATCTGGTGATGCTGAGGGAATGAGATTAAGAAAAGAGACACTTAAAGTAGTAGATGAGTTTTGCTATTTGGGGAGAAAAATAACTGGTGGTGGTCGAAGCAGAGAGGGTACAAAATATAGACTGGCAAGGAAAGCATTTCTGAAGAAGAGAAATTTGTTAACATTGAGTATAGATTTCAGTGTCAGGAAGTCTTTTCTAAAAGTATTTTTATGGTGTGTAGCCATGTATGGAAGTGAAACATGGACAATAAATAGTTTAGACAAGAAGAGAATAGAAGCTTTCGAAATGTGGTGCTGCAGAAGAATGCTGAAGATTAGATCACGTAACTAGTGAGGAGGTACTGAATAGAATTGGGGAGAAAAGGAATTTGTGGCACAACTTGACTAGAAGAAGGGATGGGTTGGTAGGACATGTTCTGAGGCATTAAGGGATCACTAATTTAGTATTGGAGGGCAGTGTGGAGGATAAAAATTGTAGAGGGAGACCAAGAGATGAATCCATTGAGCAGATTCAGAAGGATGTAGGTTGCAGTAGGTACTGGGAGATGAAGAAACTTGCACAGGATAGAGTAGCATGAAAAGCTGCATCAAACCAGTCTCTGGACTGAGGACCACTACAACAACAGATGAGACACCATTCTTTTGTGGGTATAATTCTCATTATGTTCAATAAAGAATTGTTGAAGAAAACAAATGTGGTGAATTACTTTCTGTGCAACCCTCGTAGACTGGGCACTGTCAAGAGGCCAGTGTGTCTTCTTTTATAAAGCAGTTTTCCCTGCACTTTTGCTAGAGAAGTGGAATTATTGGTAAAAATCTTGGGCTATCATTGGTGGACTTTGAACAGTAAGAGAAGTTTCCTGTGCTAATGCCAAAGAAGGGGTTATTGGCTAAGACTCCTGTGGCTACCATTAGCGGGTCAACATCATTGTTTAGAAAGTCATTTTTCTTGCATTTATGCTGGAGAAGAGTTATTGATAAAATTTTTCCTGCTGCTGTTAGTGGTCCCATATCATTGGCTAGAAGCCGAACAAGCAGAGTATGAGAAGAGGAATGTTTATCCAATATATTCTTATCCGCAGAGGTGCCTTTGATGGTGTTGCATGTATTGCTTGCATGCCACAGTCATGTAATCCCTTCGTTGATGGCACGAAGCCATGATGATAGAAGCCTATAGCCATCCTCTCTATCCAAGTTAGATGCATTCTCAGAAATTTCAATCCCTTCTTGGACTTTCCCTGGATAAATATTGGTTTCCTTAGCCAGCACACACACACATTATTCAAATCAATGTCAAGGCCCCAGTTCTTGAAATGTTTTGTTACTGCCAATTTCATATTTTGTTTCAGCCACATGTGGGATTCGTGTTTCTTAATTCATTTTTTAACAGTCCTTCCCATTTGGCCTCTATACATTTTGCTGCAGCCATACATCATTTAATAGACACCCACACTGTGGAAGCAATCAGGTGCATCTGTTTTCCATCAGAAAAAGTCTTTTACTCAGTTTTGACTGAAGGAAGTGGTAAGAATTGCACTCTTCCTTAGAATTCTGCTTAGGTGGTCAGTGTCCCCAGAAACAAATGGTAACTTAGTAGAGTGAGAAGGAGGTTCCTAAAACTTCCTGTTGGTAGAATTGATATTGTGCTTAAACATCCTGTCTATGGACCAACTGTCATAGCCACTGGCCTTCATTGTCTTCTTTAAAAATCCAACTCTGATTTCAAGCTGTTGACTTCGGTGATATAGAAGACATGTGAAGACAGAGTGTTGAGCACTGCTCGCTTATGGGCTGGGCGACTGTGCAAAGTGGCATCTAAATACCTACTTGTGTTAGCACACTTTCTGTACATTCTGCGTCCCGGAGTGTGTCAGATCTTCTATATACCAACACATTGAGGAATGAGAGACCGACCTCACTCTCAACCTCCAAGCTAAAATTGATTTTGGGGTAAATACAATTTAAGAACTTGTGGAACCCATGAAGCTCTTCTTTGCTGTGTGGCCATATAATAAATGTTTCATCCACATAGAGGAGCCAACATGAAGGCTTCAAAGGGGCACCACTTAATACCTGTTGCTCAAAATGTTCCATAAAAACATTAGTTGTTGCTGGTGAAAAGGGTAACCCCATAGCAGGACCATCGGACTTTTCATAGAATTCACAACTGTATTTAAAATAGCTTGACCAAAGACACGAGTCAGTAATGCCACAACACCACAACTTTGTCCCTTATGATCTCCATTGTATCTGATACGTAGAATTTCTAAAAAATGTCTCAAATCATTGACAAAAGTATTTGTTTCTCCAACTAGATGCCTCAGTTTTCCAGATAAATGACTTGCTATAAAGTAAGTGGAGAGATAATCTCATTTGCTATAAATCTCAAAGGAACCGATTCTTTGTTTATCTTGGGTACTCCATACATTCTGGACGAGACAAGTATTCGAGCCATAAGACTCTTAGTAATGTACCTATCCACTCTGGAGTCTGATACCAGATATTTCAATTTCCAATAGAAAAATTCAATAGAGAGGATGGCTATAGTCTTCTGGCACCATGGCTACCCACCATCAAGGAACTGAATACATGGTCACAGTGGGGAAGCAATACAAACAATGCCCTTGAAGTGATCTCTGCAGACAAAAATATTTTCTCGGGCTTTGCCCATTTGGCTTGTGGCCAATGATATGGGCCCGCCAATAGCAGCAGGAAAAATTTTAACTTATAACTCTTCTCCAGTGTAAATGTATGAAAAATTCCTTTCTACCCAGTGACATTGACCAACCAAAAGCAGCCACAAGAGTTTTAGCCAAGAACCCTGTTCTTCAGCATTAGCACAGGAAAACTTCTCTTACTGTCCAATGATGATGGCCCACCAGTGGTAGCCCATGATTTTTATTCAATAATCCCACTTCTCCAGCACATGCACAGGGAAAAACCCCCTTTGTAAGAGAAGGGTACACTGGTCTCTGACAGAGAACAAACTACAGCGGAACCACAAATCCTGAAGAAGATCCCAGCAGAGGGATGGAAACTCAATTCTTTGATTTAACATGACATGGCCTAACAAATTAGGAAATTTTAACTTTAGTAAAAGAGATATTTTCACCCATTATTGTAATTGAAGCAGTGTAAGGAAAACATTGGGCACAAAATACAGAAGAGTTATCATTGCACTGTTTATGTTGTTTAGTACTTGGACAGATTGGAGCTCTCTTCCAGCACCCTCACATTGCAACCGACAAAGAAGTCCAACGGTATGGTTCTGTAGCACTGCATAGCAGGATCACAAAAGGAATTACCTTCGACAATGGCGGGTGGAAATTAAATGTGAGGTAAAGCTGACAGATACGCATCAGGAAGACTGATCATATGTGGACTGCAATTCAAAACCAACCACAAAACACACAATTTTGGCTTCCTAGTACAGGATGTGAATTTGTGGTGCAAAAAGGGAGAGAGCATTTGTGATTTTTCAGTAAATTTGATGAACATAAGAGAAGAAAATATAACATTGACCAGAGCAACTCAAGTCAACAACTGAGGAGAGATAAGTGAGCAGACACAGTACTGAATTGTTTGGCTACTTAAGAAGAAATAAGTTTATTTTATGATAAAACCATTGGCCATAGCTTTGGCATATGTATGAAGAAACAGCTCATAGACGACATGGAAGAATTCCATGTTGTGACTTTGAGGCTACAATGGCAACAGTGATCTCTGAGGGAACCCCTGTGGCAGCTGACCAACACAACAAGAGTGCAGCTACACTCCACAGTGCAGTGGTACTTAACATAATTCTCTAGTAAATAAAAAAAATGAAGATAATAATACAAACAGAATATATGGCAGTTATAGTATATGATGATGTAGGACGAGCATCTTACATTATATACCTTACTAGCTGAGTACCTGGCACTGCGCAGGTATGTATTTATTTCAATTCTATTAGCCTATCTCCTCCTTCCCCTCTTCTCTGTCACTCCCCCCCCCCCCCCCCCCGCCCCCCACCCTCTCTGCCCACCTCCACCACCATCACACTGTCTCCTGTTCCCCTTTTGTCCATATGCTACCCCCCCAATTCTTTCCAATCAACTAATCCTGCCCACTATCTCTGTCTATATCCTCCTCTCCCATATCTGTGCCCATGTCCTTCCTCCCCCTTCTCTCTGTACATTATCACCACCACCCCAATAGGCTTCTTGATTTTACCCCCGCAGCATTTTTTTCCATATAGTAATATGTGTACCTCATTTGACAGAAATCAGTCCAGAGGTTTAGGAGGAGATTTTTAGAAATGGCTTTGCCAGGGTACACACTTGTCACATACATTTAACGTATTTCATACCTATTTGTGCACATATGAGGTGTGCTCAAAACGAAACTGATCTTTTGCTGTATCAGTTTTATTGCTTATTGTACAACATTTTATGCATTTTGTGGGCTGGCACACAGGTTTCTCATCGCATTGACCTGTATCTCCTGTATGGTTTGGAAACGACATCCTTTCAACATTTCTTCAGTCTGGGAAGCAAGAAAAGTCTGCTGGGGCCAGGTCCGGAGAATGTGGTGTTTTACTAGACAGCTGCAGACAAAGTTGGCGTGATATTTCAAAAGTTCGATTTCTTTTTGAACACACCATGTATTTCTGCCCTAGCTGTAGCGAATTTTGTCCTGCAGTTTGAATTTTATGCAGCTCAATCTCTGTGATGTCATATCTCCTGAACAATGTGTCATAATTGATATAGTTTTGCAGGTACATTAAGCTGCATATTTTTGTGCTATCTGAGAAATGTGTTGTGAGTAGAATTAGCAGTAAAGTTGTAACAAATTAAAATGTCATGCATGATGAGGCAGTTTTTCATGGATCTCAGTGTTTATGACGTCTCATCTCCTGAACTTTATGTTGAACAATGATATAATTGTGCAGATACATTGTGTGTGATACGTGAATACTGTCTGCAAAATTTGCCATAGTACAATTACAGTAAAGAAATAAAAAATTAAAACATCATGACTGATGCAGCAGTTTTACTGCACGGACAACAAAAATGTAGTAAGCAATGAACTTTATTCCTTTCATTATTTTGTGAAGATTGTCAGAGAGAAAAGGTTTCATAGAGGTTCAAAATTACATGTAAACTTTGTTGAAAGTCACTAAGTGCTCTTATTATGAAATAATTAGACAAGTAAAGTCTGCAAATTTGCTCCTTGGGAGCTACACGTCTTCCCCCATCCCCACTCCTTTCATAGTTAGGTGGTTCTTGCACCTCACACCAAGTTTGGTTGAAATCAGTCCTGTGGTATATGAGGAGATGTGGAAAAACACACACACACACACACACACACACACACATACATATAGAGGGAAACATTCCATGTGGGAAAAATATATCTAAAAACAAAGAAGCTGTAACTTACCAAACAAAAGCGTTGGTACATTGATAGAGACAATAAAAACAATAAAAAACACACACACAAATTTCAAGCTTTCGCAAGCCAAGGTTGCTTCATCAGGGAAGAGGGAAGGAGAGGGAAAGACAAAAGGATGTGGGTTTTAAGGGAGAGGGTAAGGAGTCATTCAAATCCCGGGAGCAGAAAGACTTACCTTAGGGGGAAAAGGGGACAGGTATACACTCGCGCGCGCACACACACACACACACACACACACACACACACACACACACATATCCATCCGCACATATACAGACACAAGCAGACATATGTAAAGCCCATGTAAAGCCAAGAGTTTGGGCAGAGATGTCAGTCGAGGTGGAAGTACAGAGGCAAAGATATTGTTGAGTGACAAGTGATGTATGAGGGGCAGCAACTTGAAATTAGCGGAGGTTGAGGCCAGGTACGTAACGGGAAGAGAGGATATATTGAAGGGCAAGTTCTCATCTCCGAAGTTTTGATAGGTTGTAACACTGTGCCAAGATGTGCTGGCTGTGCACCAAGGCATGTTTAGCCACAGGGTGATCCTCATTACCAACAAACACTGTCTGCCTGTGTCCGTTCATGCAAATGGACAGTTTGTTGCTGGTCATTTCCACATAGAAGGCTTCACAGTGTAGGCAGGTCAGTTGGTAAATCATGTGGGTGCTTTCACACGTGGCTCTGCCTTTGATCGTGTACACCTTCCGGGTTACAGGACTGGAGTAAGTGGTGTTGGGAGGGTGCCTGGGACAGGTTTTACACTGGGGGCGGTTACAAGGGTAGGAGTCAGAGGGTAGGGAAGGTGGTTTGGGGATTTCATAGGGATGAACTAACAGGTTACGAAGGTTACGTGGACGGCGGAAAGACACTATTGGTGGAGTGGGGAGGATTTCATGAAGGATGGATCTCATTTCGGGCAGGATTTGAGGAGGTCTATCCCTGCTGGAGAGCCACATTCAGAGTCTGATCCAGTCCCGGAAAGTATCCTGTCACAAGTGGGGCACTTTTGGGGTTATTCTGTGGGAGGTTCTGGGTTTGAGGGGATGAGGAAGTGGCTCTAGTTATTTGATTCTCTACCAGGTCAGGAGGGTAGTTGCGGGATGCGGAAGCTGTTTTCAGGTTGTTGGTGAAATGGTTCAGGGATTCGGGATTGGACCAGATTCGTTTGCCACGAAGACCTAAGCAGTAGGGGAGGGACCGTTTGATATGGAATGGGTGGCAGCTGTCATAATGGAGGTACTGTTGCTTGTTGGTGGGTTTGATGTGGACGGATGTGTGAAGCTGGCCATTGGACAGATGGATGTCAACGTCGAGGAAAGTGGCATTTGATTTGGAGTAGGACCAGGTGAATCTGATGGAACCAAAGGAGTTGAGGTTGGAGAGGAAATTCTGGAGTTCTTCTTCACTGTGAGTCCAGATCATGAAGATGTCATCAAGAAATCTGTCCACTATGGCATAATTTTCCAGAACTGATGACCAAATATAAAGACTGGAGCTGATAGTGGACCCAGTAAAGTTCTCAACAGCAACTGAGGCAGTGTTTCATAAATTAACTTTTACAATAATTTATTATCCATATGCCAGAAGTTTATCATGAGCAGGAAATAGAGGAAATTGCCCCTGCTGATTTTGCACCAGTCATAACAGATGGAGCAACAAGGAATTAAACAAATTCACAGCTTGTCGTGACTATCAAGTATGTTCTGCCGGAGGATAAACCTTTAGAACAGCTTGAAACTTTCTGCACTTTTGGAGACCTTATGGAGGAAAAAAAGACTCTAAGTAGCAGAGCCTTTAATGAAGTAACTGAATGACAGATATAATCCAGATAAAGTTATTTTTCTGATTGTAGGTGATGCAGCTGTCATGTTGGCAGTCACAAGCATGTTCAGACTCTTCTGAAAGAACATTTAGACATGTACTGAATATGATTTTGGCTCAAGCAATGAATGAAAATACAGATATCACAATTTTTTGGCTGATATCTGTGAGACTTTCTTTTTAGTCCCGGTTCTTGTCAACAGAATGCAACGTTAAGTCATGCAGTCAATAGGAAAATGTCTCATAGTGGCAACACACAATGTCATTGTACTCAAAAGCTAAGCCAGTTGCGTACAAAAATTGAAGTTAGAATGTATCAAAAACATTAAACTTTCATTATGTCTAACTATTACAATCACATAAGCAAAACAGCTCCATCTGGAGTTAGAGCAACAGGCATTTCAACACCCAATGGATTCCAAACCAACAACCTCCTTCCTAGTCGCCATGACCAACTATATCCTCACCTACAATTACTTCTCCTTTGAAGGCTTTACCTACAAAGAAAGCCGGCGTAAGGCTGTGAGCACCTGCAGGCCTCCAACCTATGCCAACCTTTTCATGGGTCATCTAGAGGAATCCTTCTTAAACACCCAGAATCCTAAACCTCTCACCTGGTTCAGATTCACTGATCACGTCTTTGCGATCCGGATCGCGGGTGAGGACATCCTATCCACATTCCTCCAGAACCTTAGCAGCTTCTCCTGCATTTGCTTCACCTGCTCCTACTCAACCCAACAAGCCACCTTCCTAGATGTTGACCTCCATCTCAAAGACGGCTACATCAGTACCTCTGCCCATATCAAACCTGCTAACCACCGGCAATATTTCCACTTTGACAGCTGCCACTTGTTTCATACAGCCTAGCCACCCATGGTCGTTGCATCTGCAATGACAAGCGGTCCCTCTCGAAATATACTGTGGGTCTCACTGAAGCCTTCATGGACCGTAATTATCCTCCCAATTTTGTACAAAAACAAATCTCTCGTTCCTTATCTTTCCAGTCTTCCACCACCTCCCAGAGTCTCACTGCCCTGCCACAGAGGACCATTCCCCTCGTAACTTAGCACCACCCAGGACTGGAGAAACTGAATTACATTCTACACCAGGGTTTCAACTACCTCTCACCGTGCCCTGAAAAGAGAAATGTTCTACCCACTATCCTTCCCACATATTCTACAGTGGTATTCCATTGTCCACCAAATCTACACAATATACTCATCCATCCCTACACAATGCCTGCTCCTAACCCCTTACCTCATATCCCTGCAATAGACCTACACGCAAGACCTATCCCATACATCCTCCCACCATCACCTACTCCAGTCCTGTCACAAACATCACCAATTCCATCAAAGGCAGGGCTACCTCTGAAACCACTCATGTGGTATACGAGCTCAGCTGCAACCACTGTGCTGCATTGTATGTGGACATGACAACCAACAAACTGTCTGTCCGGATGAATGGCCACTGACAAACTGTTGTCAAGAAAAAAGTGGGCCATCCTGTTGCTGAGCATGCTGCCCAACATGACATCCTTCATTTCAATGACTGCTTCACAGCCTGTGCCATATGGATCCTTCCCACCAACACCAGCTTTTGAAAACTGCGCAGGTGGGAATTTTCCCTGCAATATATTCTATGTTTGCATAATCCTCCTGGCCTCAGCCTTCCTTAGTGATTGTCCCATCCAGCCTCTTCCCTGTTCCCATTCCAGCACTACACAGCCCTCATTCCACCCCCAGACTCAGTCTTTTTACTTCTTTAATTTTCCACTACTCCCCCCCCCCCCCCAACTCTCCCCTGCCCACCGTCTTACCTCCTGACTGCACATAGCTGCCCTACCCTCTCTCCACCTCATCCTTGGGCACTCCCCAGCAGCACTTCACTGTTCCCCACCCCCACCCTACTATCCCTCCACCTCCCTGGCCCAGTCTCCTCCTTACCCCCACCCAGTCGCCATACCCATCATGCACTGGTGCTGCTGCTCACAGTGTGGCTTCAGTTGCCAGAGGCTGCAGTTGTGGGTGTGTGAGTTGCATTTGCATGAGCATGTGTGTCTGTCGTCTATTTTCGACAAAGGCCTTACTGGCTGAAAGGTTATTTGTGACGGTCTTTTTGTTGTGCCTATCTGTGGTTCAGCCTTTCCTCTATATGGTGAGGAGCAACTTTCCTTTTCATAATATTGTTTCATTCCATCCAAGATTTTCCATTGTTTTGCTCAGTTTGAGTTGTCTGTATTTTATCTCATCTCATCTCATCACATCGATGATAATGGAGCAAAAGGTTGAATTGGAGAACTCTGTGGCGGGAAACTGCCTACACCCTTCTCAAAGGAACCATTTCAACATCTGCCTATACCAGTACAGGTAAATCATGGAAAACTTAAATCTGTATGACTGAAAAGAGATTTGATTTGCCTTCCTCTGGAATGTAAGAACAACATCACACTACTGCACCATCTGGTTCAGTGATCTATTGTATAATCAATTACATGAACATACACAATTTTATAGTACCTGTGTTGTTCAGAAATATGATGCAATGTTCCTTTGGACATGCATGTCAAGCAGTCATGGTGTACAATGTCTGTACTCTAGTGGACTGCGGTCTGTGTTCGCAAGTTGAGGGCAATTGGTACCAAAGTACAATGACTGAGGAGGATACTGAACTACATGGACTCCCAACCTAGAATATGCAGTGCTTGCTCGAGTGGATGAGGCACCTGTAATCAGCACTCAATCAGCAGCAAGGAAATGAATGTTTCGCAGAGTACTGTGTGGTGAATATTATGGGAAATGCAACTACACCCCTACCATCCGCAGAAAGTGCATGCTTTGACTCCAACTGACTTAGACGTGTCATGTTCAGTCTCTCTGACATCAAGTTAACTGTGGGTTAAATGTCAGAGAGACTGAAAATCATAAGTCTGTGGTACAATAATAATGAATTTCTTTTACCTGCACATGATTCACAGTTATATTGTTGGGCAGTCTCTTTGACTCAAACATGACTATTTCAACTGTTTAGCATTCCGTCTCTGGTGAAACAGACTCCATCACTCTAGTCCATCAACAGGGAGATTATCTGAGGGTATTGGGGAGTGTATTCAGTGGGATCTGTATGTCATGAACAGGATCTGAAACTTGGGGGCCTTTCTTTAAGTGATGTGATGGGCTGAGCTGGAACTTAACTAGATTTTTCACTTATACCTTCTGAATCTTTCATTTATAGACTAGGATCAGTTACATCACATTGATACATTTACCTTTTTCCATCATAACTAAGTTTGTAACACCTTCAAGGAATCACCCTGTAACAAGACAATTCTCTTTCACATTGCTGGAGAAATCTTGTGAAATACAGAATGAACTTGCAAATTGTGATTATGGCTCTGCATCCACTGTAGAATGTTTCAGAACAAATCAGAATTTGTGCTGGACTGGAACTCGAACCCGGATTTTCTGTCTGTTACATGTGTTTGCCTTAACCACTTCGACCACCTATGCACAGTACCAGGAGTAGTCCAAATCCCCATTTGTTCTGAAACATTCTACAGCTGTTTCAGAATCATAAGCACAGCTTGTGAGTTCATTCTTAATTTAATGCACCTGTTAATTGTCAACGTATAATCTGAAATTGCACTGCAGTATTTCATGTCACAGCAAGGCAATGACGAAAGAAATCAGTGTCTCACCCTGTGTGGGAATCCTGATAATACAGTGTGAGCACAAGGGAGAGAAGACATGAGGACACATGGGGATTTGGGGTACACCTGGAAGCAGGCTCAGATAGCCAAAGTGGTTAATGTGATGGCATGGACAAGCCAGAAATCTGGGTTCAGGTCCTAGTCCAGTACAACTTTTCATTTATTCTGAAACATTCTACGGCTGATGAGGAACCATAATCAAAATTTACAAGCTCATTCTTAACTGAAAGTGGCTGCTGATCATTAACATAGTGTCTCAGACTCTGCACTCGAGCACTTTTGAAATTCAAGCCATTCCAAAAATTCCTTAAGCTGAATATGTAGCTTCAGATACATAGGAAAATAGTTTAGAACTCTCACTTACAGTGTTTTCCTATAAATAAATTTCAGGATTATTTTAATGGAACATACTTCTGGGTGGACTTATGATGCCAGTGAGCTGGAGCAATTTGTCTATACATGGAAGACAATGCCAATTACTATGAACAGCTAATAACATTATCAATATTATTTATAGACAAAGACTTCATAATGAGTATTTAGACTTCAAAAATGCAAGTGACATATTCTCTGCATTCACTTGTGAGAAATACTGATTTTTTGCACAAGCATCAACAATGTTTAAGAGTCTTACCATACAACGTTTTGCATAATTCTCCTTTTTAATTATTTTAGATTAGGCATTTACAGGTGTTGTGTTTGTGTATTTGTCTTTTCAGTTTCCTGTGGTGATATTAGAAGTTCATCCTTTTTCCTTCATGCCACTTTCTATGTTGTAAAAATGTTTCCATTGGAAAGTACAACAGAAATATAAATGGAACATCTGACAATGATTGGTACAAAGGTCTCTCCCTAAATTTGCATTTGTTCATTTTGGCTAAACTCAAATTTGGCAGCACTGTCAACTAAATAATTCATTCTTGACATAGTATTATCCTGGCATGGCATCTACCAATAAACATCTCGCCAGAGGTTTTTCCTTTTGACCTGTCAGTCTTCTGACTAGTTTGATGCAGCTCACCACAAATTTCTCTTCTGTGACAACTTTTTCATCTCAGAGTAGCCTTTGCAACCTACATCCTCAATTATTTGCTGGATGTATTCAAATCTCGGTCCTCCTCTGCAGTTTTCTCAAAAGTTTCTTCCTCAAATTAAGGCCTATGTTTGATACTAGTAAACTCCTCTTGGCCAGAAATGCCCTTTTTGCCCATGCTAGTCTGCTTTTTATGTCCATCACAGATAATTTTACTCCCAAGATAGCACAGTTCCTTAACTTTGTGTACTTCGTGATCCCTAATTCTGACATTAAGTTACTTTCTGTTCTCATATTTGCTACTTCTCATTATGTTGCCTTTCTTTGATTCACTTTCAATCCATATTCCGTAATAATTCTTCACTTTCACTGAGGATAGCAATGCAATCAGCAGATCTTATCACTGATATCCTTTCACCTTGAATTTTAACCCGACTCTTGAACCTTTCATTTACTTTAGTCACTGCTTCTTCAATGTACAGATTAAATAGAAGGGCCAAAGACTACACCAATGTCTTACACCATTTTTAATCTGGGCACTTTGTTCTTAGTCTTCCAGTCTTAATGTTCTCTCTTTGTTCTTGTACATACTGTATATTACCCTTCTTTCCCTATATTTTCCCATGTTTTTCTCAGAATTTCAAACTCTTGCACCATTTTACATTATTGAAAGGTTTTTACAGGTTGACAAATCCTATGAATGTGTCTCGTTTCTTTTTTTTTTTTTTTTTTCCTTCTTTTTTTTTCAGTCTTGCTTTCACTGTCAACTGCAACATCAGAACTGCCTCTCTTGTGACTTTACCTTTGCTAAAACCAAACTACTCATCATCCAATAGATCCTCAATTTTCTTTTCATTCTTCAGCAATTTGGGTGCATGAGCTGTTCAGCTGACTGTGCAATAATTCTTGCACTTGTCGGCTCTTTCTCTCTTTGGAATTGTGTGTGACAGTATATCACTGGTTTCATACATTCTAAACACTAATATGAATATTCATTTTGTTGCCACTTCCCACAATGACTTTAGAAATTCTGATGGAATGTTATCTGTTTTGTCTGCCTTACTTGATCTTCAGCCATTCAAAGCTATATAAATTCTGACTCTTAATATTGGATTCCCCCCACCTTTCCCTGTTGACACCTTACATTTCAATATCTGATTTCAGAATCTATGCCTGACTGTGACGTACTCTAATTCAAATCTTCCCTGTATCTCCCAGCCTTTTCCAAGTATTCCACCTCCTCCTCTTGCAATTCTTGAACAGAGTATTATCTATTACCAGGTGAAATTTATTGCAGAACTCAATTAGTCTTTCTCCTCTCACATTCCTACAACTAACTCAATATTCCCCCTTAACCATTTCTTCTTCTGCTTCCCCTACAACAGAGTTCCAATCTCCCATGACTATTAGATTTTTATCTTCCTTTACATACTGAAACACCCATTCAGTATTCTACTATACTTTCTCTATCTATTCACCTTCTGCTTATGATGTTGGCATGCATGCCAGAACTATTGCTGTCAGTGTTGGTTTGCTGCCAATTCTGATAAGAACAACACTATAACTGGATTGTTCACAGTAACTCACTCTCTCCCCTATCTTCCTATTCATAACGAATCCCATTCTTGTTATACCATTTCCTGGTGCTGTAAATATTACCTTATATTTGACTGACCAGAAATCCTTGTCTTCTTTCCATTTTATTTCACTACCTGCCACTGTATCTAAATTGAGCATTAGCATTTCTCTTTTCAGATTTTTTAGCTTCCCTACCATGTTGAACCTTCTGACATTCCATGTCCCGATTTGTAGGAGGTTACCTTTTCGTTGCTCATTCAATCTTTTTCTCATGGTCACTTCTCCCTTGTTAGCCCCCCCCAGGACAGAGAAATCTTTTGCCAATGGAGAGATCATCATGACATTTTGTCAACTACAGACCACATGTCCTGTGGATACACATTGTGCGTCTTTAATGGAGTGGTTTCCATTCCCTTCTGCATCCTCATGCTGTTGATTGCTGATTCTTCCACCTGTTAGAGTAAGTTTCCAACCCCAAGGGCAAGAGAGTGCTCTAAACCTCCATACGCTCCTCCACTCTCTTTCACAAAACCATTGGTAGCCCTTCTTTTGTCGGTAGTCTTTGGCTGCCATTGCTGATGGTTTTTATTAAAAATGTAAGCAGCGGTGGAGTTTTAACCCAGGATGTTTGGATTATTAGTCAAAGATGCTACCCCTATCCCATGGGTGCCACTGCTAGTGATTCATTAATGCACATTTTCATAACCATGTAATTCTCATGAAGGTCTTCTCTGTATAAACCATAAAATCTTTGAGAAACCTACTTACTGGCATTATACCTGTTTGACAGTTTTGTTGGTGAATGAGGCTCTACCACCATTACTCGAGCGCTCTGCTGCTAACATATTGTTTCATCAGCATTCATGTTGTTAGTTTCCATGTACTTACTGCTCAGCATTCCACACTGAACAGTCACTACAACATTCTCAAAATGAAAGAATTTAGTAGGATATGTATTTTGTATTAACAACATGCATCTGGCTCCAAAATGCTGATGCAAGATGGTGCTAACTCTCCTCCCCCACTCCCCTGAAACAACACAGATATACACTTTATACTTGTCATCCATCAATACTTGATTAATAATGACCTCTCTTCAAATTTCCAATCATTCGTCTTATCTTGTATTCCCATTGCTCTTCTCTCCTTATGTCTTTATCAACTAGTATGCCTATAACGTTTTTTCCATTCATTTCCTATCATATTTTCTTCAGTTTGATTTTTTAGTCTTCCCTCTTTACAAAATTTTAATTTTTTCATTTCATTTATGTGCTGACTTTCAAGTTCACACATTTTGCTTTCGTCCCTTATGAACAGAGACAATTGTTAATTACTTATTAAAACCCATCCACATTATTATTTTCTGTTTACAAATTTTGCACATCCAGAGAGTTAGTATGGCTGATAAGACAAGGAAGCAATGGAATAAAATGATGAGAAATTAAACATTGATAATCAGAGATAATTTTTTATTATTATGTCGATACAAAAATAAAATCCTGAGAAATTATGCAAGTTGATGCAACCTGCTCATACAAATCCTTTTTCATTCAATCAAAACACAATTGAACAAATTCTCACAATACCGAGAAAAACTTGTTCATAAATGACACCTACGATACACTGTCATGCTGCAAACAGCATCTTCAGTTTAAAATTGAAATCATTGCATAAATGTGATATACCTACCATCTAAAGTTTGGATTCACATGAAGCTTCTCATAAAAATTCAGGTGTGTGATAAACTTTTCACTTGGATTCAGGCAACAACCAGTTTCTGAAGACACTCCAAGGTATTAAAAATGAACGTTCACTCACTCATTAGCCTATGATTATTTTCTAAATAATGTAATATAGTGTGTTATAGCTAAACAGCATATAATACTGTCATCACTATCATGTCAGAGATCATAAATATCAACCAGAACAATATAACAGCAACAACAGTGTCCATCACTTTGGATATTCCTTACAATTCAAATAGACTGGCATTTCTTATGGTAACATACTCAATATCAACAACACATTTGACATACTGCATCTACCTTAATATTCAGAGTGGGATTATACACTGTAAGAAAATCGACATCTACATTACGTACACAGATATATACTAATTTCATTCTTTCAGAGAAACATACTTAAAATGTATGAATGAGAAAGGTTACTTAAAAATATTATGAAGGAAAACTGGACTTATTTGGTGCACTCTAACTCTCAGCACAAGACGATGATACATCCATATGAGGAAAAAAACTACCTACAATATGAACTAAGAGATACAACACTTCTCTCAACATCATGGCATACAGGTTCAATAACGTAACATTATTCAAAAGAACACTGACAGGCGAAGAAAACCCTCATTACAACCCTAAAGATCTTGTGTTTAGTACAGCCTGAGTCTGTGTTGTACAGCAACTAGAAAAACTGCAAGGAATATGAGTGTATCTAAGACAACTGATTCTATTTTGTTCACAGATGTGGAGCCTTTCCAGCTTTAAAGTAACTACAACTTGCTATTATAATAACGCAGTAATATTTTCACAAATAATTTTCACAGGAGGAGAGAGTAATTGCTCTATTCTGGCACTTTTTTTACCATTAACTGCTTACGAACACACACCATCTACTTTGTTAGAAGTGTTTCATAATTCTAAACACAATAAATTTCTTATTGACTTTCCTTGTCACCAAAAACAAAGTGGTGACTTTATTACATGTTCCTTTTTTTCAGGTCATTTTAATGCTGCACACATTCCGATATTTAATTCATCCAGAGACCAGGAACACAGCATTAGCACTTCACTTCTACGACACCACAGTTGTACCAGTTCACATTTTCATTCCATTTTATGTATGTGCACTACCAAAATCATAATCATAAGATGGAGATTTGCCGAAAACTCGAGAGTTTAGGTGACAAGTAAACCGAGAACGCTGTTTGCATGGCTATCATCGGGAGAAATTTCCATCTCATAATAGTTAGCACTGTTAAAGAGTTTTCTGAAATTTAAGTTCTGTATGTTAGGGAACGCATGTACTGTAATCAATGTTGGCGCCAGAATCCTAGAATAATATCCTGTGATTTTAGAGCCACAAAAGATGTATCACTATGAAACTTATACAAAAATGAGGAGAAAAAATTGGCAATGCACATACTGAAATAAATACAATCAAATTTGCTCAAAGCAATATGGTTGCACCACAAAAAATGTAAATCATGATGGCCAGTCTGGTATTTGACTCTGCTCCTCCCATGAATACAATGTTTTCAACAATTTGCTGTCTAGTTTAGTAATGAATCCAAAATCTTCAAGAAAATACAGGCAGTTTTATACATAGTTCTACAATTAGTGACTGTTAATCAAATGAAGCACTGAAACTGACATCAATATAACATCCTCAAACGTCATTTATCAGCACTTTCTTTTTTTTCTCTTCCAGTTTTTGAGACATTCCTTTACCCTCAAATAACAATGGAGCAAAATTATGTAACAAAGTACTTCAATTAACATGAATGAAATCTATTATTGCTTGGTTCCAGCTGCTAATTATTTAAGAATGAAAAAAACGTAACTACAAACTTTCTGCTACTATTCGTTTTGGACCAGTGTTACATTTTTAGAATCGTCATTTTTCAAAAGATAGACCGCAACATAAATGAATATTCACAGACATGTACTTTCACTTTTGAAATTCAGTTTGCACTTGGAAATACCTGAAACTGTCAATACCATTATCTTACTGTCATTACACAATGAGTTTTGGTTTTCTTTTCCTGTTTGCTTGAGAACATGTCTCTGATGAACAAGTCAGCTTCCTGGAAGGGTTTAGAAAATCTCACAAGATTCTGAACATACTATCTAGCTACTTCACCATCAGTACAGTTGTTCACTTCTGTCAAAAGTAATCCTATTCCACAGATTATAAAGCGAACAACAAGCACAGCAATGACAGATAAATCAAAGATATTGGTAGCTGAAATATGTTTTAGTAGGAGGCTTATTCAAAAAGTAAGAGTTGTTGCCTATATTTAAATGTTGGCAGCTCAGAACAAATTTGCACAAATGCAGTAATTATTTACAACTCCACAGAAGCTATTGTTTCGATTCATTAGTAATCTGACATGGGTGAACGTAAATAACAATGGTCGTGAAAATTGCTACTTCTCTCAGTTGTGAAGTGTGTGCTGTAATTAAATTTGGGAGCAAAAGTATCTACAGCTGTTAAATTGATCAGAAGCTGTCTAGTTTATGAGACTACTGTAATAAGTGAAGAGAAGATTAGACAGTGCTATTGAGACTTTAAAAGTGACAGTACAAATGTATGCAATGAAGAGTAGAGTGGTAAGACCAGTATCCAGGCCAATAAGAGTGTGCAACAAGTTGGACCAAAAACTGCAGTCTGATCAAAGATTGACGAGTAGCGCTTAGGCTGATGAGTTTCTTTCTGCAGAATCCACCATTATCTACTCCACTGTTAAGGAAAAGCTTGGATATAACAAACTATGTGGTGGGTAAGTTCCAAAAACTTTTAGCCACCACCATAAAGAGCAAAGAATATCAATCAAATAAGCATTTCTGAATTGCTACTGACAAGATGAACGATGACGAGATGTGGATGTCCAAGAGCTATGCATAACCAGAACAACGGATAATGCAGTAGGGCCGCACAAAAATTAAAAGAATTCACCTAACCTCCTTAATCGGGTTGAAAAATACAGGCTACAGTTTTTTTTAGAACAAAAAAGGTGTTTTTTGCTTTACTTCATGAGATATGGGTCAACAATTACAGCTGAAATGTACTGCCAAATGCTCACCAAATTGGTATATGCCATCTAAAATCAACAATACAGGAAACTGTTGACTGGGGCAGTTCGCACCAATGACAATATTCATCCACGAAGAGTAAAATTCATCATTTCTGTTGACAACTTTTGAATCAATCATCCTACAGTCAAGAACTTGCATTATACTGATTATTACCTCTTCCTGCATTTGAAACAGTGACTTGGCTGACAATCATTAGAGATGATGATTAACTCAAGACCTCTATTATCAACTGGGTCAATTCTATGCGAAGGCACTGAAGAAGATAGTGTAACGTTAGAAAAAAATGCTTAGATGTGAGCAACAGTTATGTGGGAAAGTGAAGCAGGGTTTTAGGAAACTAAAATCACCAATGAAGGCTTTTTCTAATATATAGACTCACATAATATTTTGTCATACAAATCTAGTAGTATGCTCATTTCTGTTTTACAGTTATGTTCAGTATCTAATATTGTGTTCCACTGTAAGTATGGTAATGGTTATTATAAATCAATAATAGAAAGAAAGAAAGAGGTAAGAAATCTAAATGAAGCCAAAGAGTCTAAATAAACAAATGGAATGTTTCACAGAGTTTACTTCAAAATATTTTTCTTTGTTCACATTTTCAACAAAAAGTTTGAGTTCATTCCTCTCGTAGCTAGGGAATCGAAAACTCTGACAATTTAGGTCCAGTTGTGTACTGCACAGCTCTTTCAACATGATATCAATAATTAAAAGAACTTAAGAAAGTTTGTGTGTGTGCCATGACTTTCTTAACAATTCAATACAAACAAACATTTCAAAATTCATAAAGAAAGAGGAAATTTGAGTTTAACCATATAATATCACAACCAATACAAAAAGAAACTTAATTTTCTCCTTTGCTTGGAAAGGAACTGACATTGCGCTGCATATCACACAAGGCTATGATCGCAGCTTTTCATGCATGGGTATACACACATCTTATAGATGCACAGAAATTATCATCATAATTCAGTTTGTTACTCTAACTCTATACAACTTCTAACTGCTGGAAGTAATATGGTAAAAAGTCTATTGAGAAAAAACACATGAAATGCCAGTCTAATTGAATGTAATTTTTTTTCAAATACGCTTTCCTCTTTTATTGCCCACAGGTGGTTTCTGAAGCTGAAAACTTTGATTTTCAACAGGTTGTGGCGTGGAAAGTGCATTAATATTACTTGTAATACCACCAGACAGGAGGGTTGAACCAGATGAAAAGAATTGCTGCTGTGGGTAGTGTAGTTGCAATGATGAACTCTGCTGTTGATTTGATCCCCAACCTGCAATGGGAGGAATCATTTCAACATTCCAGCAAGAAACTTAACAACAACAAATGTCCACTGTAGTATCCCATTATAAGGAAACAACATTCCATCAAAGCAGAAACTACATTCACAGTCATAGACTAAAACACAACAGCTCCTGATTATACATACTAACAATTCAAGATATTTACATCATGTGTGTGTGTGTGTGTGTGTGTGTGTGTGTGTGTGTGTGTGTGTGTCTTTTGAGGGATATACTACATTAATGTTTACCCTTAAATTAATGTTTAACCTCTTAAAGGTTATACAGTTCGTCTCTGTTAATGGTAAAGAAGGTTGTAAACTAATAACACTTTTTCAATACCAGGACTTGGCCTGGCCTTCAGGTCTCAACGAGAGATCTTGTGTGCTGTATGAGTTGCTCTTATCTGCTATCCATCTTCAGGAGTCTCAGAAGTACATTACTGATATAATTCAGTTGATGCTTACTGTCTCATTATCTAGATGGGCTACAATACCATGAGGAGAAGAGCTGTATCAGTACTTTATAAAGTCTTATAGTTCACTTCCCATTGTACAACATAGAGATGATCTAGATTAACTGATTTTTTTGGCTGTTTTCTGTGGGTCAGTCACACTTCTTTGTCTCACCATGTGTAAGTATGGTCAAGACACGCTTTTAAAATGAAATATAAAATTGTTAACTGACAACTTTTGGCAACCGAGATCATCCTTGGCAGAAATCAGTGTATCTCTTAAGACTGTACAACAAAGAAGAACATAAGTTGATGCAAGAATCTGCCGAGGTTCCTCCTGAAACACTATTGGCATGATATGTGAAACTCTCACTGCCAGCTCTTTTCTCTCCCAGTAAATTACATTTTGAAAAAATGTGATTTTTGACAATAATGAATCTGTTTCAATGGAATTTTACCTGTCACATGCAAGTTAAGATGCCATATTGTCCAAACCTGAATATTTCCTTGCCATTAAGGAGGTAGTGGCATTTCAGGAGTGAAAGAACAAACCTCAAGTAAACAATGGAACATTTCACTGTACTATTAATTTCCTGTCTGGTGAGGTCATCCAATAGCTAGACAAAGCCATTTATCTGCACACCAACTGTTAAGTGAAAATTTGAGGTAGAAGAGTTAAGATATGTGAGAATGTTTTAAGCTATTTTCTTAACACAATGTTTTAAAAGTTTCAGAGATGCTGCCGGCCTGCTTGTCAATCTTTTCACAAAATAGGTAGAAGATTCAGGGTAGGATAGATTCAAAACAAACTTGGGGATTCCATAATATGTATGCAGGAGCTTTAGACATTGTTACGCTTAGGAAAACATGTACCAATAAAAGAAGATTGAGTCGATACATCAACTGCTAAGTACATGACAGATCACTCATCTTGGGTGTCATTCTGTTTCTGAAACTTAATTCAATGATCAGTTGCAAATGACTGTTTTCTAACATGCTCTCAATAGTGTTTTGCAAAAAGAATGTCGTCTTCCATCCAGAGATTCCCATTTGAATTCACAAAGCATCCCTGTAACACCCGCATGTTGATCAAACCTATTGGTAAGGCAGGCTTCTGAATTGCTTCACTGTCTTCCTTTAATCTGACCTGATGCAGATCCCAAAGACTAACAAAACTCAAGAATGGGTCACTCAAGTGTTCTATACGCAGTCACCTTTATGGAAGAGCTACACTTTCCTAGAAGTCTACCAATGAACCGAAGTCAACCATTTGTCTTCCCTGCTACCGTCCTTACATGCTTGTTCCATCTCTTACTGCCTAGATATTTTATTAACATGACTACCTCTCACCACACCACTAATACTGCATTCAGGAATTAAAGGATTGTTTTTCATACTCATCTGCATTAACTTACATTTTTCTACATTTTGAGCGAGCTACCACTGATCACACCAAATAGAAATTCTGTCCAAGTTATTCTGCATTCTTCTACAATCACTCAACGATGATATTTTCCTGTGCACTACAGTATCACCAGCATACAGTCGCCCATCATTTATGCACGTAAGGAACAGGAGTGGTCATATATGACATTTCTCCAGTGCTCTCTCGACAATACCCGTTTCTGATGAACACTCGCCATCGAGGACAATATACTGGGTTCTATTACTAACACAGTCTTCGAGCCACTCTGGGAACCTAATCTGTATGTTCAGACCTTTATATAACTGTCATTAGCAGTCTCAGTGGGGTACTGTATCAAATGCTTTCTTGAAATGTAGGAATACGGAATCTGCCTGCTTTCCTACATCCGTGGTTCGCAAGATATTGTGCAAGAACAGGGCAAGCTTAACAACTTGTCAGGAACAAATTAATCTAGTTAATAACAGCTGTCTGGTATGTGGCATTATTTTTAAGTTGTTTAGGCAGTTCTACATGAAGAGTGGCACATGCATCTGGTGCCTCTGACACACGCACGGCAGTTTATTTCCCCAAAATCAAATGAACTAAGAAAATCCGTTTATGTGATGCCCATTACATGAAAAGTAACTGTGCAATGTTTTTATGGCATCCTTGCTACTACACAGGAAAATTATTACATACTTTTACTATAGATACTACATAGGGATCAGCACAATCATGTCAATTTTACCTTATAAATGATTTTGATGGCTCATTTGACGAGCAAAAGCTATTCAGAGAAAACATGGTACTACCTCAATACCAAAGTTGCTCCTCTGGTGATCTCATTAGACTCAGTAAACAAATTAATTCCTCCTCATTACTCTGCTGCCATTAGAAATATTTTAATTCTACAAACACCCCCACTTGTTCAAGTCATATACAGAAAGAGGGGCACAGAAATTAATCCACTGGACTCATATGTAGGGGAAGTGATGTTCAAGTGTTCATCCAGCCATTGTGATTTAGTAAACATAAACATTACTCATGGATTAAGTTTTAGGGCTGTTCAGACTGCTGCTTATGAGGAAGTATGAGAAGCGATCTGGAATCGTGGGACATGTCAGCACATCACCAATCCCTCCAGCCATTATTGCCAATAGAAGCATCCAGATGATGTTGCTGTACTCTGTTCCAGAAGTTCCTCTTCCTGCCTCACGACGTGGAGTGGTGCCCTTTCCCAACCTCCCTACCTCAGGAAAAATCTGAGCACGAACTGCAAAATGAACCTAGGTCCTTCCACATCACAGGCAGTTACACTAACCACTGGAGGCATATTAAGGGGAACACAAAGGATATTCTTTTTGAACAGAGACAGCCAATTACTTTGCGTTATTTCCCAGTTCAAACTTGTGTCCAGTTTCTAATGTTCTCATTGATGGAACCTAACCATTATTTTTCTTTTTTCCAGTATAACCAGCATAACAACAGTTTTTTTTGCCTTTTTGACAACCTATGATCAAGGGAAAGAATCAGTTCCAGAAATTATTCCCTGTAGACTTTATTTATGTTCATAATTTACGCTGAGTGTTATGCAGTATTCCAACTGGTTTGGTACTGTTTCTCAAGTATATATGTTTTTATTTATTTTATTTGCGTTACTTTAAAAAGCATGAAAAAATATTTGAGAGTCTGCAATAACTAAATAGTAGTTTTTACTCTCATTTATTTACTTCTATGTAAGAATAGTTATGACACTTTTCTGGGACAAGTGATAAAAAAGTTAATGTTGTGTGGCTGCAGTTTCACTTTCCCAATCATTATTTGGACAATACTTACGGCTGGCCACCACTTTCTTAGCTCTTCACAATCTTTTTAAACGGTCTGCTTTGTAGGCAAGATGATCGTATGGAATAAAAGCAATTCTCAAAATGCTGTACTTAATAGTTTAAAATATGAGTTTGCAGCATAAAAGTAGTGTTGTTTGCCTTGGTTTTATTAAGGTTAACCATGCTAATGGGATTATAAAAAGGTAGATCATTTTTTCCACTCAGTGTTTGTCAGGTTTTAAGTTAATCCTAATAATACATAATCAAAAAAGTCTGGAACCTCATTGACTGGAATAGAATTGTGTTCCGTGATGAGTCCCATTTCGAATTGAGCCCCAATGACCAGTGAACATGTGTCTGGAGATTCCCAGGACAGCTGTGAGATACCAACCTGACTGTTGCCCACCAAAATGGCCCAACCACCATCAGTGATGATTTGGACTGCTATTTCATTTCATAGCAGGACCCCTTTGGTTGTCATGCATGGCACCCTTACAGCAGAGCGATACGTCAACGGTATTCTATGCTCCATTTTGTTGCCCTTCACAGCAAGCCATCCTGGGCTTCCATTTCAGCAAGATAATGCTAATCCCCACACACCTAGAGTTTCTAATGCTTATCTCCATCCTTGCCAAACCCTTCCTTGGCCAGCAAGATACCCCGGATCTCTCCCCAACTGAGAGCGTCTGGAGCATTAAGGGCAAGGCTCTCCAACCAGCTGAGGATTTTGACGATCTAACATGCCAAATGAACAAAATTTGGCACAGTATCCCTCAGCAGGACGTGTAACAAGTTGGTCAACCAATACTAAGCCAAATAATTGCTTGCGTTAGGGTCAGAGGTGAACCAACACATTACTGACTTGCTCAATTTGTGAAGCTCTTTTTTTTTTTTGAATAAATCATCCAATTTTTCTGAATTTTAATCACTTGACTGTCTATACATGTACATCACATCTACAAATTTCCATCCAATTCGGATGATGCCTTTGTTTTGTGCCTTTGTATTGTATTGTATTATGAGAAGTTTCAAATTGATGAGAGGGCAACTTTTCAGCCTTAAAATTTCACACAATTTCCCTCTGTTTTAGTACACAAAAATGATATTTTATTTTTAGTACTGGTGCATTTTAGCTCGGGGATTAAGTATTTTATCTAGGATGTTAGACTGGACCCTTTCTGTAGTTTGGTAAAAACTGCATGAAGAAGTGATACAAAAATGATTAGGGACAATTTTGGTGCCATTCTCTTATCCACCTCGACTGCAGAACACGGAATCTTTCGCAGCACCAAGGAATCCATATAATTCCGTGATTGCTTAAGTCACATTATTTCTCATCGGACTCAGCAATATAGGATCTGCAGTTTAGTAGACTCAAACACATGTGCACCCTCTTGTGGACACCTATGCCAATCATCCTCAACACTAATTGACAGACAGTTGTTGTTGGTATTCAACTGTGAGAAGAAGCAACCATCACTTGCTACTTATTTGGCTATAATTGTTCACACTTTTTCATAATGTTTGCTAGCATAAATGGATAAAAGTTTCAAAGAACTATCACCTTCTGTTGATGGTAACAAATGGAGATTATATATATCAGACTAGGTACTCCTTGGTTCACATTTCCACAGCTGTTACTGGTGAAATTTCTAGCTGGCATAGCTATCACTCACGAAATTTCTAGCTGGCAATTTATAACAGACGTTGAATGTAATGGGATGAAAATGAATATCACTCATCTTTGTGATCTCTTCTTCCCGTCTGCAGTTACTATGGAGCTGACGAACTTTTGCAACTTATTTGAAAGAAAAGGAATAGTAATTTCTCTTAAGGCTGAAAATCAATAATACTGCAATAATAATAATAATAATAATAATAATAATAGTACCCTGAAGATGCAAGTGCACAAAAAAGTTTTTAAATTCACTAATGTACTGAGAATAATCTATAATATGTAGTAGTTGCGAAGTGGCCAATATATTTTACATCAGTCATATACTCCACTATTTTTCTCATCCTTTAATAATGTTATACATGCTATTTATTTTTTATGTTCTTTTTAGACTGTGTTATCTAACTAGACACTACCATTTTTTTATGTTACCAAGAGTTGGGTTTAGATTTTACATTTTTTTGATACATTGTAAAATTCTAAGAACTTTCTAAAGCAATGACAGAGAAATCATAAAGTGTCCTACGTAACAAGCCAACCCCATTTTCCTCAAAATGAATACTGGGGAGGGAGAGAGGGGCGGGGAGAAAGAAAATAAAATTATGCTTAATGTAAAATATTACCTGTGTAATTTATGTTGTAAAATACAGCATGTTTAACTGTTCAGTTTCTTTGTAACTTAACTGTCTGATACTAAAATGTAAACTTTCACAGCCGGGAATATCATGTCCATTATAATTATCCGGGCTGTTATGCCGTGGTCGGTTGATGAATTCTGTGGTGATTCCCAACTGCATGATGTTGATGAATCACCACGGAATTCATCAACCAACCACGGCATAACAGCCCGGATAATTATAATGGACATAACTTAACTGTCTGCATCAACGTGAAAAAATTGAAAGGTGTTTTCACGGTGGAGGGAGGATTACATTATAATTAATATACTGTTCACCAGAAAAAGTTAAGGAAAAAAGTCAGTTACACTTCACTAATTTAGTGCAGCTTAATTCTAAACTGATGTTAAAATTTGCACATTAATTTTTGTTTTTAGCACTGCTGCCATTACCCATAATTACTTTTAGTCACTAATTACTGGGCATACATACAAGCAGTTGACAGCATTGCGTGAGCATGCAGTTATTTTTTCACTGCATGAGGACATAATTTGATTGGCTGCATGTTGTGTGTGATCAGCAGCATTTTAACCAGATAACTTTATAACAATGCGTGTGTGTTTTGCTGCCCTTCGAAGTAATATCATGACAACTGTGCTGTGATATACTTCCTGTTGGGAAACTTCTATTAACAGCCACATACAACAATGTCTTACATATCTATTACTAATGCAGACAACTTCCGGTGTATTTGCAAGGAATTGACATTTGCTTTCAGGAAGTTTTAACAATTACAACTCCAAAAGAAAAGGGCACATTTATTGTATTTTGACTATAAGATAGCGGTCTAGAGTAAAAAATGCGCATCACATGAAGAACTACATCTTTAATATTATTGGCCTGTCTATTCTCAGTTGCCAGTAATATTGTATTACTGATTGATTATTGGTTGTGTGCATTTATGTGGAACTGAATAAATGCTATTTATTCAGGATACATTTCACTTACTTTATTTCACTGGCCTGAAATACACACCCATCTTCACTTGAACACAGCACACTCAACTTCCACATTGTGTAATTGTACTTGCAAGCTACAAACAGTCCTGGTCCAAGCACTTTTCATGTTCAATACTAATGTTTAATTGCTTTTTTACACAACACATACTGTAAGGAACAACAGACAAGCAACGAACAAGAAAATGCTACAACAATAATTCTTTGCAGACTGTAAGTACAGTGGCACGAGATGTAAGACAACAGTGCTAAATTTAAGTGAAAATGTTTGTTTGTTTCAGGTCACTGAAGATACCTCAACAAATTGTGGCAACACACACCTGGCAAATTGAAAATTATGTTTATTTAATTGCAAATAGGGTGATGACTTGGAGGAAGCCTACCAACCATACTAATGACTATGATTTTTGTATGTCTCCTCCCAATGAACCAAGGAGCCCCCATGAAGAAGGAAGAAACAGACTTGTACACCCTAATACATGCTTTGAAAATATAATGTAATTGGATGTTTAAAAAAAACCTAGACGCCAAACAGCGGTAGGAGAACACATGTATAAAGGATTTAAATTTACAAGCTTTTAGAGCCAGTGGCTCCTTCTTCTGGCAGAAGGGTTGAAGGAGAAGGAAGGGGGTGGAGGAAAGAGACTAGTGAGGTTTAGAAAATGGGGAGAGTTTGGAAAAGTCGCCCAAAACCCCAGGTCAGGGGAGAAAAACTGAACAGGATGAATATGAAAACTGAGTTAACAGTCTTTTTTTATCACACCATCTGGTAAGTTTCCCGTGAACCAGGATTCTGAGTGAGTTTCCCCAACTCTCCACATTTCCTAAAACTCACCAGTCATTTTCCTTCACCTCTCTACCTTCCCTTCAACCCTTCTGCCAGAAGACAGAGCCACTGCCTCAGAAAGCTTGTAAATTTAAATACCTTTACATATGTGTTCTTCCGCTGATTGGTGTGTAAATTTATTATCTATCCAATTACATCGTGCTAATATATGCTTTGCAATTAATCCTGTACCTATTGACAAAGAACTTTTAGTTTCTCAACTTTCTAGAGAGGTTCTGAAAGGACAAAGGTAGGTTGAGGTTTAACAACCTGTCGACGTCAAAGTCACTTAGAGATGGAGCCCAAGCTCAGAATGTTTCAAGGACAGGAAAGGAAATCACACATGCCATTCAAAGGAACCATCCTGGCATTTGTTTGCAGTGATTTAGGGAAAACGTAAATCTGGATGGTTGGCTGCAGATATGAACTGTCACTCTCCCAAACGCTACTCCAGTGTGCTAACTACTATGCCACCTTGTTCGGTATTAGATGTTTTGATGAACTCTAATGAAATCTCAGTAAAATAGTACAATTCGAGATACAAAGACTTCTCCCAAGTTATTTCTGCCTCAACTCACACGATAACACAAAGCAAGCTCAGCAGAAATCTGGTATGGGAAAGTAAGACAAAATTATTGGCATCACATTTAAAACATTGGAAATATCTACACCACTCTGTGAAAGTGTCCAAATTTTTTCATAGAACTAAATAATTGGAGGCGTTCTTTAAAACTGTAGGTGACATTAATTAGTGCAGAGAAATAGACGATTCAATTGAAGCAATGAATATGGTGCACAGTTTAATCAAGGGCAATCATTCATCGACACTTCTTAAAGGAGTACTTTTATGCAATAAGAGCACATTACTTTCAATTCTTGTGGGCAATGCTACTAATGCAGAAGAAACTTATAAAAATGTGAGTAACATCTTGATACAAGCAGACCATATGAGATACCAGAGGGAATTTTGTGGGGCTTTGAAAGTTATTGCTGTATTACACTGTCCAGTCACATTAAAGTGACCACCTGTCAAGAGCCTGAATAACAACCTTTTACGGCATGGACCACTGCAAGACGTGCAGGAAGAGTCAATGAGATTCTCAAAGGTACCAACAGGGATGTGAAGCCATGCCGACTCCAGAGCCGTGGCCAGCTGCACTAGATCCTTGGCTGATGATCCATGGCGTGAACAGCCTGGTTGAGGTGGTCCCACGTACTCTTGATTGGGTTTAAATCTGGGGAGTTTGGTGGCCAGCAGAGTATGTTAAACTCATTCTCTGCTCTCCGAACCACATATGTACACTGAGAGCTATGTGACACGTTGCACTGCCATGCTGGTAGATGCCATTGTGCCGAGGAAAAACGAACTAAATGTAAGGGTTCTCCAGACCATAATTCTCCCTTCTCCTGCCTAGATCCTTGTGAAGATTGTTGCAGGATGTTTGCTTCTGCCTAGACCCTTGTGAAGATTGTTGCAGGATGTTTGCTTTCTGTCCGATGGAGCATAACATATAATTCACTTGAAAAGGCCACCTCTCAACACACAGTGGATGTCCAGCAATGATACTGGCATGCAAATTCCAGTCTTCATCGCTGATGACCAGCAGTCAGCATGGATGCATAAAGCAGGTGCCTCCTGGAGGTCCATCACAGCAATGTTCGCTGAAGTTACAGAGGAGTCACTGTTGATAGCTGCTTGGTTCACGTGGCCAGTCGTTGCTCAACAGTTGCACATCTATACACCAGTGCACACCTCCACAATCATCATTCACCCCTGTCATTTATATCCTATGGTGCATGACAGTTGCCTCGGGACTGGTTTTGGATAATGTCACTTTTCCATGCGTGGTATACTTTAAACATGGTGGCATGCGAACATTTTACAAATTTGCCATTTTGGAAATGTTTCCAGTCATAGCCTGAAAGCTTATGGACCATGCCCTTTTGGATGTCAGATAAAGTGCTCTATTTCTGCATTATGAGAATGACTGCACTGTTTCTGCATCCCATGAACAGACTTTATATACCCACCATTGCTAGCGCTGCCACCTGCTATCTGTGAGTGGTTATTGCACATTGATGTCAAACATAATTGGCGGTCATATTAATGTGACTGAACCATATATTACAACAGCAATCTGATTGCACCAATTACATCTGTATCCTGTGCAAGCAAGACAGGCAAGCTACGGTAAATACTATTCACAAACAAATGGCCGAAACGAGTGTCAATAACTCCAGGATTAAAAAAAAAAAAAAAAATGTTATACAGAAACTACTGATAGAGTCAAGTACAGCTACGTTTCTGGCATTACATATAAAATTATGTCTTTTGAAGACTCTTGTAAAATCTGTAAATGCAGATGTCCCTGAATTTAGAAAATGTGCTAAGAGAGATGAAAAAAAGAACATGGCAGCACTTTAAAAATGTTTTGAACGATTTTCTGGGAAACTTTAAAGCAGAAAACTTTAAGCAACTTGTGTATGAACTGATGCACTCAGATTACTAGGTGAAACTCAACATTTCATTAAAAATGTGCTTATTGCAATCACACCTTAACTACTTCACTCAAAATTGCTACGGTGGGAGTGAAGAGCATAGTGAGCACTTTCATGGATGTTCTGCTGATTGAGCAAAGGTAGCATAGATAATGAAGTGCTGCCAGTTAAGTAATCTCTACTGGTTGGAAAAAAAGAGGACATTTCCACAACACAGTACCAGAGATAAGCCAAAAAAAGAACACTCTTACATATCTGATTTTTTTCCATTATATATTTTCTTGTGAGATACTGCAAAAAAACATCATTTCCTCAAAAATAAGGGCTCTTCAATTAATTATTATAATTTTTGTGTGTTATGATACTAAAAATAAGTAAAAATCATATTCTTTTTAATACATAGTGATTAGTTTCATCAACTCAGTTTAGTGTACATAGCAGCCTATCGGCCGTATTCGGCCAAAAACTATGCCACAGCAGAAGCGAGTTGCAACAAAGCAGGCCACAGGCAGGCAAGAATTAATTTAAGTGTTGCAAAGCAAAACACAGTCATCAGGCATTGCAAAGCAGAGCCAGCTGGCTGCGGTACAGCAACAGCCAATGCTGCAATATGCTAGTGGAAAAATGAAAGCCTTTCCTCACTTGCCACCACATAATTGTTTGGACTAGGTGCCTTAAGACCTAAAGAAACACAGCCATTCATGTACTAAAATATTCTCCTCTTAGTATCATAGCCTACACCGCGAGCCTGTTAACAACTGGAGCGAGATCCCACAATGCAGTAAAGGGTCTGCTGTTGGACCACAGAACGGGGCAGCCTGCCCTGAGTCTTGAGAGCAGCTACGGGCGAGCAGAGATTTGCCCACTGGCTGGATGGAGGTCACGGCCGCCTCCATGGTATCATAAGCTTCGCTGCCATCACCGTCGCTGACAACGGCATCAGAGTAATAGCACATTGCACTGTCAGCAATGCCAGAAGTCTACTGTTTCACATGACAGGCAACTGGACACTTCCACAAAGTTGTTCACGACTTACTATGACTGAGGGCTGAAATAAAGAAGTTAATTCAACAAACCTACTGTCATCCTGAAGTCTCATCTCACTCTCCACAGGTGATAATTCATGGGTTATCTAACAAGGGTGCCAGATCGCTGACATCGCCTTTTTAGAGTAACATCTATACCTACAGCCTATGGTACGAGGAATCAAAAAATTTTGATTTTATTTTGGTCATGGAGAAAAGGTTTGACAGTCATACATTTTATAATGTAGATTTTATTGCAAACAGAGAACCAGTGGACTTGCCTAGTTTTAGAGGTAGTGGAAGTCACAATTGGTTAGTGCCAGTTAGAAGTGCACATGTAACCTTGAGGGCCACTCAGTGTCATGTATGGAATCAGTTCCAGTGTGTGTGTGTGTGTGTGTGTGTGTGTGTGTGTGTGTGTCTATATATAAAAACAAAGATGATGAGACTTACCAAACAAAAGCGCTGGCAGGTCGATAGACACACAAACAAACACAAACATACACACAAAATTCAAGCTTTCGCAACAAACTCTCCCTTAAAACCCACATCCTTTCGTCTTTCCCTCTCCTTCCCTCTTTCCTGATGAGGCAACAGTTTGTTGCGAAAGTTTGAATTTTGTGTGTATGTTTGTGTTTGTTTGTGTGTCTATCGACGTGCCAGCGCTTTCGTTTGGTAAGTCACATCATCTTTGTTTTAGATATATTTTTCCCATGTGGAATGTTTCCCTCTATATATATATATAATTGTTAGGGACATGTGGCTAGGCAATGCTGGGAGTCAAGATGGCTCATGATTAGATGTAAGAATTATGTTAATGCATTTTGTTTTCTTGTCTTGTGTATGTTAGTTCTCAAAATGAGTGTTCTGAAGGAAAATGATTCAACAGAACCAGAGACACAAGGTGTGTCAGAGCTGGAAGCAGTATTCATATTGTTAGAAAAGGTAGCACAATTAATAGCTGACAAAACAGAACTGTGTGGGTTGATAGAATTGCAATAATCACAATGGGGTATTGATTTGACAGTCGCAAGTTTAATTGCTCCTTTTTGTGGTAAGGCAAGTGAGGATGCGCAGGCTTTTGTGCGAGACCTTGCAAAATAGCTGAGATGGAAAGCTGGTCTGATAAGGAATTACTGAGTGTAGGAAAATTAGGAATTACTGACAAGGGAACCTTCCCATCGCAGCCCCCTCAGATTTAGTTGTAAGTTGGCACAGTGGATAGGCCTTGAAAAATTGAACACAGATCAATCAAGAAAACAGGAAGAAATTGTGTGGAACTACGAAAAAAATAAGCAAAATATAAAAACTAAGTAGTCCATGTGCAAGATAGGCAACATCAACGATAGTGTGAGCTCAGGAGCGCCGTGGTCCCGTGGTTTGCGTGAGCAGCTGCGGAACGAGAGGTCCTTGGTTCAAGTCTTCCCTCGAGTGAAAAGTTCACTTTCTTTATTTTCGTTAAGTTATGATCTGTCCGTTCGTTCATTGACGTCTCTGTTCACTGTAATAAGTTTAGTGTCTGTGTTTTGCGACCGCACCGCAAAACCATGCGACTAGTAGACGAAAGGACGTGCCTCTCCAATGGGAACCGAAAACATTTGATCATAAGGTCGTAAGTCAACCGATTCCTCCACAGGAAAACACGTCTGATATATTCTATATGACACTGGTGACGGCATGTGCGTCACATGACAGGAATATGTTGTCGACCCACCTAACTTGTACACTTGGCGAATGGGTAAAACGATTCTTCTACCTTGCCCGATTTAGGTTTTCTTGTAGATGTGATAATCACTCCCAAAAAAGTGATGAAAACTTAAGAGTTTGTCACATAAACTGCAACAAATGAATGCAACAGTTTCACAGTCGCACAGTTTTCCCTGTGCTCTGTCAAAACATATGTTTTTAATGTTTCCAAATTTTTCCATGTGTAGACCGTTAAATCCTGCTTATGTCCAAGCAAATCTGAACATGTCCTGGAATTTCGGAGAGCGAAGTTGATTATGTGTGAGTGCCTAAACTTTGATAATTGACACACGATCACGTAAACAATACTGCTCTGTGTACCTGTGCAGCTTCGCAAAATCATAGAATCTTTTCACAAAGTATTTCACTGCCGAAAACCAAACACATCTAATGGTTGCACAAGAGGTGTACAACCTGGAGGAATGGTAATCACGTCTACTCCCACACTAAAATTGTACACTGCCTGATCCTTCTGTCCTGTATAGCTGTCAAGGAGTAAGGTAAAATCTTTGTCCGCACAAGGAGTAATCACACGTTCATTAAAGTCTTTCACTAGTCTTTTCTCCATTTTTCCTGACGCACTGCAATTCACAATGACATTCGGCGTTTGCGCAAGTACCCTATTCACCTGTTGCTGAACTTGCGGTCCAAATACACCATTTTTTCCCTGCAAACATATATAAAATGTAAGTAAAAGAAATCCTGCGTTGTTCAGAGCATATTGTATGGTATAACTATGTGAAGTGGCGTGCATCTGGTCTACAGCACATTCCGTGTCACCTTCTCCAACTAACGATAACGTGTGGGTCGATTTCGTTTCATAGTTAAAACCGGACTGATCTGAGTTGATAATATATGCGTCTCCATACTGTCGGAATCTGAGGTTAGTTTCTGTAACAAATGTCTTGGAACACTCTAAAAGTTCTTCCAGTTTATTCGCGTAGTTCTTGCTTACATATGTCGTAATCTTCCTGCTCATAATTTTGTATTTTCTTTTGAACGTGACAAGCCAATGAGATGAAGCCGGTTTGTTTAGCATAACGCAATCCCCAAATCTGTAGGTTTGTATCATGCACTGCACTTAATTCATTTCTGGCTTTAATAAATTGTCGGTATACATGGTTTTCTAGTTCACTGAACTTCTGTCTCCGGGTTCCACCCCGTTCCACGACTTCTCTGCAATATTTAATTGTGCTTTTTTCCTCCATCCCTTTAAATTTCTTAAATTTATTTGTTACTTCACTCCATAATCTATATTTGTGTCTTTTAATTGGTTTGGATAGTAACCTGTACTGGAGCATTTCCTTCATGTAACCCAAAGATATACCATCAGATTGAAGTCGTAGTATTTCCTCTTAGTGTTCTTCGTACGGATCATCAACAATCACATCATCTGGTACATACAGCCCCGCAGCAATCAGCAAGGTATTGTCATCACCACACGTACCGTTTATCAACAAATGTAGGAAATAATCATACAAATGTTCAACAATCGTTCAATCCCTTAAGGAACTTTCTGATTCCTAACAGTTCGGAAAATACTCATTGACCTTGTTATTGAAGTCGCGAGCTATATTTGCTGGGTTCATATTGCCCACGGAATACATCTCATGTATTTACTGCATTCTCGTCCAAAGTAGCGAACAGTCAACTGCCAGCCAGTGAGCCTTGTTAGCAGGAATATTCTCTCTTCCGTGCGCTGTAGTCGACTGACGTCATGTGTACAATGTTTGTTTAGGTGTAACGTCCCCATACTACGGCACAGTTACCTCGCATCGGATGGACGGACAGACAGATAAAAATTGTCTGAAAATAAAAAATTAAACTTTTCACTCGAGGGAAGAATTGAACCACGGACCTCTCGTTCCGCAGCTGCTCACGCTAACCACGGGACCACAGCGCTCCTGAGCTCACACTATCCTTGATGTTGCCTATCTTGCGCATGGACTACTCAGTTTGTATATTTTGCTTATTTTTTTCATAGTTCCACACAACTTCTTCCTGTTTTCTCGATTGATATGTGTTCAGTTTTTCAATGTCTATCCACTGTGCCAACTTATAACTAAATCTGAGGGGGGTGCAATGGGGAGGTTCCCTTGTGAGTGTAGAAAATTTGAGACTAACAGGGGAAGCTAAAACTTATGTATAGGGTATAAAGAAGCTCTAAAGGGAGCCACAACATCCAAAGAATTTAAAGATGAATTAATTCTAAGATAGACAAAACGAAATAGCGTCAGACACTATAGGGAACAATCAGGGGTAATAACGAAGAGAAATACATAAACTGTGGAACAATTTGCAGATATGATAAGGAAAATTAAAGGATGTACCTATAAATAAGGACACACTGCTGCAGTTAATGAACTTATTTTGCAAGAAACTGAGCAGAAGGCACTTGATGCCTTAGGGCTGCATGCAGAAACGTCAAGATGTGTATGGACAGGGGGTCCGATGGATTCGCATAGAGCAGTGTGATTAGCTATGACTGTGAGGAGATTGATTTGTTGACTGGAATGCAGGGTAAATGGTCAGTGTTTTGCAGACAATATAAATTATTTCAGGGGTGGACAAATGGGACATGTAAGGAGGCAGTGCTGTCAGCCTCATGGTGATGTGAATAAAAGAAGAGAAAATAATAGTTTTAGAAGCAGAGGGCTGGGGAAGTACAGGGTGTTAAATATAGCGAGAACCCCAGGTCCAACTATGGTCATTCCCAGTAAGATGGGATGCTACAAAATCGTATGTTGAGATGGATAGTGCATACGAAGAATAGTAGGAGAAATGGGTTGTAGGATGTCTTGAGTCCAGAGACTGGTTTGATGCAGCTCTCCATGCTACTCTATCCTGTGCAAGCTTATTCACCTCTGAGTAACTACAGCAACCTACATCCTTCTGAATGTGTTTCGTATATTCATGCCTTATTTCCCTCTACGATTTTTACCCTCCGTGCTTCCCTCCAACACTAAATTGGTGATCCCTTGATGCCTAAGAACATGTTCTACCAACCGATCCCTTCTTCTAGTCGAGTTCTTCCCAATTCTATTCAGTACCTCCACATTAGTTACACGATCTACCCATCTCATCTTCAGCATTCTTCTGTAGCTTCTGTTTCCTTCTTGTCTAAACTATTTAGCATCAATGTTTCACTTCTGTAAATGGCTACACTCCATACAAATACTTTTCTAAAAGACTTCCTGACACTTAAATCTATACTCGATGTCAAAAAATTTCTCATCTTCAGAAACACTTTCCTTGCCATTGCCAGTCTACATTTTATATCCTCTCTACTTTGACCAACATCAGTTATTTTGCTCCCCAAATAGCAAAACTCATATACTACTATAAGTGTCTCCTTTCCTAATCTAATTCCCTCAGCATCACCTAATTTAATTTGACTACATTCCATTATCCTCGATTTGCTTTTGATGGTGTTCGTCTTACATCCTCCTTTCAAGACACTGTCCATTCCGTTCAACTGCCCTTCCAGGACCTTTGCCGTCTGTGACAGAATTACACTGTCATCGGCGAACTTCAAATGTCGTCAGCAAACCTCAAATTTTTTATTTCTTCTCCGTGGCTTTTAATTCCTACTCCAATTTTTTTGTTTCCTTTACTGCTTGCTCAATATACAGACTGAACAACATCGGGGACAGGCTGCAACCCTGTCTCACTCCCTTCTCAACCACTGCTTCCCTTTCATACCTTCTCGACCCTCGTAACTGCCATCTGGTTTCTGTATAAATTGTAAATAGCCTTTCGCTCCCTGTATTTGACCCCTGCAAAATGGTTCAAATGGCTCTGAGCACTATGGGACTTAACTTCTGAGGTCATCAGTCCCCTAGAACTTAGAACTACTTAAACCTAACTAACCTAAGGACATCACACACATCCATGCCCGAGGCAGGATTTGAACCTGCGACTGTAGCGGTCCAGACTGTAGCGCCTAGAACCGCTCAGCCACTCTGACCGGCTTGACCTCTGCCAGCTTCAGAATTTGAAAGAGAGTATTCCAGTCAACATTGTCAAAAGTTTTCTCCAAGTCCACAAATGCTAGAAACATAGGTTTGCCTATCCTTAATCTATCCTCTAAGATAAGTCGTAGGATCAATATTGCCTCATGTGTCCTAACATTTCTACGGAATCCAAACCGATCTTCCCTGAGGGCGGCTTCTACCAGTTTTTCCATTCATCTGTAAAGAATTCATGTTAGTATTTTGCAGCCATGATTTATTAAACTGATAGTTCGGTAATTTTCACATCTGTCATCACTTGCTTTCTTTGGGATTGGAATCATTATGAGGGTCACTCCAAAAGAAATGCACACTATTTCTGTAAAAATACAGTTTTCATTCTGCATGTGTGAAAGTTTTACAGTGCGTAGATACATCCTTCCCACTTGTTTTCAAACTTAGTTCAACCTGTTCCCGTGAGTGGTGCCGTCACAGCATGTCTTCAAGATGGCTGCTACACTTGATGTTTGTCAGACGCAATGTGCTGTCATAGAATTCCTGTGCTGTGCTGTGAAAACGAGAAAGTGAGAAACATCCACAAGAGATTGAAAAAGGTGTCTGGAGATGCTGCTGTCGATTGCAGTACAGTTAGTCAGTGGGCAAGCAGGTTATGTGATGAAAGCAGGCACGGCAATATTGAGGATTGTCCTCGCAGCAGCAGGCCACATACTGCACACACTCCAGACAATGTGCAGAGAGTTAATGAATTGGTAACTGCTGACAGACACATCGCAGTGAATGAATTGTCAAGCTACGTTGGGACAGGGGAAGGAAGTGTTTGCAGAATACAGAAAGTGTTGGCGTTAAAAAAGGTTTGTGACAGGTGGGTTCCCAGGATGTTGACAATGGCTCACAAAGAAACAAGAAAAATGGTATGCAGCGAACTTTTGGAACAGTACGAGACTGGTGGAGATGAATGTCTTGGAAGAATTGTGACAGGTGATGAAACTTGACTCCATCATTTTTCACCAGAGACAAAGAGGCAATCAATGGAGTGGCATCATGCAAATTCACCCCCCCCCCCCCCAAAAAAAAAAAAAAAAACCACCACCACACCTTCTGCTGGAAAAGTTATGGCTACAGTGTTTTTTGATTCCAAAGGATTCTTGCTTGTGGACATCATGCCAAGTGGAGCCACCATAAATTTTGATGCATATGTGGCGATAATGAAGAAACTTCAAGCTCGACAGAGTCGTGTTCGACCACATCGGCAAAAGCAGGATGTTTTTCTGTTGCACAACAATGCACGGCCACGTGCCAGTCAAAAACCCATGAAGCGAACACACAACTTGGATGGACAACACTGAAACACCAGCCTTATAGTCCTGACCTGGCTCCATGTGACTATCATCTCTTTGGGAAACCGAAAGACTCTCTTCGTGGAACAAGGTTTGAAGATGATGACTCCCTTGTGCGCGCTGCCAAACAGTGGCTCCAACAGGTTGGTCCAGAATTTTACGTGCAGGTATACAGGCACTAGTTCCAAGATGGTGTAAGGCAGTTGAGAGGGATGGAAATTATGTGGAGAAATGAAAATATTGTTCCTAAAGGATGTATCTACACACTGTAAAAGCTTTCAAACATGTAGAATAAAAGATGGATTAAAAAAAAATAGTGTGCATTTCTTTTGGAGTGACCCTTGTATATTCTTCCTGAAGTCTGAGGGTATTTCACCTGTCTCATACATCTTGCTCACAAGATGGTGGAGTTTTGTCAGAGATGGCTCTCCCAAGGCTATCACCAGTATTACTGTGGTGAAATGTAAGGAATATGACCCACATGGTACATATTGTGTCAAGTGGGGGATAAAGATGTCACACTGTTATGATCGGTGGACATAGTTTTTTGCCTGGATATTGTTCAATTTAAATAATATGTAGATATTGTGCCACACATGAGTGAGGGCTATAACATGATTCTAGGATTAGATTTCTTATATCAGCAATGTGCCATAATCGATCTTTGGCAACTTAACAGATAAATGTTTCAGTTAGGTGAAGCCATTGCCATTGTAGAGGGTTGCAGAGGGGGAGGGGGGGGAGGGGTCTGGCATGAAAGACGAACTGCTAACTATCACAAAAAGACCTGATTCGCATGATTGTGTACCTAAGGGTACTGGGAAACCACTTTATGTCTGTTTGAGTCTAGCTTGCTAGTAGGAATTTTGCATGTGGTGGAACTGTTAGAAGAGAATGAAGTATAAGATCAGGTGAATTGCTTATTTAAAAGAAGTACTGTATGCATACGAGAAATAAAGGGTGAAAAGAAGGTACCTGTTTTTATAGATAATTTTAGTGCAGAGGACTTGCTAATATAGATATCCTGGAAGAAGAAAACTCGAACACGAGGGGTGTCAGCCACGGACAATTGCCAAATGCCATTGCAACTGCATTACGAGGGAAAGTGGAGCACCTAGAGGGATGCAATAGGGAACAAATGGAAAAATTACTTTTGGAATTTATTTTATACAAAAGGATAATTATCAGCTATGCATAATACACAGCACCGAATACCAACGGGAAATGGAATACCAGTCTAGCACAAACCATACAGAATACCCAAGAATTTACAGCCAATTTTGGAGGAACTGATTGATAAATAGCTGAAAGATGGAATAATTGAAGGAAGTAATAGGGCATGGGGGGAGGAATAGTCGCTGGGCCAAAAAAATTAATGGATGGAATGCAAAAATGTAGGTTTCATTGTGATTACAGACAAATAAATGTGAAAACCATCACACATGCATATCCTTTGCGAAAAATCACACAAACCTTGGATTATTTAGGACAAAGCAAATATTTTTCAACAATGGATTTGCCGAGTGGTTGCCACCAGATAGAGGTTGCATTGCACGATTGACACAAAATAGTGTTTTCAACACCCTGGGGACACTACCAATTCAGAAGAATGCCATTCTGATTAAAAAGTGTACCTGCAATGTTTCAGAGATTGTTCGATGGAGTACTCAGAGGGTTAACACCATGGCAGTGTTTAGTGTATCTTGATGATATAATTGTCTATGGGAGTGATACTGAACTGCATACACGGCTATTAAGGAAAGCATTTTTAAGGTTAAGAGCAGCGAAGTTTACATTGAGTGCAGAAAACTGTAATTTTGTGAAGAAAGAAGTAGCATACCTAGGTCATATCATAAGATGGGGTTAAGACAGACCCAAGATTAATTAGAGCTGTACCTGAATTTCCTGTACCAGAATCTATAAAGGAATTGCAATTGTTCTTGGGATTCTGGAACTATTACCACCGGTTCGTAAAAGGATTTGCGGATATTGCCAGATCAATGACACAATTGTTAAAAAAGGATGCTCAATTTGTGTGGTCAGAAGAGTGTCAGCATGCCTTCAAGGAGATAAAAGAAGCTTTAACATTGAGTCCAATATGGATATTTTCAGATTTTAACAGAGAATTTGTTTTTTCATGTGATGCATCAAACCTTGCACTTGGCTGTGTGTTGTCGCCGGAGGAAGAGGGCACAGAACATCCGACAGCTTACACATTAAGACAATTAAATTCTTGAGAAAAAAAACAACACAGAAAAAGCTGTTAAGCCTTATTTGTGGAATCACATATTTCAAATGTTATCTTTATGGTAAGAAGTTCAGAGTAACAACAGATCATGCAGCATTAAAATGGCTGTTGGGATTAAAGGATCCTTCTGGTAGGCTGATGTGATGGGCAGTAAGAATAAGTGAATTTGATTTGAAAGTCGCACATAAACCTGGGAAGAAGCATGGAATTGTAAATGGATTAAGTAGAAAAGTAGCAGTTTTACACTTTGGGGGTAATGAGCATAAGCAATGGTAAACTGCACATAGAGAGGATGACAAATGTAAGCAGTCACAATTTTGTATGCAGCATTGGTCGCTATGAAGAGAAAACAAGTTGGGACCGTGGGTGGTACCAGCGAAGCTAAGGAATAGAGTGCTACCAAGAAGCTCGTTATCACTTATTAGGGGGCCATAGAGGTTGCAGATCTATAAACAGAAAAGTTGTGTAAAGGTATTTGTGGAGGAATAGGTGGACACACATAAACCAGCACACACAGAAATGCATATGTGCACAGTACCATTGCAGAGGTTACCTGAAGTTTTAGCATCATTTGAATTTCTGGGGATCGATGTTTTAGGTCTTCTCAATAAAACACCCGAAGGGATAAGTTTGTACTCAAAATCATTGATCATTTTTCAAGATACATAGAAATGGTCATGACGCCAAACCAGTAGGTGGCAACAGTGGCACAATCACTTGTGAATAATTGGTTAACGAAGTTTGGAGTGCCTGAGACAATAGCAACAGACCAGGCAACGAACTCTATGTCACATCTATTCAAGGAATTGTGTAAGTTATTGAATGTGAAGAAGTTAAGGACCAGTCCTCTCCATATACAAGCCAATCGAAGAACTGAAAACCTATAGGAAGATGTTTGGATACTACGTTGACTCACATCCCATCAAGTGGGATGTGTATTTGGAGTACATTTTTTCTGCCTGTAACTCAAAACAGCATAAGGACACAGGATTATCGCCACATGAAGTAACATATGATCGTAAAATGCTAGCACTGTTCGACATATTGAAAAGGAAGAAATGGAAGACTGGAGAGTCTGTTAAGAAATTTGCCAGAGTGATTAAGGAAATTTGGAGTAGAGTACAGAAAGCAAATACACGAGCACTGGAGGAACACGAAGAAGCAGTGGGCCTACGGCAAGAACACTGGAGTATAATGTTGGTCAGTGGGTGATGCTATCAACTTTGTATATGCTGAAGGGAAAGACAAAGAAGATGCTTGACAAGTATCAGTGGCCACACCAAGTGGTACAGAGTATGTCGCCAGTGAAAGCCAAGATTCAATCGCTGATAAGGGAGTCCAGCAGTTATTCCAGGGATAAGAGATGTGAACTGGAAGTGGAGAGTGGGGAGAAAGGTACTGGGAGATAAAAATGAGGTTGTGAATGAAATAGTAATGAGGAACCCGTATGGATTAAGGCCTGGAAGATAGTCTTTCATATTTTTTAAAGTTGGATATAGATTTAGTGTAATTAGTATAAACAGATGCAGAGCAGCAATGAGTTGAAGGGGGAGGAAAGTGATTAGTAATCCTGCTCGTAGGGGAGGTGCAGATGAGAGATGATGCAACTCATAACGGAACTACTGATCTTCGTCGGAGTGGAAGCATTACGGAACCAGCAACTGGGAAGGGGAGTGCTGTTCGCCAACCAGGAAGATGTATTGATCACCAGTCAGTCATTGCTGGGTGATAAAGGTGGTATTCAATGCATGGGAGATGTGTAATAACGAAGTGAGAAGATTGGAACAAGCATTCAACAAATTCTGCAAGGGAACAGAAAGGCACAGGATACTGAAAGGAAGTGCCGGGATATGTGAGAATGTACATGAATTGTTCAGTAAATTAAGGTGTGACATGACCGAGGTACTGGGGGTTCTTCCACATATGCGAAGGAAGAGGGGATGGATCAACGCTAGAGGTTAGCTTATGAAAACAGTATTTGGCACTGCTGATGAAGATGATGTTCAAAGGGTGAACAAGACGATAGAAGAGGTTAAGCAGTGGGAAAAAGGAAACAAAGCCATAAGTGACTGGCACACTATGCAGATTGCAAGTTTACAGAAGGATGCATTGAATAACACACAACTACTATGGCAACTGACTAGGGAAGTAAGAGGGTATGCCAGAGCTGCAGAAGGGGTAGTTACTCAGAATATCAGGGAACTATAAACCGAAGTAGAAATCTCAGATACAGAAGTAGTAATGACAAAATGGTTGCAGTCCGTAGAAGATATTGTCTGGGAAGCATGAGGGAAAATAACAGAACTGCAGGAGGCTATGCAGCAGATTGTGAGAAGTCAGCAAGGGGTAAACTAGTTGCAACGGAGCAGTATTTAGAGGGTCTTAGGAAAGTATAGAAGGAACTACCAATGGAGATGGGGTTGGTTTTAGAACCCAAGCACAAAAAACTTAACTTTTTATTTCAAGGTATCCACAGTATTGGTGAGAACTTATGGAGTGAAAGTTTACACTTCTGTTTTTATACCACTAGCAGGGAAACAAACACATTATGAGTGCTATATAGTTCATGCATATCCTGTTAAGTGGGGGATATTAAAGAAATCTGAGAGATTCAAAGCACAGCTACTATTATTAATTGCAAAAGACAAGGGAAGCTATGCAGAAATGGAGGAAGCAAATTTACAAAAAAGCTACTGAGGGGAAATCAGTCTGTCCGAATACGGTAATATGAGGTAGGCAGGATTCTAGCACAGTGAAATTGCTAATGGGGCAAAAGGAGGTAAGAGAATGCAATAAAAAAGTGATCAAGCCAAAATTGTCCTTTCAGCAGGTCGAGGTGCACTGATTGTACTCCACCTGTGACAAGATGGTAGCAGTGGCTACCTGATTCAAGAAGGGAAACTTACACCAGCAAAGAGGCTAGAGTTAAATGGGAGTGGTTTGTTGTTAAATGGAACAGCATGTGAGATAAAGGGGCCTGATTTCTATTTACCCAACATGATTTCCAGGATAACTCGCCTGAATATTTCGCAGTCTTGTTTGTATTGACCAGAGATGCCATTAGAAGCCCTACGTGCCGCAAATCTATTAGCTCGAACTCTAGGACTAGAATTAATGCAGTCTATAAATGAGCTTCTGAACCAGCAGGAGGGATGAGTCCACCTGGTAACCTTAGTGCAGCTTGTATATTTATATTGAGAAAATTAGTACTGGAAAGAGACAGCAATGACTATTGTCATACCAACCAGCGCAGTGATACCTGTTCCGCAGAGAACAGTCCTCATTTTGGTGCGCAGGCGACGAAGCACAAGACTGAATTTAGACCCAGCTGTTTTTCAGATTCCAGTGAACAGGATACCCTGAGCATAAAAGCAGCACAAGGAAGGTGAACACACAAGGGGTAGCATTAAGGATAACTGATTTATTTTAGCTTATAAGTTCATAATACCGAGTTAGAAGTTATTGTGCAAGAAGCCTTGTAATGAAGTAAGTTCCATGGTGTTTGAGTTAAGGAGCAGGGCAAGCGGCCCTATAGATATGTGTAAGATTAAGGAAACCAACTGTTACACTAATTCTCAAGAGGCCAAACAGGGCCAGAAGGACCAGTCACCAGGAGCCTTCTAGATAAAAAGAAGGGCAATGTAGCATATTGACTGTATTTGGTCAAAAAGTGTGCCAGAGTGGAAGTGAGTTGCAACAGAATGACCACAGGCAGGTAAGAGCATTAGAGCGTTATGCACTGCGAAGCAAACTGCGACTGACAGGTGTTGCGAAGCAGAGCCAGCTGGGTGCAGTATAGCACCAGACGACGCTGCAATACGCTAGTGGAAGGGTGGAAGCCTTTCCTCACTTGCCATCGTGGAAGGGTTTAGAGTGTGTGCCTTAAGCCTTAAATGAACATAGTCTGGGATGTATAAGTACTCGGCCATTCATGTATATTCTCATCTTAGTATCAGAGCCTACACCATGAGCCTGTGACACACAGAGTGATATCCCAGAATGCAATACAAGGTCCACTGTTCAACCACAGAAGGAGTAGCCTGCCCTGAGTCACGGGTGTACCTGCTGCTGGAGCAGAGAGCCTTCCACTTGCTGGAGGGAGGTCATAGCTGCCTCCACAGTATTGTCAGCCACGCTGCTGTGCTGTCATCACAGTCACAGCTGGAGACACTGTTGATCATGGCATTCGAGTGATGCCATGCTTGATGCTCGGACCCATTCCTTACACTATCAGCAATGCCAGACATCCATTGTTTCACGTGAGTGGCAACTGAATGCCTCCATCAAGCTGTTCTTGAGGTATTGTGGCCGAGGGCCAGAATAAAAAAGTTAATTAAATGAATCTACTGTCGTACTGTCGTCTTGTCTCGCTCTCCATGGGTGACAATCCAAGCCTCACCGAACAATGTGTAAATCACTACTAAGTTGTTCTTGCACTCACCTAAAATGCAAAAACTGCAGAGCCCCTATGTCCTACACAGACATATGTGGGATCAAATAGCAGCTGTCATCTTCAATGTAGAATCTAACAGAACACAAATATGCAAAGAATCATTTCTTTTCTGTGTCACAGATCAAAACCATATTTTATAGTGGAGTCCATGAACATGTCTACAGTAAACTGCTTGTTCACTTCCTCTGAATACGACTGATTTTGTTGAAACTTGTCTCAAAGTTAAATAACTGTTATCCACAATTAAGCTATGACAAATAGTTCATTAATCATGTGAGTAGTCTTGTTTCTTTTTTGTGATACCCTATTTATCAACAGAATATTAAGGCATAGTTTATTTGCATAATATTAACTGTTGTATGAACTAGACTTGAAAGAATCTTAAATATTTTACAAACTGCTGTCACTTCTCCTACTGTTATGGCACCCACTCCTACATATCTTTCAGCCCATTTACTTAACGTTACTTTCCTTAGTGTTTCTTGTTAGTTAACTGTTTCCATGTAAACAACTCAGAAAGTTTCTCAATTTTTCACTTAATAACTTATTTCCAAAGAAGTCCAAAAACTGCAAGGAGAGGAGTGGTTCTGGTTTGAACCAGTTGTTGGAAGTATCTGCAAAAACTGAAAGTCTTCTATGGGAAGGGGAAGAGATTGGGGGCAGTGAGCGACAACAACACTACTCATCTGAAGTTTGATTTACATCCACTAGGTTCCACAGCTTTGTCAGCTACTCATATATTCCATGTCATTAGAGAAGTGAAAAACCATCTATATATGTACGAATTTAATGCCAGAATGTGGTAATGACAATACTCCAGATTTAAGAAACAGGTGTTGCATAATCATTACTTTCACACCTGGGACATGGAATTTAAAATGGGCTTCAAACTACAATGTGATTCACTTTTTGATACAGGAAAAGTGCTCCTATACATGAATATGAAATTAAAATGCAGTTAAACTTATAGAATTAACTAATCATTGAACCCTGAACATTTAAGTTATTAATCTGAAAAAAGGCCAAAATGAGCTACCTTGCCATTGTGATTACAAGTTGGACAAGAAACACATAATTTAAGCACACATGAATTGAGAGGTGCCAATAAGATACTCAAAGCCCGACAACACAAACAGTACATGCCACAAAACAACAATAAAGTAACGTAAGCAATGCCACCTATAAACCAAAATACAACTTTAATGCCACCTGTCTGTCCTTGATAACCAAATTGTCATCTCCTGTGGCTCACCCCAGCTTGGCAGTCGCCATTAAGCAAGGAGACAATTGTTTATTTGTCAGACACACAAAGAATGCTGTGCAATAATGGCAACACGGTTGATTTTACTTCCAGGGATGTGGGTCTGATATAACTGGGATATCCTTTGTCTCATGGCAGCATCCTATGCCAACTTACTTATAGGCCATCTGCAGGATCCCTTCATATCCAGACAACACTTAAAACTCTTGTCTGGTTCAGATTCGTTAATGACACATTCATAATCTAGAGGCACAGCAAGGAAAACTATGTTCTTTCTTCCATAGGCTCAATGCCTGCTCCCAAATTCGCTTCACCTGGTCCTTCTCAACTCAACAAACCACTTTCCTAAGTGTTGACCTTCACCTCTCAGATGGAGCACTAGTTTCTCTGAACTATGCAGTTGGGAACTTATCTCTCCAGCATACTTGGTGCTCTCAATCTCTGGTCTACATCTCTGCTAACCTGTTTCCCACTGCCTCACCTTACCTATCATTTCCCCTTCACCATCCAGGTAGTGTACTGCCTTCCTTCCAACACTCTTCCTCCCTCCCTCCCCCCACACATGCGATCTCTGTCTCTGTTTACCCCATCTTCCTGTGCGGAGATCAGGTCATGAGTTTTCTGTTGCATGTTTCTTTGTTCCACAGATCAGACCACTATAAGTAAGTGGTTGCCTTTCGCTTATTTTATGTGATGTTCCATCCAGGAATTTCCTCTATTGCTTTACCTAAATGTTGAATAGCTTTGAAATATATGAAAAAGCTGTTCTCGACTTGAAGGGTGGTTTGACCACCATAGTGCCTTACTGGGTATGGTCCTATTGGAGGTGGTATGTCCTTATGTCCTTGCATTTGTCCAACCTTTGAACTGACTTACCAAGCCAGTTATAAGAGAACCTACAGATTAAGGCGAACTCCAAACAACAGTGCAGCTTGCCATTTTTTACATTAACGAATCATTGTCAGAAGTAAGAGAAGTGTGTGTGTGTGTGTGTGTGTGTGTGTGTGTGTGTGTGTGTGTGTGTGTGTGTGTGAGAGAGAGAGAGAGAGAGAGAGAGAGAGAGAGGGGGGGGGGGGGCTGAGGATTAAACCCTGCACCTTTAGGCTTGTAGTCTAGTGCTTACCCAATGTGCCACCAAAACTACATATATTGTGAATGAGAAAATGTCAACAATGTTTTTATTTTACACGATGCATATCCTTTTCCACAAATTCAAAATGTTTGCCAACATTTCAAAATAAGAAAAAGCTGTATATTTTTTTCCTTTATATTATTATCATTTTAATTCATTTCAGTAACTGAAATTTATTATGCTTTCATCATTTTCATTCATTCCAGTGTCTGAAATTCATTAAGCACTTTTAAGTCTATTACCAGATTTAAGGATGTTAAATCATTTTAATTTTACCAACATATTTTGTTGTAGAAATGCCAGATCACTAAAATAATTGTCTGTACCAATGTGTAGTTGCCTCCTGAAATACTGAAGTAGCAAAGGAGAAAAGTGCTTCTCAGTTATCAAAAGCTGGTTGAAATTACAACTTCTACTGCAGACCGGGAAGTTCTGACTGATGAATCATGAACAGTTAATTCAAAATATTTAATCACAAAAAATATTCAGGAAATCAGTCAATCTTCTCACATTTACACAAATCTCAGCTACACTCTAAGAGAGAGAGAGAGAGAGAAAGAGAGAGAGAGAGAGAGAGAGAGAGAGAGAGAAAAGAGATATACCACGAAGGAATTATCCAAGTGGGGCACAAATCAATAGATGTGACGTCCATGTACAGACAAACAAAATGAGTAGAGATTCTGAAAAGTTGGATGATTTATTAAAGAGAAAGAGCTTCACAAACTGAGCAAGTCAAGAACACATTGGTCCACCTCGGGCTCTTAAGCAAGCAGTTACTCGGCTCGAAATTGATAAGTGTTGTTGGATGCCCTCCTGAGGGATATCATACCAAATTCTGTCTAACTGGTGCATTTGATCGTCAAAATCGCAAGCTGGTTGGAAGGCCCTGCTCCAAATGTTCTAAACTGCGGAGATAGCCAGTGACCTCACTGGTCAAGGTAGTGTTTGGAAAGCATGAAGACAAGCAGTAGAAACTATAGCTGTGTGCGGGTGGGCATTATTTTGCTGCAACACATGGATGTTGGAGATATTGGTCTGTAATTTGATGCATTAAATCTTCCAACCTTTTTTATAGACAAAAGTGACATGTACTCTTTTTCCAGTCACAATGGGACTATTTTATACACTATATATTCTCAAAAACTGAATAGATATTCTGCCAGACTTGGGGCGTGGTACCCTTCGCATGGTCTTAATTGTCTTCAATACTGGGGGCTATTTCAGTACCTCCATCAGTAACTGCGTGCAGTGGTTAAACACTGGTATGGTAGTATCCTCATTCATGGGTACATTTTTAAAAGTAGGTCGTAATATTTTTGGTAAGGATGTTCTGGCAGAATGTATATAATTTAGGACTGAAGGAGCCAACTCACCAAATACAAGAACCATTGAGTCATTGACAGGCACACAAAAAAAGAATAAAAAATATCTTGCTTTCAGGCAAATCTTTAAGGAGTTAGAGTACATACATACACACCTGCACAGTAAATTGTGCTGGTTGAAAACACAGTGCAGGGGCTGCAGTTTGATGTGTTCTCTGGCGTTATGAGTTGTGCCGGGGTGTGGGAGGGGGTGACGCAGAGGGAGAAAAAAGTGGGAAGCGGGAGGAAGGGGTCGGGAAGGACACCTGGTGAATTGGAGGGAGGCGTGTAGGTGTGCAGGATAGAAAAGTGGGAGGGAGTGGCAGCAGGCGCATGGGCAATGGAGCCAGTGAGTTTGCATGGCACATGGCTACAACAATGTGGAGTTATGGATTGGGAAATGGTGACAGAACAATGGAAAAGGAGGATGTTGGGTAGAGGGTGTGGGTGTTGGTGTTGGTTCGTGGGCACTGAGGTCATGAGGATTGAGGGAGCAGAGAAATACTGATAGATACTTACAACCTGCGTAGTTCAGAAAAGATAGAGCAGGAGGAAGGATCCAGATCGCACAGGTTGTGAAATAGCCGTTGAACTTGAGCATGTTGTGCTCACACCCAAACCTTCAGATGTCAGACAATCGGATTGGTACCAAACATTGTATGTAGATAGAGTATCAACCAAAACTCCGAGTTAGTTTGTACTATGTGCTGTGGTCCAGCAGAACGGGTGTGAAAATTAAATTAAAAATAACACCAGAACTATGGAGTACAGGAAAAGCATAACTGTAACTAATGGCTACAGCTTTTGTGGGGAACTTGGTAGAGTGTTAAATCTTCGTACCAAGAGTCCTGAGTTCAAACTATGACAATGACAATCTTTTTTACTATATTATATGTGAAAGCCATGGGAAAACATGTTTGTGACACATAAAAGGGCTGTTGGAGTTTACAGCAATGTTCTCTTGGCAGTCTGCTTTCATTTCATGTCTTTGAAATCAGTAAACCTATAGAGCACATCTGTAGTTTCACAGAATATACAATCAGAACAGTAAAATAATGAAACAACTGCATCACACATGTGGAAGTAATATTAATAACAATAACAAAATAGGAACATAACATTCAAAAATTAATGCAAACATGAGTCTCCTGCCCCCCCCCCCCCCACACACACACACACAGAGTGCCATTAATTCAGGAACAAAGGCTTGATGATAATGGTTGCATACAAAGAAGTGTGTGAAGCAAATTAATTTCGTACACCAAGCATATTTTATGAATCCCACATTTGTGCATTCACCCTGTAGATTGCCGAATGAAAGCTTGTGTGGAACAGAACTTTATCAAAGTCTCAAAGGGTCTGAGTTTGTCAACAAGTTTAGCCATTACCTAGCAGTGACAGTGACAATTATAGAAATTTGGAGAACATAACTGATTGTACGTGAGGGAACGCAGATCACTCCATTGTTGCAGGCTAATCTCTTCTGAAGATTCTCGAGCAGCACTGGACATTTTACAAATCATCTACTTGTACCTTCTGAACAAATG